>NC_138976.1:181082484-181414484 GCF_964341445.2 Mesoplodon mirus | reverse complement strand
AAAAATACACATTATTTCAATGACTTATTGGCTGTGAACTAAGTTAAGGGTATTTCAAATGGCTTGTCTGCAAAGAAAGGTGAGATGTAGGGAATCACAGAAAGTCGAGGGGAAAATAGGTCAATATATACATTGCTATATGGTGAACTAAACCTTAGGCCAGCAACAATGGAGAGGACCTGCCCATAGAAACTTACAAGAAAGCTGGAATCTTCAAAAATTCAAATCTTTATAAGTAAAATATTTATTAAAATGAATAACCAAGTGTTTTAATTGACATCAGAAGATCAAAACAATAAACCCTGAGAACATAGAAAAAAGATAAATAAAGATATGAGCAGAAATTAAAACAACAGAAAAGGGATAAAATTCAGGTGATTTAGTAAGTCCAAAGAATCTTCTTTGAAAAGATTGAAAAGACACACTTTGATTAAGGAAAACAAAAACATAAGTAAAGAATATACAGAAAGAAACAGGACCATGATATAGCAGAGAATATAAGAAATGCCAGTAAATTTGAACATTTCTGTAAAATGGACCATTTCCTAGCTCCTAAAGTTTACCAAACCTGACACAAGAGGAAATCATTTAAGGTCATCATGTCTGCCCTTGGCATTCTCGGAACCCCCTGGCCTCAGGATGCAGCCTCTGTAGTCCATGGTAACCTGTGGAGAGGGGGCGGGGCTGAGGGTGGTTGGAACTCTGCCCTCACTGAAGGAGTGGGTGTGGCCATCTCTACTGTGACTGAACAAAGGGCAGGGGAGCAGGGGGCCCAGGGCAGGGCCGTCAGAGCACGGCAGGTCCATTGGGGTGTCACAAGCATTTAGGCCCAGGCCAAAGGGCGCCTTCTTTGTCTGCACAGCTGCCCAAACTCTCACCTTTCCACTCAGGCCGACCTCTTATTTGAAGTGTGTGTGGAACCTGTCCTCACAGTACACCTCGCTGCACAGCTAACCATATGTCTGGGCATCGTAGCTTCCTGCCAGGTGACCGAAGTTCGCAGGCAGATGTGTCCCAGGGACACATGCAAAGAGGCTACTGCCCGGGCCACAGGCTGCCCACTGCCCCTGCCCCAGATCGGGGGCCGCCAATCAGCCCTGTCGGAGTCCCCTGCCTCTAGAGGGAGTATTGGACCAACACTTGTAGAAAACGGTGTCCTCGTGGGCAACTCATTAGAGGGACACAAATAAATCTTTGCCGTCTTTCTGCGGAAGCTTACGAGCGTTCACACCTAAGCGTCTTACAAGGTCAGCTGTTTAGCTAAACATGAGCTCATGATCTAAATTTGCACAATAATGAAGAAATCAGCTACGAGGGGAGACAATCAGTAAAGACTATCAATACCAGAATTAGATTCCCAAGGCCATCCATCAATTGTTGGAATAATCAGGTGCAAGGCAGAATATATACATAAAACTGGAACTGAAACAAGGAACAAGGATGTTTTCAAAGACTGGTAGGATCTCTAAAACATTTTTAAAGTACATGTCATTGATAAAGCTAAATACTCAAAGGTTGTGTAATACAACAGATTAAGCATTGAGAAGAGTGAAATTATGCTGTTTTAAAAACTATGGCAGGTGAGATTTTCTGCCTAATTATATAAGAAGATTTCTCTAAATAATACACATTATTTCAATGACTTATTGGCTGTGAAATAAGTTAAGGGTATTTCAAATGGCTTGTCTGCAAAGAAAGGTGAGATGTAGGGAATCACAGAAAGTCGAGGGGAAAATAGGTCAATATATACATTGCTATATGGTGAACAAAACCTTAGGCCAGCAACAATGGAGAGGACCTGCCCTTAGAAACTTACAAGAAAGCTGGAATCTTCAAAAATTCAAATATTTATAAGTAAAATATTTATTAAAATGAATAACCAAGTGTTTTAATTGACATCAGAAGATCAAAACAATAAACCCTGAGAACATAGAAAAAAGATAAATAAAGATATGAGCAGAACTTAATACAACAGAAAACGGATAAAATTCAGGTGATTTAGTAAGTCCAAAGAATCTTCTTTGAAAAGATTGAAAAGACACACTTTGATTAAGGAAAACAAAAACATAAGTAAAGAATATACAGAAAGAATCAGGACAATGTTATAGCAGAGAATATATGAAATGCCAGTAAATTTGAACATTTCTGTAAAGTGGACCATTTCCTAGCTCCTAAAGATTACCAAACCTGACACAAGAGGAAATCATTTAAGGTCATCATGTCTGCCCTTGGCATTCTCGGAACGCCCTGGCCTCAGGATGCAGCCTCTGAAGTCCATGGTAACCTGCGGAGAGGGGGCGGGGCTGAGGTTGGTTGGAACTCTGCCCTGACTGAAGGAGTGGGTGTGGCCATCTCTGCTGTGACTGAACAAAGGGCAGGGGAGCAGGGGGCCCAGGGCAGGGCCCTCAGAGCACGGCAGGTCCAGTGGGGTGTCACAAGCATTTAGGCCCAGGCCAAAGGGCGCCTTCTTTGTCTGCACAGCTGCCCAAACTCTCACCTTTCCACTCAGGCCGACCTCTTACTTGAAGTGTGTGTGGAACCTGTCCTCACAGTACACCTCGCTGCACAGTTAACCATAGGTCTGGGCATCGTAGCTTCCTGCCAGGTGACCGAAGTTCGCAGGGAGATGTGTCCCAGGGACACATGCAAAGAGGCTCCAGCCCGGGCCACAGGCTGCCCACTGCCCCTGCCCCAGATCGGGGGCCGCCAATCAGCCCTGTTGGAGTCCCCTTCCTCTAGAGGGAGTATTGGACCAACACTTGTAGAAAACTGTGGCCTCGTGGGCAACTCATTTGAGGGACACAAATAAACTTTGCCGACTTTCTCCTGAAGCTTACGAGCGTTCACACCTAAGCGTCTTACAAGGTCAGCTGTTTAGCTAAACATGAGCTCATGATCTAAATTTACACAATAATGAAAAAATCAGCTACGAGATGAGACAATCATTAAAGACTATCAATACCAGAATTAGATTCCCAAGGCCATCCATCAATTGTTGGAATAATCAGGTGCAAGGCAGAATATATATATAAAACTGGAAATGAAACAAGGAACAAGGATGTTTTCAAAGACTGGTAGGATCTCTAAAATATTTTTAAAGTACATGTCATTGATAAAGCTAAATACTCAAAGGTTGTGTAATACAACAGATTAAGCATTGAGAAGAGTGAAATTATGCTGTTTTGAAAACTATGGCAGGTGAGATATTCTGCCTAATTATATAAGAAGATTTCTCTAAAAATACACATTATTTCAATGACTTATTGGCTGTGAAATAAGTTAAGGGTATTTCAAATGGCTTGTCTGCAAAGAAAGGTGAGATGTAGGGAATCACAGAAAGTGGAGGGGAAAATAGGTCAATATATACATTGCTATATGGTGAACTAAACCTTAGGCCAGCAACAATGGAGAGGACCTGACCCTTAGAAACTTACAAGTAAGCAGGAATCTTCAAAAGTTCAAATCTTTATAAGTAAAATATTTATTAAAATGAATAACCAAGTGTTTTAATTGACATCAGAAGATCAAAACAATAAACCCTGAGAACATAGAAAAAAGATAAATAAAGATATGAGCAGAACTTAATACAACAGAAAACGGATAAAATTGAGGTGATTTAGTAAGTCCAAAGAATCTTCTTTGAAAAGATTGAAAAGACACACTTTGATTAAGGAAAACAAAAACATAAGTAAAGAATATACAGAAAGAATCAGGACCATGATATAGCAGAGAATATAAGAAATGCCAGTAAATTTGAACATTTCTGTAAAGTGGACCATTTCCTAGCTCCTAAAGTTTACCAAACCTGACACAAGAGGAAATCATTTAAGGTCATCATGTCTGCCCTTGGCATTCTCGGAACGCCCTGGCCTCAGGATGCAGCCTCTGTAGTCCATGGTAACCTGCGGAGAGGGGGCGGGGCTGAGGGTGGTTGGAACTCTGCCCTCACTGAAGGAGTGGGTGTGGCCATCTCTGCTGTGACTGAACAAAGGGCAGGGGAGCAGGGGGCCCAGGGCAGGGCCGTCAGAGCATGGCAGGTCCATTGGGGTGTCACAAGCATTTAGGCCCAGGCCAAAGGGCGCCTTCTTTGTCTGCACAGCTGCCCAAACTCTCACCTTTCCACTCAGGCCGACCTCTTACTTGAAGTGTGTGTGGAACCTGTCCTCACAGTACACGTCGCTGCACAGCTAACCATAGGTCTGGGCATCGTAGCTTCCTGCCAGGTGACTGAAGTTCGCAGGCAGATGTGTCCCAGGGACACATGCAAAGAGGCTCCTGCCCGGGCCACAGGCTGCCCACTGCCCCTGCCCCAGATCGGGGGCCGCCAATCAGCCCTGTCGGAGTCCCCTTCCTCTAGAGGGAGTATTGGACCAACACTTGTAGAAAACGGTGTCCTCGTGGGCAACTCATTAGAGGTACACAAATAAATCTTTGCCGTCTTTCTGCGGAAGCTTACGAGCGTTCACACCTAAGCGTCTTACAAGGTCAGCTGTTTAGCTAAACATGAGCTCATGATCTAAATTTGCACAATAATGAAGAAATCAGCTACGAGGGGAGACAATCAGTAAAGACTATCAATACCAGAATTAGATTCCCAAGGCCATCCATCAATTGTTGGAATAATCAGGTGCAAGGCAGAATATATACATAAAACTGGAACTGAAACAAGGAACAAGGATGTTTTCAAAGACTGGTAGGATCTCTAAAACATTTTTAAAGTACATGTCATTGATAAAGCTAAATACTCAAAGGTTGTGTAATACAACAGATTAAGCATTGAGAAGAGTGAAATTATGCTGTTTTGAAAACTATGGCAGGTGAGATTTTCTGCCTAATTATATAAGAAGATTTCTCTAAAAAATACACATTATTTCAATGACTTATTGGCTGTGAAATAAGTTAAGGGTATTTCAAATGGCTTGTCTGCAAAGAAAGGTGAGATGTAGGGAATCACAAAAGTCGAGGGGAAAATAGGTCAATATATACATTGCTATATGTTGAACTAAACCTTAGGCCAGCTACAATGGAGAGGACCTGACCCTTAGAAACTTATAAGTAAGCTGGAATCTTCAAAATTTCAAATCTTTATAAGTAAAATATTTATTAAAATGAATAACCAAGTGTTTTAATTGACATCAGAAGATCAAAACAATAAACCCTGAGAACATAGAAAAAAGATAAATAAAGATATGAGCAGAACTTAATACAACAGAAAACGTATAAAATTGAGGTGATTTAGTAAGTCCAAAGAATCTTCTTTGAAAAGATTGAAAAGACACACTTTGATTAAGGAAAACAAAAACATAAGTAAAGAATATACAGAAAGAATCAGGACCATGATATAGCAGAGAATATAAGAAATGCCAGTAAATTTGAACATTTCTGTAAAGTGGACCATTTCCTAGCTCCTAAAGTTTACCAAACCTGACACAAGAGGAAATCATTTAAGGTCATCATGTCTGCCCTTGGCATTCTCGGAACGCCCTGGCCTCAGGATGCAGCCTCTGTAGTCCATGGTAACCTGCGGAGAGGGGGCGGGGCTGAGGGTGGTTGGAACTCTGGCCTCACTGAAGGAGTGGGTGTGGCCATCTCTGCTTTGACTGAACAAAGGGCAGGGGAGCAGGGGGCCCAGGGCAGGGCCCTCAGAGCACGGCAGGTCCAGTGGGGTGTCACAAGCATTTAGGCCCAGGCCAAAGGGCGCCTTCTTTGTCTGCACAGCTGCCCAAACTCTCACCTTTCCACTCAGGCCGACCTCTTACTTGAAGTGTGTGTGGAACCTGTCCTCACAGTACACCTCGCTGCACAGCTAACCATAGGTCTGGGCATCGTAGCTTCCTGCCAGGTGACCGAAGTTCGCAGGCAGATGTGTCCCAGGGACACATGCAAAGAGGCTCCTGCCCGGGCCACAGGCTGCCCACTGCCCCTGCCCCAGATCGGGGGCCGCCAATCAGCCCTGTTGAAGTCCCCTTCCTCTAGAGGGAGTATTGGACCAACACTTGTAGAAAACTGTGTCCTCGTGGGCAACTCATTTGAGGGACACAAATAAACTTTGCCGACTTTCTCCTGAAGCTTACGAGCGTTCACACCTAAGCATCTTACAAGGTCAGCTGTTTAGCTAAACATGAGCTCATGATCTAAATTTACACAATAATGAAAAAATCAGCTACGAGATGAGACAATCATTAAAGACTATCAATACCAGAATTAGATTCCCAAGGCCATCCATCAATTGTTGGAATAATCAGGTGCAAGGCAGAATATATACATAAAACTGGAACTGAAACAAGGAACAAGGATGTTTTCAAAGACTGGTAGGATCTCTAAAATATTTTTAAAGTACATGTCATTGATAAAGCTAAATACTCAAAGGTTGTGTAATACAACAGATTAAGCATTGAGAAGAGTGAAATTATGCTGTTTTGAAAACTATGGCAGGTGAGATATTCTGCCTAATTATATAAGAAGATTTCTCTAAAAATACACATTATTTCAATGACTTATTGGCTGTGAAATAAGTTAAGGGTATTTCAAATGGCTTGTCTGCAAAGAAAGGTGAGATGTAGGGAATCACAGAAAGTCGAGGGGAAAATAGGTCAATATATACATTGCTATATGGTGAACTAAACCTTAGGCCAGCAACAATGGAGAGGACCTGACCCTTAGAAACTTACAAGTAAGCAGAAATCTTCAAAAGTTCAAATCTTTATAAGTAAAATATTTATTAAAATGAATAACCAAGTGTTTTAATTGACATCAGAAGATCAAAACAATAAACCCTGAGAACATAGAAAAAAGATAAATAAAGATATGAGCAGAACTTAATACAACAGAAAACGTATAAAATTGAGGTGATTTAGTAAGTCCAAAGAATCTTCTTTGAAAAGATTGAAAAGACACACTTTGATTAAGGAAAACAAAAACATAAGTAAAGAATATACAGAAAGAATCAGGACCATGATATAGCAGAGAATATAAGAAATGCCAGTAAATTTGAACATTTCTGTAAAGTGGACCATTTCCTAGCTCCTAAAGTTTACCAAACCTGACACAAGAGGAAATCATTTAAGGTCATCATGTCTGCCCTTGGCATTCTCGGAACGCCCTGGCCTCAGGATGCAGCCTCTGTAGTCCAGGGTAACCTGCGGAGAGGGGGCGGGGCTGAGGGTGGTTGGAACTCTGCCCTCACTGAAGGAGTGGGTGTGGCCATCTCTGCTGTGACTGAACAAAGGGCAGGGGAGCAGGGGGCCCAGGGCAGGGCCCTCAGAGCACGGCAGGTCCAGTGGGGTGTCACAAGCATTTAGGCCCAGGACAAAGGGCGCCTTCTTTGTCTGCACAGCTGCCCAAACTCTCACCTTTCCACTCAGGCCGACCTCTTACTTGAAGTATGTGTGGAACCTGTCCTCACAGTACACCTCGCTACACAGCTAACCATAGGTCTGGGCATCGTAGCTTCCTGCCAGGTGACCGAAGTTCGCAGGCAGATGTGTCCCAGGGACACATGCAAAGAGGCTCCTGCCCGGGCCACAGGCTGCCCACTGCCCCTGCCCCAGATCGGGGGCCGCCAATCAGCCCTGTCGGAGTCCCCTGCCTCTAGAGGGAGTATTGGACCAACACTTGTAGAAAACGGTGTCCTCGTGGGCAACTCATTGGAGGGACACAAATAAATCTTTGCCGTCTTTCTGCGGAAGCTTACGAGCGTTCACACCTACGCGTCTTACAAGGTCAGCTGTTTAGCTAAACATGAGCTCATGATCTAAATTTACACAATAATGAAGAAATCAGCTACGAGGGGAGACAATCAGTAAAGACTATCAATACCAGAATTAGATTCCCAAGGCCATCCATCAATTGTTGGAATAATCAGGTGCAAGGCAGAATATATACATAAAACTGGAACTGAAACAAGGAACAAGGATGTTTTCAAAGACTGGTAGGATCTCTAAAACATTTTTAAAGTACATGTCATTGATAAAGCTAAATACTCAAAGGTTGTGTAATACAACAGATTAAGCATTGAGAAGAGTGAAATTATGCTGTTTTGAAAACTATGGCAGGTGAGATTTTCTGCCTAATTATAGAAGAAGATTTCTCTAAAAATACACATTATTTCAATGACTTATTGGCTGTGAAATAAGTTAAGGGTATTTCAAATGGCTTGTCTGCAAAGAAAGGTGAGATGTAGGGAATCACAGAAAGTCGAGGGGAAAATAGGTCAATATATACATTGCTATATGGTGAACTAAACCTTAGGCCAGCAACAATGGAGAGGACCTGACCCTTAGAAACTTACAAGTAAGCAGGAATCTTCAAAAGTTCAAATCTTTATAAGTAAAATATTTATTAAAATGAATAACCAAGTGTTTTAATTGACATCAGAAGATCAAAACAATAAACCCTGAGAACATAGAAAAAAGATAATAAAGATATGAGCAGAACTTAATACAACAGAAAACGGATAAAATTGAGGTGATTTAGTAAGTCCAAAGAATCTTCTTTGAAAAGATTGAAAAGACACACTTTGATTAAGGAAAACAAAAACATAAGTAAAGAATATACAGAAAGAATCAGGACCATGATAAAGCAGAGAATGTAAGAAATGCCAGTAAAGTTGAACATTTCTGTAAAGTGGACCATTTCCTAGCTCCTAAAGTTTACCAAACCTGACACAAGAGGAAATCATTTAAGGTCATCATGTCTTCCCTTGGCATTCTCGGAACACCCTGGCCTCAGGATGCAGCCTCTGTAGTCCATGGTAACCTGCGGAGAGGGGGCGGGGCTGAGGGTGGTTGGAACTCTGCCCTCACTGAAGGAGTGGGTGTGGCCATCTCTGCTGTGACTGAACAAAGGGCAGGGGAGCAGGGGCCCCAGGGCAGGGCCGTCAGAGCACGGCAGGTCCATTGGGGTGTCACAAGCATTTAGGCCCAGGCCAAAGGGCGCCTTCTTTGTCTGCACAGCTGCCCAAACTCTCACCTTTCCACTCAGGCCGACCTCTTACTTGAAGTGTGTGTGGAACCTGTCCTCACAGTACACCTCGCTGCACAGCTAACCATAGGTCTGGGCATCGTAGCTTCCTGCCAGGTGACCGAAGTTCGCAGGCAGATGTGTCCCAGGGACACATGCAAAGAGGCTCCTGCCCGGGCCACAGGCTGCCCACTGCCCCTGCCCCAGATCGGGGGCCGCCAATCAGCCCTGTCGGAGTCCCCTGCCTCTAGAGGGAGTATTGGACCAACACTTGTAGAAAACGGTGTCCTCGTGGGCAACTCATTAGAGGGACACAAATAAATCTTTGCCGTCTTTCTGCAGAAGCTTACGAGCGTTCACACCTAAGCGTCTGACAAGGTCAGCTGTTTAGCTAAACATGAGCTCATGATCTAAATTTGCACAATAATGAAGAAATCAGCTACAAGGGGAGACAACCAGCAAAAACTATCAATACCAGAATTAGATTCCCAAGGCCATCCATCAATTGTTGGAATAATCAGGTGCAAGGCAGAAAATATACATAAAACTGGAACTGAAACAAGGAACAAGGATGTTTTCAAAGACTGGTAGTGTCTCTAAAACATTTTTAAAGTACATGTCATTGATAAAGCTAAATACTCAAAGGTTGTGTAATACAACAGATTAAGCATTGAGAAGAGTGAAATTATGCTGTTTTGAAAACTATGGCAGGTGAGATTTTCTGCCTAATTATAGAAGAAGATTTCTCCACAAAATACACATTATTTCAATGACTTATTGGCTGTGAAATAAGTTAAGGGTATTTCAAATGGCTTGTCTCCAAAGAAAGGTGAGATGTATGGAATCACAGAAAGCCGAGGGGAAAATAGGTAAATATATACATTGTTATATGGTGAACTAAACCTTAGGCCAGCAACAATGGAGAGGACCTGACCCTTAGAAACTTACAAGTAAGCTGGAATCTTCCAAAGTTCAAATATTTATAAGTAAAATATTTATTAAAATGAATAATCAAGTGTTTTAATTGACATCAGAAGATCAAAACAATAAACCCTGAGAACATAGAAAAAAGGTAATAAAGATATGAGCAGAACTTAATACAACAGAAAACGTATAAAACTGAGGTGATTTAGTAAGTCCAAAGAATCTTCTTTGAAAATATTGAAAAGACACACTTTGATTAAGGAAAACAAAAACATAAGTAAAGAATATACAGAAAGAATCAGGACAATGTTATAGCAGAGAATATAAGAAATGCCAGTAAATTTGAACATTTCTGTAAAGTGGACCATTTCCTAGCTCCTAAAGTTTACCAAACCTGACACAAGAGGAAATCATTTAAGGTCATCATGTCTGCCCTTGGCATTCTCGGAACGCCCTGGCCTCAGAATGCAGCATCTGTAGTCCATGGTAACCTGCGGAGATGGGGCGGGGCTGAGGGAGGTTGGAACACTGCCCTCACTGAAGGAGTATGTGTGGCCATCTCTACTGTGACTGAACAAAGGGTAGGGGGGCATGGGGCCCAGGGCATGGCATTCAGAGCCCGGCAGGTCCAGTGGGGTGTCACAAGCATTTAGGCCCAGGCAAAAGGGCGCCTTCTTTGTCTGCACAGCTGCGCAAACTCTCACCTTTCCACTCAGGCCGACCTCTTAGTTGAAGTGTGTGTGGAACCTGTCCGCGCAGTACACCTCGCTGCACAGCTAACCGTAGGTCTGGGCATCGTAGCTTCCTGCCAGGTGACCGAAGTGCGCAGACAGATGGGTCCTTGGGACACATGCAAAGAGGCTCCAGCCCGGGCCACAGGCTGCCCACTGCCCCTGCCCCAGATCGGGGGCCGCCAATCAGCCCTGTTGGAGTCCCCTTCCTCTAGAGGGAGTATTGGACCAACACTTGTAGAAAACGGTGTCCTCGTGGGCAAATCATTGGAGGGACACAAATAAATTTTGCCGACTTTCTCCTGAAGCTTACGAGCGTTCACACGTAAGCGTCTTACAAGGTCAGCTGTTTAGCTAAACATGAGCTCATGATATAAATTTACACAATAATGAAAAAATCAGCTACGAGGGGAGACAATCATTAAAGACTATCAATACCAGAATTAGATTCCCAAGGCCATCCATCAATTGTTGGAATAATCAGGTGCAAGGCAGAATATATACATAAAACTGGAACTGAAACAAGGAACAAGGATGTTTTCAAAGACTGGTAGGATCTCTAAAACATTTTTAAAGTACATGTCATTGATAAAGCTAAATACTCAAAGGTTGTGTAATACAACAGATTAAGCATTGAGAAGAGTGAAATTATGCTGTTTTGAAAACTATGGCAGGTGAGATTTTCTGCCTAATTATATAAGAAGATTTCTCTAAAAAATACACATTATTTCAATGACTTATTGGCTGTGAACTAAGTTAAGGGTATTTCAAATGGCTTGTCTGCAAAGAAAGTTGAGATGTAGGGAATCACAGAAAGTCGAGAGGAAAATAGGTCAATATATACATTGCTATATGTTGAACTAAACCTTAGGCCAACAACAATGGAGAGGACCTGACCCTTAGAAACTTACAAGTAAGCTGGAATCTTCAAATGTTCAAATCTTTATAAGTAAAATATTAATTAAAATGAATAACCAAGTGTTTTAATTGACATCAGAAGATCAAAACAATAAACCCTGAGAACATAGAAAAAAGATAAATAAAGATATAAGCAGAACTTAATACAACAGAAAACGTAAAAATTGAGGTGATTTAGTAAGTCCAAAGAATCTTCTTTGAAAAGATTGAAAAGACACACTTTGATTAAGGAAAACAAAAACATAAGTATAGAATATACAGAAAGAATCAGGACAATGTTATAGCAGAGAATATATGAAATGCCAGTAAATTTGAACATTTCTGTAAAGTGGACCATTTCCTAGCTCCTAAAGTTTAGCAAACCTGACACAAGAGGAAATCATTTAAGGTCATCATGTCTGCCCTTGGCATTCTCGGAACGCCCTGGCCTCAGTATGCAGCCTCTGTAGTCCATGGTAACCTGCGGAGAGGGGGCGGGGCTGAGGGTGGTTGGAACTCTGCCCTCACTGAAGGAGTGGGTGTGGCCATCTCTGCTGTGACTGAACAAAGGGCAGGGGAGCAGGGGGCCCAGGGCAGGGCCCTCAGAGCACGGCAGGTCCAGTGGGGTGTCACAAGCATTTAGGCCCAGGCCAAAGGGCGCCTTCTTTGTCTGCACAGCTACCCAAACTCTCACCTTTCCACTCAGGCCGACCTCTTACTTGAAGTGTGTTTGGAACCTGCCCTCACAGTACACCTCGCTGCACAGCTAACCATAGGTCTGGGCATCGTAGCTTCCTGCCAGGTGACCGAAGTTCACAGGCAGATGTGTCCCAGGGACATATGCAAAGAGGCTCCAGCCCGGGCCACAGGCTGCCCACTGCCCCAGACCCAGATCGGGGGCCGCCAATCAGCCCTGTCGGAGTCCCCTGCCTCTAGAGTGAGTATTGGACCAACACTTGTAGAAAACGGTGTCCTCGTGGGCAACTCATTGGAGGGACACAAATAAATCTTTGCCGTCTTTCTGCGGAAGCTTACGAGTGTTCACACCTCAGCGTCTTACAAGGTCAGCTGTTTAGCTAAACATGAGCTCATGATCTAAATTTACACAATAATGAAGAAATCAGCTACGAGGGGAGACAATCAGTAAAGACTATCAATACCAGAATTAGATTCCCAAGGCCATCCATCAATTGTTGGAATAATCAGGTGCAAGGCAAAATATATACATAAAACTGGAACTGAAACAAGGAACAAGGATGTTTTCAAAGACTGGTAGGATCTCTACAACATTTTTAAAGGACATGTCATTGATAAAGCTAAATACTCAAAGGTTGTGTAATACACAACAGATTAAGCATTGAGAAGAGTGAAATTATGCTGTTTTGAAAACTATGGCAGGTGAGATTTTCTGCCTAATTATATAAGAAGATTTCTCTAAAAATACACATTATTTCAATGACTTATTGGCTGTGAAATAAGTTAAGGGTATTTCAAATGGCTTGTCTGCAAAGAAAGGTGAGATGTAGGGAATCACAGAAAGTCGAGGGGAAAATAGGTCAATATATACATTGATATATGGTGAACTAAACCTTAGGCCAGCAACAATGGAGAGGACCTGACCCTTTGAAACTTACAAGTAAGCTGGAATCTTCAAAAGCTCAAATCTTTATAAGTAAAATATTTATTAAAATGAATAACCAAGTGTTTTAATTGACATCAGAAGATCAAAACAATAAACCCTGAGAACATAGAAAAAAGATAAATAAAGATATGAGCAGAACTTAATACATCAGAAAACGTATAAAATTGAGGTGATTTAGTAAGTCCAAAGAATCTTCTTTGAAAAGATTGAAAAGACACACTTTGATTAAGGAAAACAAAAACATAAGTAAAGAATATACAGAAAGAATCAGGACAATGTTATAGCAGAGAATATATGAAATGCCAGTAAATTTGAACATTTCTGTAAAGTGGACCATTTCCTAGCTCCTAAAGTTTACCAAACCTGACACAAGAGGAAATCATTTAAGGTCATCATGTCTGCCCTTGGCATTCTCGGAACGCCCTGGCCTCAGGATGCAGCCTCTGTAGTCCAGGGTAACCTGCGGAGAGGGGGCGGGGCTGAGGGTGGTTGGAACTCTGGCCTCACTGAAGGAGTGGGTGTGGACATCTCTGCTGTGACTGAACAAAGGGCAGGGGAGCAGGGGGCCCAGGGCAGCGCCCTCAGAGCACGGCAGGTCCAGTGGGGTGTCACAAGCATTTAGGCCCAGGCCAAAGGGCGCCTTCTTTGTCTGCACAGCTGCCCAAACTCTCACCTTTCCACTCAGGCCGACCTCTTACTTGAAGTGTGTGTGGAACCTGTCCTCACAGTACACCTCGCTGCACAGCTAACCATAGGTCTGGGCATCGTAGCTTCCTGCCAGGTGACCGAAGTTCGCAGGCAGATGTGTCCCAGGGACACATGCAAAGAGGCTCCTGCCCGGGCCACAGGCTGCCCACTGCCCCTGCCCCAGATCGGGGGCCGCCAATCAGCCCTGTCGGAGTCCCCTTCCTCTAGAGGGAGTATTGGACCAACACTTGTAGAAAACGGTGTCCTCGTGGGCAACTCATTGGAGGGACACAAATAAATCTTTGCCGTCTTTCTGCGGAAGCTTACGAGCGTTCACACCTAAGCGTCTTACAAGGTCAGCTGTTTAGCTAAACATGAGCTCATGATCTAAATTTACACAATAATGAAAAAATCAGCTACGAGGGGAGACAGTCAGTAAAGACTATCAATACCAGAATTAGATTCCCAAGGCCATCCATCAATTGTTGGAATAATCAGGTGCAAGGCAGAATATATATATAAAACTGGACCTGAAACAAGGAACAAGGATGTTTTCAAAGACTGGTAGGATCTCTACATGTCATTGATAAAGCTAAATACTCAAAGGTTGTGTAATACAACAGATTAAGCATTGAGAAGAGTGAAATTATGCTGTTTTGAAAACTATGGCAGGTGAGATTTTCTGCCTAATTATATAAGAAGATTTCTCTAAAAATACACATTATTTCAATGACTTATTGGCTGTGAAATAAGTTAAGGGTATTTCAAATGGCTTGTCTGCAAAGAAAGGTGAGATGTAGGGAATCACAGAAAGTCGAGGGGAAAATAGGTCAATATATACATTGCTATATGGTGAACTAAACCTTAGGCCAGCAACAATGGAGAGGACCTGACCCTTAGAAACTTACAAGTAAGCTGGAATCTTCAAAATTTCAAATCTTTATAAGTAAAATATTTATTAAAATGAATAACCAAGTGTTTTAATTGACATCAGAAGATCAAAACAATAAACCCTGAGAACATAGAAAAAAGATAAATAAAGATATGAGCAGAACTTAATACATCAGAAAACGTATAAAATTGAGGTGATTTAGTAAGTCCAAAGAATCTTCTTTGAAAAGATTGAAAAGACACACTTTGATTAAGGAAAACAAAAACATAAGTAAAGAATATACAGAAAGAATCAGGACAATGTTATAGCAGAGAATATATGAAATGCCAGTAAATTTGAACATTTCTGTAAAGTGGACCATTTCCTAGCTCCTAAAGTTTACCAAACCTGACACAAGAGGAAATCATTTAAGGTCATCATGTCTGCCCTTGGCATTCTCGGAACGCCCTGGCCTCAGGATGCAGCCTCTGTAGTCCAGGGTAACCTGCGGAGAGGGGGCGGGGCTGAGGGTGGTTGGAACTCTGGCCTCACTGAAGGAGTGGGTGTGGCCATCTCTGCTGTGACTGAACAAAGGGCAGGGGAGCAGGGGGCCCAGGGCAGGGCCCTCAGAGCACGGCAGGTCCAGTGGGGTGTCACAAGCATTTAGGCCCAGGCCAAAGGGCGCCTTCTTTGTCTGCACAGCTGCCCAAACTCTCACCTTTCCACTCAGGCCGACCTCTTACTTGAAGTGTGTGTGGAACCTGTCCTCACAGTACACCTCGCTGCACAGCTAACCATAGGTCTGGGCATCGTAGCTTCCTGCCAGGTGACCGAAGTTCGCAGGCAGATGTGTCCCAGGGACACATGCAAAGAGGCTCCTGCCCGGGCCACAGGCTGCCCACTGCCCCTGCCCCAGATCGGGTGCCGCCAATCAGCCCTGTCGGAGTCCCCTTCCTCTAGAGGGAGTATTGGACCAACACTTGTAGAAAACGGTGTCCTCGTGGGCAACTCATTGGAGGGACACAAATAAATCTTTGTCGTCTTTCTGCGGAAGCTTACGAGCGTTCACACCTAAGCGTCTTACAAGGTCAGCTGTTTAGCTAAGCATGAGCTCATGATCTAAATTTACACAATAATGAAGAAATCAGCTACGAGGGGAGACAATCAGTAAAGACTATCAATACCAGAATTAGATTCCCAAGGCCATCCATCAATTGTTGGAATAATCAGGTGCAAGGCAGAATATATACATAAAACTGGAACTGAAACAAGGAACAAGGATGTTTTCAAAGACTGGTAGGATCTCTACAATATTTTTAAAGGACATGTCATTGATAAAGCTAAATACTCAAAGGTTGTGTAATACACAACAGATTAAGCATTGAGAAGAGTGAAATTATGCTGTTTTGAAAACTATGGCAGGTGAGATTTTCTGCCTAATTATATAAGAAGATTTCTCTAAAAATACACATTATTTCAATGACTTATTGGCTGTGAAATAAGTTAAGGGTATTTCAAATGGCTTGTCTGCAAAGAAAGGTGAGATGTAGGGAATCACAGAAAGTCGAGGGGAAAATAGGTCAATATATACATTGATATATGGTGAACTAAACCTTAGGCCAGCAACAATGGAGAGGACCTGACCCTTTGAAACTTACAAGTAAGCTGGAATCTTCAAAAGCTCAAATCTTTATAAGTAAAATATTTATTAAAATGAATAACCAAGTGTTTTAATTGACATCAGAAGATCAAAACAATAAACCCTGAGAACATAGAAAAAAGATAAATAAAGATATGAGCAGAACTTAATACATCAGAAAACGTATAAAATTGAGGTGATTTAGTAAGTCCAAAGAATCTTCTTTGAAAAGATTGAAAAGACACACTTTGATTAAGGAAAACAAAAACATAAGTAAAGAATATACAGAAAGAATCAGGACAATGTTATAGCAGAGAATATATGAAATGCCAGTAAATTTGAACATTTCTGTAAACTGGACCATTTCCTAGCTCCTAAAGTTTACCAAACCTGACACAAGAGGAAATCATTTAAGGTCATCATGTCTGCCCTTGGCATTCTCGGAACGCCCTGGCCTCAGGATGCAGCCTCTGTAGTCCAGGGTAACCTGCGGAGAGGGGGCGGGGCTGAGGGTGGTTGGAACTCTGGCCTCACTGAAGGAGTGGGTGTGGACATCTCTGCTGTGACTGAACAAAGGGCAGGGGAGCAGGGGGCCCAGGGCAGCGCCCTCAGAGCACGGCAGGTCCAGTGGGGTGTCACAAGCATTTAGGCCCAGGCCAAAGGGCGCCTTCTTTGTCTGCACAGCTGCCCAAACTCTCACCTTTCCACTCAGGCCGACCTCTTACTTGAAGTGTGTGTGGAACCTGTCCTCACAGTACACCTCGCTGCACAGCTAACCATAGGTCTGGGCATCGTAGCTTCCTGCCAGGTGACCGAAGTTCGCAGGCAGATGTGTCCCAGGGACACATGCAAAGAGGCTCCTGCCCGGGCCACAGGCTGCCCACTGCCCCTGCCCCAGATCGGGGGCCGCCAATCAGCCCTGTCGGAGTCCCCTTCCTCTAGAGGGAGTATTGGACCAACACTTGTAGAAAACGGTGTCCTCGTGGGCAACTCATTGGAGGGACACAAATAAATCTTTGCCGTCTTTCTGCGGAAGCTTACGAGCGTTCACACCTAAGCGTCTTACAAGGTCAGCTGTTTAGCTAAACATGAGCTCATGATCTAAATTTACACAATAATGAAAAAATCAGCTACGAGGGGAGACAATCAGTAAAGACTATCAATACCAGAATTAGATTCCCAAGGCCATCCATCAATTGTTGGAATAATCAGGTGCAAGGCAGAATATATATATAAAACTGGACCTGAAACAAGGAACAAGGATGTTTTCAAAGACTGGTAGGATCTCTACATGTCATTGATAAAGCTAAATACTCAAAGGTTGTGTAATACAACAGATTAAGCATTGAGAAGAGTGAAATTATGCTGTTTTGAAAACTATGGCAGGTGAGATTTTCTGCCTAATTATATAAGAAGATTTCTCTAAAAATACACATTATTTCAATGACTTATTGGCTGTGAAATAAGTTAAGGGTATTTCAAATGGCTTGTCTGCAAAGAAAGGTGAGATGTAGGGAATCACAGAAAGTCGAGGGGAAAATAGGTCAATATATACATTGCTATATGGTGAACTAAACCTTAGGCCAGCAACAATGGAGAGGACCTGACCCTTAGAAACTTACAAGTAAGCTGGAATCTTCAAAATTTCAAATCTTTATAAGTAAAATATTTATTAAAATGAATAACCAAGTGTTTTAATTGACATCAGAAGATCAAAACAATAAACCCTGAGAACATAGAAAAAAGATAAATAAAGATATGAGCAGAACTTAATACATCAGAAAACGTATAAAATTGAGGTGATTTAGTAAGTCCAAAGAATCTTCTTTGAAAAGATTGAAAAGACACACTTTGATTAAGGAAAACAAAAACATAAGTAAAGAATATACAGAAAGAATCAGGACAATGTTATAGCAGAGAATATATGAAATGCCAGTAAATTTGAACATTTCTGTAAAGTGGACCATTTCCTAGCTCCTAAAGTTTACCAAACCTGACACAAGAGGAAATCATTTAAGGTCATCATGTCTGCCCTTGGCATTCTCGGAACGCCCTGGCCTCAGGATGCAGCCTCTGTAGTCCAGGGTAACCTGCGGAGAGGGGGCGGGGCTGAGGGTGGTTGGAACTCTGGCCTCACTGAAGGAGTGGGTGTGGCCATCTCTGCTGTGACTGAACAAAGGGCAGGGGAGCAGGGGGCCCAGGGCAGGGCCCTCAGAGCACGGCAGGTCCAGTGGGGTGTCACAAGCATTTAGGCCCAGGCCAAAGGGCGCCTTCTTTGTCTGCACAGCTGCCCAAACTCTCACCTTTCCACTCAGGCCGACCTCTTACTTGAAGTGTGTGTGGAACCTGTCCTCACAGTACACCTCGCTGCACAGCTAACCATAGGTCTGGGCATCGTAGCTTCCTGCCAGGTGACCGAAGTTCGCAGGCAGATGTGTCCCAGGGACACATGCAAAGAGGCTCCTGCCCGGGCCACAGGCTGCCCACTGCCCCTGCCCCAGATCGGGGGCCGCCAATCAGCCCTGTCGGAGTCCCCTTCCTCTAGAGGGAGTATTGGACCAACACTTGTAGAAAACGGTGTCCTCGTGGGCAACTCATTGGAGGGACACAAATAAATCTTTGTCGTCTTTCTGCGGAAGCTTACGAGCGTTCACACCTAAGCGTCTTACAAGGTCAGCTGTTTAGCTAAGCATGAGCTCATGATCTAAATTTACACAATAATGAAGAAATCAGCTACGAGGGGAGACAATCAGTAAAGACTATCAATACCAGAATTAGATTCCCAAGGCCATCCATCAATTGTTGGAATAATCAGGTGCAAGGCAGAATATATACATAAAACTGGAACTGAAACAAGGAACAAGGATGTTTTCAAAGACTGGTAGGATCTCTAAAACATTTTTAAAGGACATGTCATTGATAAAGCTAAATACTCAAAGGTTGTGTAATACAACAGATTAAGCATTGAGAAGAGTGAAATTATGCTGTTTTGAAAACTATGGCAGGTGAGATTTTCTGCCTAATTATATAAGAAGATTTCTCTAAAAATACACATTATTTCAATGACTTATTGGCTGTGAAATAAGTTAAGGGTATTTCAAATGGCTTGTCTGCAAAGAAAGGTGAGATGTAGGGAATCACAGAAAGTCGAGGGGAAAATAGGTCAATATATACATTGCTATATGGTGAACTAAACCTTAGGCCAGCAACAATGGAGAGGACCTGACCCTTAGAAACTTACAAGTAAGCTGGAATCTTCCAAAGTTCAAATATTTATAAGTAAAATATTTATTAAAATGAATAACCAAGTGTTTTAATTGACATCAGAAGATCAAAACAATAAACCCTGAGAACATAGAAAAAAGATAAATAAAGATATGAGCAGAACTTAATACAACAGAAAACGTATAAAATTCAGGTGATTTAGTAAGTCCAAAGAATCTTCTTTGAAAAGATTGAAAAGACACACTTTGATTAAGGAAAACAAAAACATAAGTAAAGAATATACAGAAAGAATCAGGACAATGTTATAACAGAGAATATATGAAATGCCAGTAAATTTGAACATTTCTGTAAAGTGGACCATTTCCTAGCTCCTAAAGTTTACCAAACCTGACACAAGAGGAAATCATTTAAGGTCATCATGTCTGACCTTGGCATTCTCGGACCGCCCTGGCCTCAGGATGCAGCCTCTGTTGTCCATGGTAACCTGCGGAGAGGGGGCGGGGCTGAGGGTGGTTGGAACTCTGCCCTCACTGAAGCAGTGGGTGTGGCCATCTCTGCTGTGACTGAACAAAGGGCAGGGGAGCAGGGGGCCCAGGGCACGGCCCTCAGAGCACGGCAGGTCCAGTGGGGTGTCACAAGCATTTAGGCCCAGGCCAAAGGGCGCCTTCTTTGTCTGCACAGCTGCCCAAACTCTCACCTTTCCACTCAGGCCGACCTCTTACTTGAAGTGTGTGTGGAACCTGTCCTCACAGTACACCTCGCTGCACAGCTAACCATAGGTCTGGGCATCGTAGCTTCCTGCCAGGTGACCGAAGTTCACAGGCAGATGTGTCCCAGGGACACATGCAAAGAGGCTCCTGCCCGGGCCACAGGCTGCCCACTGCCCCTGCCCCAGATCGGGTGCCGCCAATCATCCCTGTCGGAGTCCCCTTCCTCTAGAGGGAGTATTGGACCAACACTTGTAGAAAACGGTGTCCTCGTGGGCAACTCATTGGAGGGACACAAATAAATCTTTGCCGTCTTTCTGCGGAAGCTTACGAGCGTTCACACCTAAGTGTCTTACAAGGTCAGCTGTTTAGCTAAACATGAGCTCATGATCTAAATTTACACAATAATGAAAAAATCAGCTACGAGGGGAGACAATCAGTAAAGACTATCAATACCAGAATTAGATTCCCAAGGCCATCCATCAATTGTTGGAATAATCAGTTGCAAGGCAGAATATATACGTAAAACTGGAACTGAAACAAGGAACAAGGATGTTTTCAAAGACTGGTAGGATCTCTAAAACATTTTTAAAGGACATGTCATTGATAAAGCTAAATACTCAAAGGTTGTGTAATACAACAGATTAAGCATTGAGAAGAGTGAAATTACGCTGTTTTGAAAACTATGGCAGGTGAGATTTTCTGCCTAATTATATAAGAAGATTTCTCTAAAAATACACATTATTTCAATGACTTATTGGCTGTGAAATAAGTTAAGGGTATTTCAAATGTCTTGTCTGCCAAGAAAGGTGAGATGTAGGGAATCACAGAAAGTCGAGGGGAAAATAGGTCAATATATACATTGCTATATGGTGAACTAAACCTTAGGCCAGCAACAATGGAGAGGACCTGACCCTTAGAAACTTACAAGTAAGCTGGAATCTTCAAAATTTCAAATCTTTATAAGTAAAATATTTATTAAAATGAATAACCAAGTGTTTTAATTGACATCAGAAGATCAAAACAATAAACCCTGAGAACATAGAAAAAAGATAAATAAAGATATGAGCAGAACTTAATACATCAGAAAACGTATAAAATTGAGGTGATTTAGTAAGTCCAAAGAATCTTCTTTGAAAAGATTGAAAAGACACACTTTGATTAAGGAAAACAAAAACATAAGTAAAGAATATACAGAAAGAATCAGGACAATGTTATAGCAGAGAATATATGAAATGCCAGTAAATTTGAACATTTCTGTAAAGTGGACCATTTCCTAGCTCCTAAAGTTTACCAAACCTGACACAAGAGGAAATCATTTAAGGTCATCATGTCTGCCCTTGGCATTCTCGGAACGCCCTGGCCTCAGGATGCAGCCTCTGTAGTCCATGGTTACCTGCGGAGAGGGGGCGGGGCTGAGGGTGGTTGGAACTCTGGCCTCACTGAAGGAGTGGGTGTGGCCATCTCTGCTGTGACTGAACAAAGGGCAGTGGAGCAGGGGGCCCAGGGCAGGGCCCTCAGAGCACGGCAGGTCCAGTGGGGTGTCACAAGCATTTAGGCCCAGGCCAAAGGGCGCCTTCTTTGTCTGCACAGCTGCCCAAACTCTCACCTTTCCACTCAGGCCGACCTCTTACTTGAAGTGTGTGTGGAACCTGTCCTCACAGTACACCTCGCTGCACAGCTAACCATAGGTCTGGGCATCGTAGCTTCCTGCCAGGTGACCGAAGTTCGCAGGCAGATGTGTCCCAGGGACACATGCAAAGAGGCTCCTGCCCGGGCCACAGGCTGCCCACTGCCCCTGCCCCAGATCGGGGGCCGCCAATCAGCCCTGTCGGAGTCCCCTTCCTCTAGAGGGAGTATTGGACCAACACTTGTAGAAAACGGTGTCCTCGTGGGCAACTCATTGGAGGGACACAAATAAATCTTTGTCGTCTTTCTGCGGAAGCTTACGAGCGTTCACACCTAAGCGTCTTACAAGGTCAGCTGTTTAGCTAAACATGAGCTCATGATCTAAATTTACACAATAATGAAAAAATCAGCTACGAGGGGAGACAATCAGTAAAGACTATCAATACCAGAATTAGATTCCCAAGGCCATCCATCAATTGTTGGAATAATCAGGTGCAAGGCAGAATATATATATAAAACTGGACCTGAAACAAGGAACAAGGATGTTTTCAAAGACTGGTAGGATCTCTACATGTCATTGATAAAGCTAAATACTCAAAGGTTGTGTAATACAACAGATTAAGCATTGAGAAGAGTGAAATTATGCTGTTTTGAAAACTATGGCAGGTGAGATTTTCTGCCTAATTATATAAGAAGATTTCTCTAAAAATACACATTATTTCAATGACTTATTGGCTGTGAAATAAGTTAAGGGTATTTCAAATGGCTTGTCTGCAAAGAAAGGTGAGATGTAGGGAATCACAGAAAGTCGAGGGGAAAATAGGTCAATATATACATTGCTATATGGTGAACTAAACCTTAGGCCAGCAACAATGGAGAGGACCTGACCCTTAGAAACTTACAAGTAAGCTGGAATCTTCAAAATTTCAAATCTTTATAAGTAAAATATTTATTAAAATGAATAACCAAGTGTTTTAATTGACATCAGAAGATCAAAACAATAAACCCTGAGAACATAGAAAAAAGATAAATAAAGATATGAGCAGAACTTAATACAACAGAAAACGTATAAAATTCAGGTGATTTAGTAAGTCCAAAGAATCTTCTTTGAAAAGATTGAAAAGACACACTTTGATTAAGGAAAACAAAAACATAAGTAAAGAATATACAGAAAGAATCAGGACAATGTTATAACAGAGAATATATGAAATGCCAGTAAATTTGAACATTTCTGTAAAGTGGACCATTTCCTAGCTCCTAAAGTTTACCAAACCTGACACAAGAGGAAATCATTTAAGGTCATCATGTCTGCCCTTGGCATTCTCGGACCGCCCTGGCCTCAGGATGCAGCCTCTGTTGTCCATGGTAACCTGCGGAGAGGGGGCGGGGCTGAGGGTGGTTGGAACTCTGGCCTCACTGAAGGAGTGGGTGTGGCCATCTCTGCTGTGACTGAACAAAGGGCAGGGGAGCAGGGGGCCCAGGGCAGGGCCCTCAGAGCACGGCAGGTCCAGTGGGGTGTCACAAGCATTTAGGCCCAGGCCAAAGGGCGCCTTCTTTGTCTGCACAGCTGCCCAAACTCTCAGCTTTCCACTCAGGCCGACCTCTTACTTGAAGTGTGTGTGGAACCTGTCCTCACAGTACACCTCGCTGCACAGCTAACCATAGGTCTGGGCATCGTAGCTTCCTGCCAGGTGACCGAAGTTCACAGGCAGATGTGTCCCAGGGACACATGCAAAGAGGCTCCTGCCCGGGCCACAGGCTGCCCACTGCCCCTGCCCCAGATCGGGTGCCGCCAATCAGCCCTGTCGGATTCCCCTTCCTCTAGAGGGTGTATTGGACCAACACTTTTAGAAAACGGTGTCCTCGTGGGCAACTCATTGGAGGGACACAAATAAATCTTTGCCGTCTTTCTGCGGAAGCTTACGAGTGTTCACACCTAAGCGTCTTACAAGGTCAGCTGTTTAGCTAAACATGAGCTCATGATCTAAATTTACACAATAATGAAAAAATCAGCTACGAGGGGAGAAAATCAGTAAAGACTATCAATACCAGAATTAGATTCCCAAGGCCATCCATCAATTGTTGGAATAATCAGGTGCAAGGCAGAATATATACATAAAACTGGAACTGAAACAAGGAACAAGGATGTTTTCAAAGACTGGTAGGATCTCGAAAACATTTTTAAAGGACATGTCATTGATAAAGCTAAATACTCAAAGGTTGTGTAATACAACAGATTAAGCATTGAGAAGAGTGAAATTATGCTGTTTTGAAAACTATGGCAGGTGAGATTTTCTGCCTAATTATATAAGAAGATTTCTCTAAAATTACCATTATTTCAATGACTTATTGGCTGTGAAATAAGTTAAGGGTATTTCAAATGGCTTGTCTGCAAAGAAAGGTGAGATGTAGGGAATCACAGAAAGTCGAGGGGAAAATAGGTCAATATATACATTGCTATATGGTGAACTAAACCTTAGGCCAGCAACAATGGAGAGGACCTGACCCTTAGAAACTTACAAGTAAGCTGGAATCTTCAAAATTTCAAATCTTTATAAGTAAAATATTTATTAAAATGAATAACCAAGTGTTTTAATTGACATCAGAAGATCAAAACAATAAACCCTGAGAACATAGAAAAAAGATAAACAAAGATATGAGCAGAACTTAATACATCAGAAAACGTATAAAATTAAGGTGATTTAGTAAGTCCAAAGAATCTTCTTTGAAAAGATTGAAAAGACACACTTTGATTAAGGAAAACAAAAACATAAGTAAAGAATATACAGAAAGAATCAGGACAATGTTATAGCAGAGAATATATGAAATGCCAGTAAATGTGAACATTTCTGTAAAGTGGACCATTTCCTAGCTCCTAAAGTTTACCAAACCTGACACAAGAGGAAATCATTTAAGGTCATCATGTCTGCCCTTGGCTTTCAAGGAACGCCCTGGCCTCAGGATGCAGCCTCTGTAGTCCAGGGTAACCTGCGGAGAGGGGGCGGGGCTGAGGGTGGTTGGAACTCTGGCCTCACTGAAGGAGTGGGTGTGGCCATCTCTGCTGTGACTGAACAAAGGGCAGGGGAGCAGGGGGCCCAGGGCAGGGCCCTCAGAGCACGGCAGGTCCAGTGGGGTGTCACAAGCATTTAGGCCCAGGCCAAAGGGCGCCTTCTTTGTCTGCACAGCTGCCCAAACTCTCAGCTTTCCACTCAGGCCGACCTCTTACTTGAAGTGTGTGTGGAACCTGTCCTCACAGTACACCTCGCTGCACAGCTAACCATAGGTCTGGGCATCGTAGCTTCCTGCCAGGTGACCGAAGTTCGCAGGCAGATGTGTCCCAGGGACACATGCAAAGAGGCTCCAGCCCGTGCCACAGGCTGCCCACTGCCCCTGCCCCAGATCGGGGGCCGCCAATCAGCCCTGTCGGAGTCCCCTTCCTCTAGAGGGTGTATTGGACCAACACTTGTAGAAAACTGTGTCCTCGTGGGCAACTCATTGGAGGGACACAAATAAATTTTGCTGACATTCTCCTGAAGATTACGAGCGTTCACACGTAAGCGTCTTACAAGGTCAGCTGTTTAGCTAAACATGAGCTCATGATCTAAATTTACACAATAATGAAGAAATCAGCTACGAGGAGAGACAATCAGTAAAGAGTATCAATACCAGAATTAGATTCCCAAGGCCATCCATCAATTGTTGGAATAATCAGGTGCAAGGCAGAATATATACATAAAACTGGAACTGAAACAAGGAACAAGGATGTTTTCAAAGACTGGTAGGATCTCTAAAACATTTTTAAAGGACATGTCATTGATAAAGCTAAATACTCAAAGGTTGTGTAATACAACAGATTAAGCATTGAGAAGAGTGAAATTATGCTGTTTTGAAAACTATGGCAGGTGAGATTTTCTGCCTAATTATATAAGAAGATTTCTCTAAAAATACACATTATTTCAATGACTTATTGGCTGTGAAATAAGTTAAGGGTATTTCAAATGGCTTGTCTGCAAAGAAAGGTGAGATGTAGGGAATCACAGAAAGTCGAGGGGAAAATAGGTCAATATATACATTGCTATATGGTGAACTAAACCTTAGGCCAGCAACAATGGAGAGGACCTGACCCTTAGAAACTTACAAGTAAGCTGGAATCTTCCAAAGTTCAAATATTTATAAGTAAAATATTTATTAAAATGAATAACCAAGTGTTTTAATTGACATCAGAAGATCAAAACAATAAACCCTGAGAACATAGAAAAAAGATAAATAAAGATATGAGCAGAACTTAATACAACAGAAAACGTATAAAATTCAGGTGATTTAGTAAGTCCAAAGAATCTTCTTTGAAAAGATTGAAAAGACACACTTTGATTAAGGAAAACAAAAACATAAGTAAAGAATATACAGAAAGAATCAGGACAATGTTATAACAGAGAATATATGAAATGCCAGTAAATTTGAACATTTCTGTAAAGTGGACCATTTCCTAGCTCCTAAAGTTTACCAAACCTGACACAAGAGGAAATCATTTAAGGTCATCATGTCTGACCTTGGCATTCTCGGACCGCCCTGGCCTCAGGATGCAGCCTCTGTTGTCCATGGTAACCTGCGGAGAGGGGGCGGGGCTGAGGGTGGTTGGAACTCTGCCCTCACTGAAGCAGTGGGTGTGGCCATCTCTGCTGTGACTGAACAAAGGGCAGGGGAGCAGGGGGCCCAGGGCACGGCCCTCAGAGCACGGCAAGTCCAGTGGGGTGTCACAAGCATTTAGGCCCAGGCCAAAGGGCGCCTTCTTTGTCTGCACAGCTGCCCAAACTCTCACCTTTCCACTCAGGCCGACCTCTTACTTGAAGTGTGTGTGGAACCTGTCCTCACAGTACACCTCGCTGCACAGCTAACCATAGGTCTGGGCATCGTAGCTTCCTGCCAGGTGACCGAAGTTCACAGGCAGATGTGTCCCAGGGACACATGCAAAGAGGCTCCTGCCCGGGCCACAGGCTGCCCACTGCCCCTGCCCCAGATCGGGTGCCGCCAATCATCCCTGTCGGAGTCCCCTTCCTCTAGAGGGAGTATTGGACCAACACTTGTAGAAAACGGTGTCCTCGTGGGCAACTCATTGGAGGGACACAAATAAATCTTTGCCGTCTTTCTGCGGAAGCTTACGAGCGTTCACACCTAAGTGTCTTACAAGGTCAGCTGTTTAGCTAAACATGAGCTCATGATCTAAATTTACACAATAATGAAAAAATCAGCTACGAGGGGAGACAATCAGTAAAGACTATCAATACCAGAATTAGATTCCCAAGGCCATCCATCAATTGTTGGAATAATCAGGTGCAAGGCAGAATATATACGTAAAACTGGAACTGAAACAAGGAACAAGGATGTTTTCAAAGACTGGTAGGATCTCTAAAACATTTTTAAAGGACATGTCATTGATAAAGCTAAATACTCAAAGGTTGTGTAATACAACAGATTAAGCATTGAGAAGAGTGAAATTATGCTGTTTTGAAAACTATGGCAGGTGAGATTTTCTGCCTAATTATATAAGAAGATTTCTCTAAAAATACACATTATTTCAATGACTTATTGGCTGTGAAATAAGTTAAGGGTATTTCAAATGTCTTGTCTGCCAAGAAAGGTGAGATGTAGGGAATCACAGAAAGTCGAGGGGAAAATAGGTCAATATATACATTGCTATATGGTGAACTAAACCTTAGGCCAGCAACAATGGAGAGGACCTGACCCTTAGAAACTTACAAGTAAGCTGGAATCTTCAAAATTTCAAATCTTTATAAGTAAAATATTTATTAAAATGAATAACCAAGTGTTTTAATTGACATCAGAAGATCAAAACAATAAACCCTGAGAACATAGAAAAAAGATAAATAAAGATATGAGCAGAACTTAATACATCAGAAAACGTATAAAATTGAGGTGATTTAGTAAGTCCAAAGAATCTTCTTTGAAAAGATTGAAAAGACACACTTTGATTAAGGAAAACAAAAACATAAGTAAAGAATATACAGAAAGAATCAGGACAATGTTATAGCAGAGAATATATGAAATGCCAGTAAATTTGAACATTTCTGTAAAGTGGACCATTTCCTAGCTCCTAAAGTTTACCAAACCTGACACAAGAGGAAATCATTTAAGGTCATCATGTCTGCCCTTGGCATTCTCGGAACGCCCTGGCCTCAGGATGCAGCCTCTGTAGTCCATGGTTACCTGCGGAGAGGGGGCGGGGCTGAGGGTGGTTGGAACTCTGGCCTCACTGAAGGAGTGGGTGTGGCCATCTCTGCTGTGACTGAACAAAGGGCAGGGGAGCAGGGGGCCCAGGGCAGGGCCCTCAGAGCACGGCAGGTCCAGTGGGGTGTCACAAGCATTTAGGCCCAGGCCAAAGGGCGCCTTCTTTGTCTGCACAGCTGCCCAAACTCTCACCTTTCCACTCAGGCCGACCTCTTACTTGAAGTGTGTGTGGAACCTGTCCTCACAGTACACCTCGCTGCACAGCTAACCATAGGTCTGGGCATCGTAGCTTCCTGCCAGGTGACCGAAGTTCGCAGGCAGATGTGTCCCAGGGACACATGCAAAGAGGCTCCTGCCCGGGCCACAGGCTGCCCACTGCCCCTGCCCCAGATCGGGGGCCGCCAATCAGCCCTGTCGGAGTCCCCTTCCTCTAGAGGGAGTATTGGACCAACACTTGTAGAAAACGGTGTCCTCGTGGGCAACTCATTGGAGGGACACAAATAAATCTTTGTCGTCTTTCTGCGGAAGCTTACGAGCGTTCACACCTAAGCGTCTTACAAGGTCAGCTGTTTAGCTAAACATGAGCTCATGATCTAAATTTACACAATAATGAAAAAATCAGCTACGAGGGGAGACAATCAGTAAAGACTATCAATACCAGAATTAGATTCCCAAGGCCATCCATCAATTGTTGGAATAATCAGGTGCAAGGCAGAATATATATATAAAACTGGACCTGAAACAAGGAACAAGGATGTTTTCAAAGACTGGTAGGATCTCGAAAACATTTTTAAAGGACATGTCATTGATAAAGCTAAATACTCAAAGGTTGTGTAATACAACAGATTAAGCATTGAGAAGAGTGAAATTATGCTGTTTTGAAAACTATGGCAGGTGAGATTTTCTGCCTAATTATATAAGAAGATTTCTCTAAAATTACCATTATTTCAATGACTTATTGGCTGTGAAATAAGTTAAGGGTATTTCAAATGGCTTGTCTGCAAAGAAAGGTGAGATGTAGGGAATCACAGAAAGTCGAGGGGAAAATAGGTCAATATATACATTGCTATATGGTGAACTAAACCTTAGGCCAGCAACAATGGAGAGGACCTGACCCTTAGAAACTTACAAGTAAGCTGGAATCTTCAAAATTTCAAATCTTTATAAGTAAAATATTTATTAAAATGAATAACCAAGTGTTTTAATTGACATCAGAAGATCAAAACAATAAACCCTGAGAACATAGAAAAAAGATAAACAAAGATATGAGCAGAACTTAATACATCAGAAAACGTATAAAATTAAGGTGATTTAGTAAGTCCAAAGAATCTTCTTTGAAAAGATTGAAAAGACACACTTTGATTAAGGAAAACAAAAACATAAGTAAAGAATATACAGAAAGAATCAGGACAATGTTATAGCAGAGAATATATGAAATGCCAGTAAATGTGAACATTTCTGTAAAGTGGACCATTTCCTAGCTCCTAAAGTTTACCAAACCTGACACAAGAGGAAATCATTTAAGGTCATCATGTCTGCCCTTGGCTTTCAAGGAACGCCCTGGCCTCAGGATGCAGCCTCTGTAGTCCAGGGTAACCTGCGGAGAGGGGGCGGGGCTGAGGGTGGTTGGAACTCTGGCCTCACTGAAGGAGTGGGTGTGGCCATCTCTGCTGTGACTGAACAAAGGGCAGGGGAGCAGGGGGCCCAGGGCAGGGCCCTCAGAGCACGGCAGGTCCAGTGGGGTGTCACAAGCATTTAGGCCCAGGCCAAAGGGCGCCTTCTTTGTCTGCACAGCTGCCCAAACTCTCAGCTTTCCACTCAGGCCGACCTCTTACTTGAAGTGTGTGTGGAACCTGTCCTCACAGTACACCTCGCTGCACAGCTAACCATAGGTCTGGGCATCGTAGCTTCCTGCCAGGTGACCGAAGTTCGCAGGCAGATGTGTCCCAGGGACACATGCAAAGAGGCTCCAGCCCGTGCCACAGGCTGCCCACTGCCCCTGCCCCAGATCGGGGGCCGCCAATCAGCCCTGTCGGAGTCCCCTTCCTCTAGAGGGTGTATTGGACCAACACTTGTAGAAAACTGTGTCCTCGTGGGCAACTCATTGGAGGGACACAAATAAATTTTGCTGACATTCTCCTGAAGATTACGAGCGTTCACACGTAAGCGTCTTACAAGGTCAGCTGTTTAGCTAAACATGAGCTCATGATCTAAATTTACACAATAATGAAGAAATCAGCTACGAGGAGAGACAATCAGTAAAGAGTATCAATACCAGAATTAGATTCCCAAGGCCATCCATCAATTGTTGGAATAATCAGGTGCAAGGCAGAATATATACATAAAACTGGAACTGAAACAAGGAACAAGGATGTTTTCAAAGACTGGTAGGATCTCTAAAACATTTTTAAAGGACATGTCATTGATAAAGCTAAATACTCAAAGGTTGTGTAATACAACAGATTAAGCATTGAGAAGAGTGAAATTATGCTGTTTTGAAAACTATGGCAGGTGAGATTTTCTGCCTAATTATATAAGAAGATTTCTCTAAAAATACACATTATTTCAATGACTTATTGGCTGTGAAATAAGTTAAGGGTATTTCAAATGGCTTGTCTGCAAAGAAAGGTGAGATGTAGGGAATCACAGAAAGTCGAGGGGAAAATAGGTCAATATATACATTGCTATATGGTGAACTAAACCTTAGGCCAGCAACAATGGAGAGGACCTGACCCTTAGAAACTTACAAGTAAGCTGGAATCTTCCAAAGTTCAAATCTTTATAAGTAAAATATTTATTAAAATGAATAACCAAGTGTTTTAATTGACATCAGAAGATCAAAACAATAAACCCTGAGAACATAGAAAAAAGATAAATAAAGATATGAGCAGAACTTAATACAACAGAAAACGTATAAAATTCAGGTGATTTAGTAAGTCCAAAGAATCTTCTTTGAAAAGATTGAAAAGACACACTTTGATTAAGGAAAACAAAAACATAAGTAAAGAATATACAGAAAGAATCAGGACAATGTTATAACAGAGAATATATGAAATGCCAGTAAATTTGAACATTTCTGTAAAGTGGACCATTTCCTAGCTCCTAAAGTTTACCAAACCTGACACAAGAGGAAATCATTTAAGGTCATCATGTCTGACCTTGGCATTCTCGGACCGCCCTGGCCTCAGGATGCAGCCTCTGTTGTCCATGGTAACCTGCGGAGAGGGGGCGGGGCTGAGGGTGGTTGGAACTCTGCCCTCACTGAAGCAGTGGGTGTGGCCATCTCTGCTGTGACTGAACAAAGGGCAGGGGAGCAGGGGGCCCAGGGCACGGCCCTCAGAGCACGGCAGGTCCAGTGGGGTGTCACAAGCATTTAGGCCCAGGCCAAAGGGCGCCTTCTTTGTCTGCACAGCTGCCCAAACTCTCACCTTTCCACTCAGGCCGACCTCTTACTTGAAGTGTGTGTGGAACCTGTCCTCACAGTACACCTCGCTGCACAGCTAACCATAGGTCTGGGCATCGTAGCTTCCTGCCAGGTGACCGAAGTTCACAGGCAGATGTGTCCCAGGGACACATGCAAAGAGGCTCCTGCCCGGGCCACAGGCTGCCCACTGCCCCTGCCCCAGATCGGGTGCCGCCAATCATCCCTGTCGGAGTCCCCTTCCTCTAGAGGGAGTATTGGACCAACACTTGTAGAAAACGGTGTCCTCGTGGGCAACTCATTGGAGGGACACAAATAAATCTTTGCCGTCTTTCTGCGGAAGCTTACGAGCGTTCACACCTAAGTGTCTTACAAGGTCAGCTGTTTAGCTAAACATGAGCTCATGATCTAAATTTACACAATAATGAAAAAATCAGCTACGAGGGGAGACAATCAGTAAAGACTATCAATACCAGAATTAGATTCCCAAGGCCATCCATCAATTGTTGGAATAATCAGTTGCAAGGCAGAATATATACGTAAAACTGGACCTGAAACAAGGAACAAGGATGTTTTCAAAGACTGGTAGGATCTCGAAAACATTTTTAAAGGACATGTCATTGATAAAGCTAAATACTCAAAGGTTGTGTAATACAACAGATTAAGCATTGAGAAGAGTGAAATTACGCTGTTTTGAAAACTATGGCAGGTGAGATTTTCTGCCTAATTATATAAGAAGATTTCTCTAAAAATACACATTATTTCAATGACTTATTGGCTGTGAAATAAGTTAAGGGTATTTCAAATGTCTTGTCTGCCAAGAAAGGTGAGATGTAGGGAATCACAGAAAGTCGAGGGGAAAATAGGTCAATATATACATTGCTATATGGTGAACTAAACCTTAGGCCAGCAACAATGGAGAGGACCTGACCCTTAGAAACTTACAAGTAAGCTGGAATCTTCAAAATTTCAAATCTTTATAAGTAAAATATTTATTAAAATGAATAACCAAGTGTTTTAATTGACATCAGAAGATCAAAACAATAAACCCTGAGAACATAGAAAAAAGATAAATAAAGATATGAGCAGAACTTAATACATCAGAAAACGTATAAAATTGAGGTGATTTAGTAAGTCCAAAGAATCTTCTTTGAAAAGATTGAAAAGACACACTTTGATTAAGGAAAACAAAAACATAAGTAAAGAATATACAGAAAGAATCAGGACAATGTTATAGCAGAGAATATATGAAATGCCAGTAAATTTGAACATTTCTGTAAAGTGGACCATTTCCTAGCTCCTAAAGTTTACCAAACCTGACACAAGAGGAAATCATTTAAGGTCATCATGTCTGCCCTTGGCATTCTCGGAACGCCCTGGCCTCAGGATGCAGCCTCTGTAGTCCATGGTTACCTGCGGAGAGGGGGCGGGGCTGAGGGTGGTTGGAACTCTGGCCTCACTGAAGGAGTGGGTGTGGCCATCTCTGCTGTGACTGAACAAAGGGCAGGGGAGCAGGGGGCCCAGGGCAGGGCCCTCAGAGCACGGCAGGTCCAGTGGGGTGTCACAAGCATTTAGGCCCAGGCCAAAGGGCGCCTTCTTTGTCTGCACAGCTGCCCAAACTCTCACCTTTCCACTCAGGCCGACCTCTTACTTGAAGTGTGTGTGGAACCTGTCCTCACAGTACACCTCGCTGCACAGCTAACCATAGGTCTGGGCATCGTAGCTTCCTGCCAGGTGACCGAAGTTCGCAGGCAGATGTGTCCCAGGGACACATGCAAAGAGGCTCCTGCCCGGGCCACAGGCTGCCCACTGCCCCTGCCCCAGATCGGGGGCCGCCAATCAGCCCTGTCGGAGTCCCCTTCCTCTAGAGGGAGTATTGGACCAACACTTGTAGAAAACGGTGTCCTCGTGGGCAACTCATTGGAGGGACACAAATAAATCTTTGTCGTCTTTCTGCGGAAGCTTACGAGCGTTCACACCTAAGCGTCTTACAAGGTCAGCTGTTTAGCTAAACATGAGCTCATGATCTAAATTTACACAATAATGAAAAAATCAGCTACGAGGGGAGACAATCAGTAAAGACTATCAATACCAGAATTAGATTCCCAAGGCCATCCATCAATTGTTGGAATAATCAGGTGCAAGGCAGAATATATATATAAAACTGGACCTGAAACAAGGAACAAGGATGTTTTCAAAGACTGGTAGGATCTCTACATGTCATTGATAAAGCTAAATACTCAAAGGTTGTGTAATACAACAGATTAAGCATTGAGAAGAGTGAAATTATGCTGTTTTGAAAACTATGGCAGGTGAGATTTTCTGCCTAATTATATAAGAAGATTTCTCTAAAAATACACATTATTTCAATGACTTATTGGCTGTGAAATAAGTTAAGGGTATTTCAAATGGCTTGTCTGCAAAGAAAGGTGAGATGTAGGGAATCACAGAAAGTCGAGGGGAAAATAGGTCAATATATACATTGCTATATGGTGAACTAAACCTTAGGCCAGCAACAATGGAGAGGACCTGACCCTTAGAAACTTACAAGTAAGCTGGAATCTTCAAAATTTCAAATCTTTATAAGTAAAATATTTATTAAAATGAATAACCAAGTGTTTTAATTGACATCAGAAGATCAAAACAATAAACCCTGAGAACATAGAAAAAAGATAAATAAAGATATGAGCAGAACTTAATACAACAGAAAACGTATAAAATTCAGGTGATTTAGTAAGTCCAAAGAATCTTCTTTGAAAAGATTGAAAAGACACACTTTGATTAAGGAAAACAAAAACATAAGTAAAGAATATACAGAAAGAATCAGGACAATGTTATAACAGAGAATATATGAAATGCCAGTAAATTTGAACATTTCTGTAAAGTGGACCATTTCCTAGCTCCTAAAGTTTACCAAACCTGACACAAGAGGAAATCATTTAAGGTCATCATGTCTGCCCTTGGCATTCTCGGACCGCCCTGGCCTCAGGATGCAGCCTCTGTTGTCCATGGTAACCTGCGGAGAGGGGGCGGGGCTGAGGGTGGTTGGAACTCTGGCCTCACTGAAGGAGTGGGTGTGGCCATCTCTGCTGTGACTGAACAAAGGGCAGGGGAGCAGGGGGCCCAGGGCAGGGCCCTCAGAGCACGGCAGGTCCAGTGGGGTGTCACAAGCATTTAGGCCCAGGCCAAAGGGCGCCTTCTTTGTCTGCACAGCTGCCCAAACTCTCAGCTTTCCACTCAGGCCGACCTCTTACTTGAAGTGTGTGTGGAACCTGTCCTCACAGTACACCTCGCTGCACAGCTAACCATAGGTCTGGGCATCGTAGCTTCCTGCCAGGTGACCGAAGTTCACAGGCAGATGTGTCCCAGGGACACATGCAAAGAGGCTCCTGCCCGGGCCACAGGCTGCCCACTGCCCCTGCCCCAGATCGGGTGCCGCCAATCAGCCCTGTCGGAGTCCCCTTCCTCTAGAGGGTGTATTGGACCAACACTTTTAGAAAACGGTGTCCTCGTGGGCAACTCATTGGAGGGACACAAATAAATCTTTGCCGTCTTTCTGCGGAAGCTTACGAGTGTTCACACCTAAGCGTCTTACAAGGTCAGCTGTTTAGCTAAACATGAGCTCATGATCTAAATTTACACAATAATGAAAAAATCAGCTACGAGGGGAGAAAATCAGTAAAGACTATCAATACCAGAATTAGATTCCCAAGGCCATCCATCAATTGTTGGAATAATCAGGTGCAAGGCAGAATATATACATAAAACTGGAACTGAAACAAGGAACAAGGATGTTTTCAAAGACTGGTAGGATCTCGAAAACATTTTTAAAGGACATGTCATTGATAAAGCTAAATACTCAAAGGTTGTGTAATACAACAGATTAAGCATTGAGAAGAGTGAAATTATGCTGTTTTGAAAACTATGGCAGGTGAGATTTTCTGCCTAATTATATAAGAAGATTTCTCTAAAATTACCATTATTTCAATGACTTATTGGCTGTGAAATAAGTTAAGGGTATTTCAAATGGCTTGTCTGCAAAGAAAGGTGAGATGTAGGGAATCACAGAAAGTCGAGGGGAAAATAGGTCAATATATACATTGCTATATGGTGAACTAAACCTTAGGCCAGCAACAATGGAGAGGACCTGACCCTTAGAAACTTACAAGTAAGCTGGAATCTTCAAAATTTCAAATCTTTATAAGTAAAATATTTATTAAAATGAATAACCAAGTGTTTTAATTGACATCAGAAGATCAAAACAATAAACCCTGAGAACATAGAAAAAAGATAAACAAAGATATGAGCAGAACTTAATACATCAGAAAACGTATAAAATTAAGGTGATTTAGTAAGTCCAAAGAATCTTCTTTGAAAAGATTGAAAAGACACACTTTGATTAAGGAAAACAAAAACATAAGTAAAGAATATACAGAAAGAATCAGGACAATGTTATAGCAGAGAATATATGAAATGCCAGTAAATTTGAACATTTCTGTAAAGTGGACCATTTCCTAGCTCCTAAAGTTTACCAAACCTGACACAAGAGGAAATCATTTAAGGTCATCATGTCTGCCCTTGGCTTTCAAGGAACGCCCTGGCCTCAGGATGCAGCCTCTGTAGTCCAGGGTAACCTGCGGAGAGGGGGCGGGGCTGAGGGTGGTTGGAACTCTGGCCTCACTGAAGGAGTGGGTGTGGCCATCTCTGCTGTGACTGAACAAAGGGCAGGGGAGCAGGGGGTCCAGGGCAGGGCCCTCAGAGCACGGCAGGTCCAGTGGGGTGTCACAAGCATTTAGGCCCAGGCCAAAGGGCGCCTTCTTTGTCTGCACAGCTGCCCAAACTCTCAGCTTTCCACTCAGGCCGACCTCTTACTTGAAGTGTGTGTGGAACCTGTCCTCACAGTACACCTCGCTGCACAGCTAACCATAGGTCTGGGCATCGTAGCTTCCTGCCAGGTGACCGAAGTTCGCAGGCAGATGTGTCCCAGGGACACATGCAAAGAGGCTCCAGCCCGTGCCACAGGCTGCCCACTGCCCCTGCCCCAGATCGGGGGCCGCCAATCAGCCCTGTCGGAGTCCCCTTCCTCTAGAGGGTGTATTGGACCAACACTTGTAGAAAACTGTGTCCTCGTGGGCAACTCATTGGAGGGACACAAATAAATTTTGCTGACATTCTCCTGAAGATTACGAGCGTTCACACGTAAGCGTCTTACAAGGTCAGCTGTTTAGCTAAACATGAGCTCATGATCTAAATTTACACAATAATGAAGAAATCAGCTACGAGGAGAGACAATCAGTAAAGAGTATCAATACCAGAATTAGATTCCCAAGGCCATCCATCAATTGTTGGAATAATCAGGTGCAAGGCAGAATATATACATAAAACTGGAACTGAAACAAGGAACAAGGATGTTTTCAAAGACTGGTAGGATCTCTAAAACATTTTTAAAGGACATGTCATTGATAAAGCTAAATACTCAAAGTTTGTGTAATACAACAGATTAAGCATTGAGAAGAGTGAAATTATGCTGTTTTGAAAACTATGGCAGGTGAGATTTTCTGCCTAATTATATAAGAAGATTTCTCTAAAAATACACATTATTTCAATGACTTATTGGCTGTGAAATAAGTTAAGGGTATTTCAAATGGCTTGTCTGCAAAGAAAGGTGAGATGTAGGGAATCACAGAAAGTCGAGGGGAAAATAGGTCAATATATACATTGCTATATGGTGAACTAAACCTTAGGCCAGCAACAATGGAGAGGACCTGACCCTTAGAAACTTATAAGTAAGCTGGAATCTTCAAAAGTTCAAACCTTTATAAGTAGAATATTTATTAAAATGAATAACCAAGTGTTTTAATTGACATCAGAAGATCAAAACAATAAACCCTGAGAACATAGAAAAAAGATAAATAAAGATATGAGCAGAACTTAATACAACAGAAAACGGATAAAATTGAGGTGATTTAGTAAGTCCAAAGAATCTTCTTTGAAAAGATTGAAAAGACACCCTTTGATTAAGGAAAACAAAAACATAAGTAAAGAATATACAGAAAGAATCAGGACAATGTTATAACAGAGAATATATGAAATGCCAGTAAATTTGAACATTTCTGTAAAGTGGACCATTTCCTAGCTCCTAAAGTTTACCAAACCTGACACAAGAGGAAATCATTTAAGGTCATCATGTCTGCCCTTGGCATTCTCGGACCGCCCTGGCTTCAGGATGCAGCCTCTGTAGTCAATGGTAACCTGTGGCGAGGGGGCGGGGCTGAGGGTGGTTGGAACTCTGGCCTCACTGAAGGAGTGGGTGTGGCCATCTCTGCTGTGACTGAACAAAGGGCAGGGGAGCAGGGGGCCCAGGGCAGGGCCCTCAGAGCACGGCAGGTCCAGTGGGGTGTCACAAGCATTTAGGCCCAGGCCAAAGGGCGCCTTCTTTGTCTGCACAGCTGCCCAAACTCTCACCTTTCCACTCAGCCCGACCTCTTACTTGAAGTGTGTGTGGAACCTGTCCTCACAGTACACCTCGCTGCACAGCTAACCATAGGTCTGGGCATCGTAGCTTCCTGCCAGGTGACCGAAGTTCGCAGGCAGATGTGTCCCAGGGACACATGCAAAGAGGCTCCTGCCCGGGCCACAGGCTGCCCACTGCCCCTGCCCCAGATCGGGGGCCGCCAATCAGCCCTGTCGGAGTCCCCTTCCTCTAGAGGGAGTATTGGACCAACACTTGTAGAAAACGGTGTCCTCGTGGGCAACTCATTGGAGGGACACAAATAAATCTTTGCCGTCTTTCTGCGGAAGCTTACGAGCGTTCACACCTAAGCGTCTTACAAGGTCAGCTGTTTAGCTAAACATGAGCTCATGATCTAAATTTACACAATAATGAAAAAATCAGCTACGAGGGGAGACAATCAGTAAAGACTATCAATACCAGAATTAGATTCCCAAGGCCATCCATCAATTGTTGGAATAATCAGGTGCAAGGCAGAATATATATATAAAACTGGACCTGAAACAAGGAACAAGGATGTTTTCAAAGACTGGTAGGATCTCTACATGTCATTGATAAAGCTAAATACTCAAAGGTTGTGTAATACAACAGATTAAGCATTGAGAAGAGTGAAATAATGCTGTTTTGAAAACTATGGCAGGTGAGATTTTCTGCCTAATTATATAAGAAGATTTCTCTAAAAATACACATTATTTCAATGACTTATTGGCTGTGAAATAAGTTAAGGGTATTTCAAATGGCTTGTCTGCAAAGAAAGGTGAGATGTAGGGAATCACAGAAAGTCGAGGGGAAAATAGGTCAATATATACATTGCTATATGGTGAACTAAACTTTAGGCCAGCAACAATGGAGAGGACCTGACCCTTAGAAACTTACAAGTAAGCTGGAATCTTCAAAAGCTCAAATCTTTATAAGTAAAATATTTATTAAAATGAATAACCAAGTGTTTTAATTGACATCAGAAGATCAAAACAATAAACCCTGAGAACATAGAAAAAAGATAAATAAAGTTATGAGCAGAAATTAATACAACAGAAAACGTATAAAATTGAGGTGATTTAGTAAGTCCAAAGAATCTTCTTTGAAAAGATTGAAAAGACACACTTTGATTAAGGAAAACAAAAACATAAGTAAAGAATATACAGAAAGAATCAGGACAATGTTATAACAGAGAATATATGAAATGCCAGTAAATTTGAACATTTCTCTAAAGTGGACCGTTTCCTAGCTCCTAAAGTTTACCAAACCTGACACAAGAGGAAATCATTTAAGGTCATCATGTCTGCCCTTGGCATTCTCGGACCGCCATGGCCTCAGGATGCAGCCTCTGTAGTCCATGGTAACCTGCGGAGAGGGGGCGGGGCTGAGGTTGGTTGGAACTCTGGCCTCACTGAAGGAGTGGGTGTGGCCATCTCTGCTGTGACTAAACAAAGGGCAGGGGAGCATGGGGCCCAGGGCAGGGCCCTCAGAGCACGGCAGGTCCAGTGGGGTGTCACAAGCATTTAGGCCCAGGCCAAAGGGCGCCTTCTTTGTCTGCACAGCTGCCCAAACTCTCACCTTTCCACTCAGGCCGACCGCTTACTTGAAGTGTGTGTGGAACCTGTCCTCACAGTACACCTCGCTGCACAGCTAACCATAGGTCTGGGCATCGTAGCTTCCTGCCAGGTGACCGAAGTTCGCAGGCAGATGTGTCCCAGGGACACATGCAAAGAGGTTCCTGCCCGGACCACAGGCTGCCCACTGCCCCTGCCCCAGATCGGGGGCCGCCAATCAGCCCTGTCGGAATCCCCTTCCTCTAGAGGGAGTATTCGACCAACACTTGTAGAAAACGGTGTCCTCGTGGGCAACTCATTGGAGGGACACAAATAAATCTTTGCCGTCTTTCTGCGGAAGCTTACGAGCGTTCACACCTAAGCGTCTTACAAGGTCAGCTGTTTAGCTAAACATGAGCTCATGATCTAAATTTACACAATAATGAAAAAATCAGCTACGAGGGGAGACAATCAGTAAAGACTATCAATACCAGAATTAGATTCCCAAGGCCATCCATCAATTGTTGGAATAATCAGGTGCAAGGAAGAATATATATATAAAACTGGACCTGAAACAAGGAACAAGGATGTTTTCAAAGACTGGTAGGATCTCTACATGTCATTGATAAAGCTAAATACTCAAAGGTTGTGTAATACAACAGATTAAGCATTGAGAAGAGTGAAATTATGCTGTTTTGAAAACTATGGCAGGTGAGATTTTCTGCCTAATTATATAAGAAGATTTCTCTAAAAATACACATTATTTCAATGACTTATTGGCTGTGAAATAAGTTAAGGGTATTTCAAATGGCATGTCTGCAAAGAAAGGTGAGATGTAGGGAATCACAGAAAGTCGAGGGGAAAATAGGTCAATATATACATTGCTATATGGTGAACTAAACCTTAGGCCAGCAACAATGGAGAGGACCTGACCCTTAGAAACTTACAAGTAAGCTGGAATCTTCAAAATTTCAAATCTTTATAAGTAAAATATTTATTAAAATGAATAACCAAGTGTTTTAATTGACATCAGAAGATCAAAACAATAAACCCTGAGAACATAGAAAAAAGATAAATAAAGATATGAGCAGAACTTAATACATCAGAAAACGTATAAAATTGAGGTGATTTAGTAAGTCCAAAGAATCTTCTTGGAAAAGATTGAAAAGACACACTTTGATTAAGGAAAACAAAAACATAAGTAAAGAATATACAGAAAGAATCAGGACAATGTTATAGCAGAGAATATATGAAATGCCAGTAAATTTGAACATTTCTGTAAAGTGGACCATTTCCTAGCTCCTAAAGTTTACCAAACCTGACACAAGAGGAAATCATTTAAGGTCATCATGTCTGCCCTTGGCATTCTCGGAACGCCCTGGCCTCAGGATGCAGCCTCTGTAGTCCAGGGTAACCTGCGGAGAGGGGGCGGGGCTGAGGGTGGTTGGAACTCTGGCCTCACTGAAGGAGAGGGTGTGGCCATCTCTGCTGTGACTGAACAAAGGGCAGGGGAGCAGGGGGCCCAGGGCAGGGCCCTCAGAGCACGGCAGGTCCAGTGGGGTGTCACAAGCATTTAGGCCCAGGCCAAAGGGCGCCTTCTTTGTCTGCACAGCTGCCCAAACTCTCACCTTTCCACTCAGGCCGACCTCTTACTTGAAGTGTGTGTGGAACCTGTCCTCACAGTACACCTCGCTGCACAGCTAACCATAGGTCTGGGCATCGTAGCTTCCTGCCAGGTGACCGAAGTTCGCAGGCAGATGTGTCCCAGGGACACATGCAAAGAGGCTCCTGCCCGGGCCACAGGCTGCCCACTGCCCCTGCCCCAGATCGGGGGCCGCCAATCAGCCCTGTCGGAGTCCCCTTCCTCTAGAGGGAGTATTGGACCAACACTTGTAGAAAACGGTGTCCTCGTGGGCAACTCATTGGAGGGACACAAATAAATCTTTGCCGTCTTTCTGCGGAAGCTTACGAGCGTTCACACCTAAGCGTCTTACAAGGTCAGCTGTTTAGCTAAACATGAGCTCATGATCTAAATTTACACAATAATGAAAAAATCAGCTACGAGGGGAGACTATCAGTAAAGACTATCAATACCAGAATTAGATTCCCAAGGCCATCCATCAATTGTTGGAATAATCAGGTGCAAGGCAGAATATATATATAAAACTGGACCTGAAACAAGGAACAAGGATGTTTTCAAAGACTGGTAGGATCTCTACATGTCATTGATAAAGCTAAATACTCAAAGGTTGTGTAATACAACAGATTAAGCATTGAGAAGAGTGAAATTATGCTGTTTTGAAAACTATGGCAGGTGAGATTTTCTGCCTAATTATATAAGAAGATTTCTCTAAAAATACACATTATTTCAATGACTTATTGGCTGTGAAATAAGTTAAGGGTATTTCAAATGGCTTGTCTGCAAAGAAAGGTGAGATGTAGGGAATCACAGAAAGTCGAGGGGAAAATAGGTCAATATATACATTGCTATATGGTGAACTAAACCTTAGGCCAGCAACAATGGAGAGGACCTGACCCTTAGAAACTTACAAGTAAGCTGGAATCTTCAAAAGTTCAAATCTTTATAAGTAAAATATTTATTAAAATGAATAACCAAGTGTTTTAATTGACATCAGAAGATCAAAACAATAAACCCTGAGAACACAGAAAAAAGATAAATAAAGATATGAGCAGAACTTAATACATCAGAAAACGTATAAAATTGAGGTGATTTAGTAAGTCCAAAGAATCTTCTTTGAAAAGATTGAAAAGACACACTTTGATTAAGGAAAACAAAAACATAAGTAAAGAATATACAGAAAGAATCAGGACAATGTTATAGCAGAGAATATATGAAATGCCAGTAAATTTGAACATTTCTGTAAAGTGGACCATTTCCTAGCTCCTAAAGTTTACCAAACCTGACACAAGAGGAAATCATTTAAGGTCATCATGTCTGCCCTTGGCATTCTTGGAACGCCCTGGCCTCAGGATGCAGCCTCTGTAGTCCAGGGTAACCTGCGGAGAGGGGGCGGGGCTGAGGGTGGTTGGAACTCTGGCCTCACTGAAGGAGTGGGTGTGGCCATCTCTGCTGTGACTGAACAAAGGGCAGGGGAGCAGGGGGCCCAGGGCAGTGCCCTCAGAGCACGGCAGGTCCAGTGGGGTGTCACAAGCATTTAGGCCCAGGCCAAAGGGCGCCTTCTTTGTCTGCACAGCTGCCCAAACTCTCACCTTTCCACTCAGGCCGACCTCTTACTTGAAGTGTGTGTGGAACCTGTCCTCACAGTACACCTCGCTGCACAGCTAACCATAGGTCTGGGCATCGTAGCTTCCTGCCAGGTGACCGAAGTTCGCAGGCAGATGTGTCCCAGGGACACATGCAAAGAGGCTCCAGCCCGTGCCACAGGCTGCCCACTGCCCCTGCCCCAGATCGGGGGCCGCCAATCAGCCCTGTCGGAGTCCCCTTCCTCTAGTGGGAGTATTGGACCAACACTTGTAGAAAACGGTGTCCTCGTGGGCAACTCATTGGAGGGACACAAATAAATCTTTGCCGTCTTTCTGCGGAAGGTTACGAGCGTTCACACCTAAGCGTCTTACAAGGTCAGCTGTTTAGCTAAACATGAGCTCATTATCTAAATTTACACAATAATGAAGAAATCAGCTACGAGGGGAGACAATCAGTAAAGACTATCAATACCAGAATTAGATTCCCAAGGCCATCCATCAATTGTTGGAATAATCAGGTGCAAGGCAGAATATATACATAAAACTGGAACTGAAACAAGGAACAAGGATGTTTTCAAAGACTGGTAGGATCTCTAAAACATTTTTAAAGGACATGTCATTGATAAAGCTAAATACTCAAAGGTTGTGTAATACAACAGATTAAGCATTGAGAAGAGTGAAATTATGCTGTTTTGAAAACTATGGCAGGTGAGATTTTCTGCCTAATTATATAAGAAGATTTCTCTAAAAATACACATTATTTCAATGACTTATTGGCTGTGAAATAAGTTAAGGGTATTTCAAATGGCTTGTCTGCAAAGAAAGGTGAGATGTAGGGAATCACAGAAAGTCGAGGGGAAAATAGGTCAATATATACATTGCTATATGGTGAACTAAACCTTAGGCCAGCAACAATGGAGAGGACCTGACCCTTAGAAACTTACAAGTAAGCTGGAATCTTCCAAAGTTCAACTATTTATAAGTAAAATATTTATTAAAATGAATAACCAAGTGTTTTAATTGACATCAGAAGATCAAAACAATAAACCCTGAGAACATAGAAAAAAGATAAATAAAGATATGAGCAGAACTTAATACAACAGAAAACGTATAAAATTCAGGTGATTTAGTAAGTCCAAAGAATCTTCTTTGAAAAGATTGAAAAGACACACTTTGATTAAGGAAAACAAAAACATAAGTAAAGAATATACAGAAAGAATCAGGACAATGTTATAACAGAGAATATATGAAATGCCAGTAAATTTGAACATTTCTGTAAAGTGGACCATTTCCTAGCTCCTAAAGTTTACCAAACCTGACACAAGAGGAAATCATTTAAGGTCATCATGTCTGCCCTTGGCATTCTCGGAACGCCCTGGCCTCAGGATGCAGCCTCTGTAGTCCAGGGTAACCTGCGGAGAGGGGGCGGGGCTGAGGGTGGTTGGAACTCTGGCCTCACTGAAGGAGTGGGTGTGGCCATCTCTGCTGTGACTGAACAAAGGGCAGGGGAGCAGGGGGCCCAGGGCAGGGCCCTCAGAGCACGGCAGGTCCAGTGGGGTGTCACAAGCATTTAGGCCCAGGCCAAAGGGCGCCTTCTTTGTCTGCACAGCTGCCCAAACTCTCACCTTTCCACTCAGGCCGACCTCTTACTTGAAGTGTGTGTGGAACCTGTCCTCACAGTACACCTCGCTGCACAGCTAACCATAGGTCTGGGCATCGTAGCTTCCTGCCAGGTGACCGAAGTTCGCAGGCAGATGTGTCCCAGGGACACATGCAAAGAGGCTCCAGCCCGTGCCACAGGCTGCCCACTGCCCCAGCCCCAGATCGGGGGCCGCCAATCAGCCCTGTCGGAGTCCCCTTCCTCTAGAGGGTGTATTGGACCAACACTTGTAGAAAACGGTGTCCTCGTGGGCAACTCATTGGAGGGACACAAATAAATTTTGCTGACTTTCTCCTGAAGATTACGAGCGTTCACATGTAAGCGTCTTACAAGGTCAGCTGTTTAGCTAAACATGAGCTCATGATCTAAATTTACACAATAATGAAGAAATCAGCTACGAGGTGAGACAATCAGTAAAGAGTATCAATACCAGAATTAGATTCCCAAGGCCATCCATCAATTGTTGGAATAATCAGGTGCAAGGCAGAATATATACATAAAACTGGAACTGAAACAAGGAACAAGGATGTTTTCAAAGACTGGTAGGATCTCTAAAACATTTTTAAAGGACATGTCATTGATAAAGCTAAATACTCAAAGGTTGTGTAATACCACAGATTAAGCATTGATAAGAGTGAAATTATGCTGTTTTGAAAACTATGGCAGGTGAGATTTTCTGCCTAATTATATAAGAAGATTTCTCTAAAAATACACATTATTTCAATGACTTATTGGCTGTGAAATAAGTTAAGGGTATTTCAAATGGCTTGTCTGCAAAGAAAGGTGAGATGTAGGGAATCACAGAAAGTCGAGGGGAAAATAGGTCAATATATACATTGCTATATGGTGAACTAAACCTTAGGCCAGCAACAATGGAGAGGACCTGACCCTTAGAAACTTACAAGTAAGCTGGAATCTTCAAAATTTCAAATCTTTATAAGTAAAATATTTATTAAAATGAATAACCAAGTGTTTTAATTGACATCAGAAGATCAAAACAATAAACCCTGAGAACATAGAAAAAAGATAAATAAAGATATGAGCAGAACTTAATACATCAGAAAACATATAAAATTGAGGTGATTTAGTAAGTCCAAAGAATCTTCTTTGAAAAGATTGAAAAGACACACTTTGATTAAGGAAAACAAAAACATAAGTAAAGAATATACAGAAAGAATCAGGACAATGTTATAGCAGAGAATATATGAAATGCCAGTAAATTTGAACATTTCTGTAAAGTGGACCATTTCCTAGCTCCTAAAGTTTACCAAACCTGACACAAGAGGAAATCATTTAAGGTCATCATGTCTGCCCTTGGCATTCTCGGAACGCCCTGGCCTCAGGATGCAGCCTCTGTAGTCCAGGGTAACCTGCGGAGAGGGGGCGGGGCTGAGGGTGGTTGGAACTCTGGCCTCACTGAAGGAGTGGGTGTGGCCATCTCTGCTGTGACTGAACAAAGGGCAGGGGAGCAGGGGGCCCAGGGCAGGGCCCTCAGAGCACGGCAGGTCCAGTGGGGTGTCACAAGCATTTAGGCCCAGGCCAAAGGGCGCCTTCTTTGTCTGCACAGCTGCCCAAACTCTCACCTTTCCACTCAGGCCGACCTCTTACTTGAAGTGTGTGTGGAACCTGTCCTCACAGTACACCTCGCTGCACAGCTAACCATAGGTCTGGGCATCGTAGCTCCCTGCCAGGTGACCGAAGTTCGCAGGCAGATGTGTCCCAGGGACACATGCAAAGAGGCTCCAGCCCGTGCCACAGGCTGCCCACTGCCCCTGCCCCAGATCGGGGGCCGCCAATCAGCCCTGTCGGAGTCCCCTTCCTATAGAGGGTGTATTGGACCAACACTTGTAGAAAATGGTGTCCTCGTGGGCAACTCATTGGAGGGACACAAATAAATTTTGCTGACTTTCTCCTGAAGATTACGAGCGTTCACACGTAAGCGTCTTACAAGGTCAGCTGTTTAGCTAAACATGAGCTCATGATCTAAATTTACACAATAATGAAGAAATCAGCTACGAGGGGAGACAATCAGTAAAGACTATCAATACCAGAATTAGATTCCCAAGGCCATCCATCAATTGTTGGAATAATCAGGTGCAAGGCAGAATATATACATAAAACTGGAACTGAAACAAGGAACAAGGATGTTTTCAAAGACTGGTAGGATCTCTAAAACATTTTTAAAGGACATGTCATTGATAAAGCTAAATACTCAAAGGTTGTGTAATACAACAGATTAAGCATTGAGAAGAGTGAAATTATGCTGTTTTGAAAACTATGGCAGGTGAGATTTTCTGCCTAATTATATAAGAAGATTTCTCTAAAAATACACATTATTTCAATGACTTATTGGCTGTGAAATAAGTTAAGTGTATTTCAAATGGCTTGTCTGCAAAGAAAGGTGAGATGTAGGGAATCACAGAAAGTCGAGGGGAAAATAGGTAAATATATACATTGCTATATGGTGAACTAAACCTTAGGCCAGCAACAATGGACAGGACCTGACCCTTAGAAACTTACAAGTAAGCTGGAATCTTCAAAATTTCAAATCTTTATAAGTAAAATATTTATTAAAATGAATAACCAAGTGTTTTAATTGACATCAGAAGATCAAAACAATAAACCCTGAGAACATAGAAAAAAGATAAATAAAGATATGAGCAGAACTTAATACATCAGAAAACGTATAAAATTGAGGTGATTTAGTAAGTCCAAAGAATCTTCTTTGAAAAGATTGAAAAGACACACTTTGATTAAGGAAAACAAAAACATAAGTAAAGAATATACAGAAAGAATCAGGACAATGTTATAGCAGAGAATATATGAAATGCCAGTAAATTTGAACATTTCTGTAAAGTGGACCATTTCCTAGCTCCTAAAGTTTACCAAACCTGACACAAGAGGAAATCATTTAAGTTCATCATGTCTGCCCTTGGCATTCTCGGAACGCCCTGGCCTCAGGATGCAGCCTCTGTAGTCCAGGGTAACCTGCGGAGAGGGGGCGGGGCTGAGGGTGGTTGGAACTCTGGCCTCACTGAAGGAGTGGGTGTGGCCATCTCTGTTGTGACTGAACAAAGGGCAGGGGAGCAGGGGGCCCAGGGCAGGGCCCTCAGAGCACGGCAGGTGCAGTGGAGTGTCACAAGCATTTAGGCCCAGGCCAAAGGGCGCCTTCTTTGTCTGCACAGCTGCCCAAACTCTCACCTTTCCACTCAGGCCGACCTCTTACTTGAAGTGTGTGTGGAACCTGTCCTCACAGTACACCTCGCTGCACAGCTAACCATAGGTCTGGGCATCGTAGCTTCCTGCCAGGTGACCGAAGTTCGCAGGCAGATGTGTCCCAGGGACACATGCAAAGAGGCTCCTGCCCGGGACACAGGCTGCCCACTGCCCCTGCCCCAGATCGGGGGCCGCCAATCAGCCCTGTCGGAGTCCCCTTCCTCTAGAGGGAGTATTGGACCAACACTTGTAGAAAACGGTGTCCTCGTGGGCAACTCATTGGAGGGACACAAATAAATCTTTGCCGTCTTTCTGCGGAAGCTTACGAGCGTTCACACCTAAGCGTCTTACAAGGTCAGCTGTTTAGCTAAACATGAGCTCATGATCTAAATTTACACAATAATGAAAAAATCAGCTACGAGGGGAGACAATCAGTAAAGACTATCAATACCAGAATTAGATTCCCAAGGCCATCCATCAATTGTTGGAATAATCAGGTGCAAGGCAGAATATATATATAAAACTGGACCTGAAACAAGGAACAAGGATGTTTTCAAAGACTGGTAGGATCTCTACATGTCATTGATAAAGCTAAATACTCAAAGGTTGTGTAATACAACAGATTAAGCATTGAGAAGAGTGAAATTATGCTGTTTTGAAAACTATGGCAGGTGAGATTTTCTGCCTAATTATATAAGAAGATTTCTCTAAAAATACACATTATTTCAATGACTTATTGGCTGTGAAATAAGTTAAGGGTATTTCAAATGGCTTGTCTGCAAAGAAAGGTGAGATGTAGGGAATCACAGAAAGTCGAGGGGAAAATAGGTCAATATATACATTGCTATATGGTGAACTAAACCTTAGGCCAGCAACAATGGAGAGGACCTGACCCTTAGAAACTTACAAGTAAGCTGGAATCTTCAAAATTTCAAATCTTTATAAGTAAAATATTTATTAAAATGAATAACCAAGTGTTTTAATTGACATCAGAAGATCAAAACAATAAACCCTGAGAACATAGAAAAAAGATAAATAAAGATATGAGCAGAACTTAATACATCAGAAAACGTATAAAATTGAGGTGATTTAGTAAGTCCAAAGAATCTTCTTTGAAAAGATTGAAAAGACACACTTTGATTAAGGAAAACAAAAACATAAGTAAAGAATATACAGAAAGAATCAGGACAATGTTATAGCAGAGAATATATGAAATGCCAGTAAATTTGAACATTTCTGTAAAGTGGACCATTTCCTAGCTCCTAAAGTTTACCAAACCTGACACAAGAGGAAATCATTTAAGGTCATCATGTCTGCCCTTGGCATTCTCGGACCGCCCTGGCCTCAGGATGCAGCCTCTGTTGTCCATGGTAACCTGCGGAGAGGGGGCGGTGCTGAGGGTGGTTGGAACTCTGGCCTCACTGAAGGAGTGGGTGTGGCCATCTCTGCTGGGACTGAACAAAGGGCAGGGGAGCATGGGGCCCAGGGCAGGGCCCTCAGAGCACGGCAGGTCCAGTGAGGTGTCACAAGCATTTAGGCCCAGGCCAAAGGGCGCCTTCTTTGTCTGCACAGCTGCCCAAACTCTCACCTTTCCACTCAGGCCGACCTCTTACTTGAAGTGTGTGTGGAACCTGTCCTCACAGTACACCTCGCTGCACAGCTTACCATAAGTCTGGGCATCGTAGCTTCCTGCCAGGTGACCGAAGTTCACAGGCAGATGTGTCCCAGGGACACATGCAAAGAGGCTCCTGCCCGGGCCACAGGCTGCCCACTGCCCCTGCCCCAGATCGGGTGCCGCCAGTCAGCCCTGTCGGAGTCCCCTTCCTCTAGAGGGAGTATTGGACCAACACTTGTAGAAAACGGTGTCCTCGTGGGCAACTCATTGGAGGGACACAAATAAATCTTTGCCGTCTTTCTGCGGAAGCTTACGAGTGTTCACACCTAAGCGTCTTACAAGGTCAGCTGTTTAGCTAAACATGAGCTCATGATCTAAATTTACACAATAATGAAAAAATCAGCTACGAGGGGAGACAATCAGGAAAGACTATCAATACCAGAATTAGATTCCCAAGGCCATCCATCAATTGTTGGAATAATCAGGTGCAAGGCAGAATATATATATAAAACTGGAACTGAAACAAGGAACAAGGATGTTTTCAAAGACTGGTAGGATCTCTAAAACATTTTTAAAGGACATATCATTGATAAAGCTAAATACTCAAAGGTTGTGTAATACAACAGATTAAGCACTGAGAAGAGTGAAATTATGCTGTTTTGAAAACTATGGCAGGTGAGATTTTCTGCCTAATTATATAAGAAGATTTCTCTAAAATTACACATTATTTCAATGACTTATTGGCTGTGAAATAAGTTAAGGGTATTTCAAATGGCTTGTCTGCAAAGAAAGGTGAGATGTAGGGAATCACAGAAAGTCGAGGGGAAAATAGGTCAATATATACATTGCTATATGGTGAACTAAACCTTAGGCCAGCAACAATGGAGAGGACCTGACCCTTAGAAACTTACAAGTAAGCTGGAATCTTCAAAATTTCAAATCTTTATAAGTAAAATATTTATTAAAATGAATAACCAAGTGTTTTAATTGACATCAGAAGATCAAAACCATAAACCCTGAGAACATAGAAAAAAGATAAACAAAGATATGATCAGAACTTAATACATCAGAAAACGTATAAAATTGAGGTGATTTAGTAAGTCCAAAGAATCTTCTTTGAAAAGATTGAAAAGACACACTTTGATTAAGGAAAACAAAAACATAAGTAAAGAATATACAGAAAGAATCAGGACAATGTTATAGCAGAGAATATATGAAATGCCAGTAAATTTGAACATTTCTGTAAAGTGGACCATTTCCTAGCTCCTAAAGTTTACCAAACCTGACACAAGAGGAAATCATTTAAGGTCATCATGTCTGCCCTTGGCTTTCAAGGAACGCCCTGGCCTCAGGATGCAGCCTCTGTAGTCCAGGGTAACCTGCGGAGAGGGGGCGGGGCTGAGGGTGGTTGGAACTCTGGCCTCACTGAAGGAGTGGGTGTGGCCATCTCTGCTGTGACTGAACAAAGGGCAGGGGAGCAGGGGGCCCAGGGCAGGGCCCTCAGAGCACGGCAGGTCCAGTGGGGTGTCACAAGCATTTAGGCCCAGGCCAAAGGGCGCCTTCTTTGTCTGCACAGCTGCCCAAACTCTCACCTTTCCACTCAGGCCGACCGCTTACTTGAAGTGTGTGTGGAACCTGTCCTCACAGTACACCTCGCTGCACAGCTAACCATAGGTCTGGGCATCGTAGCTTCCTGCCAGGTGACCGAAGTTCGCAGGCAGATGTGTCCCAGGGACACATGAAAAGAGGCTCCTGCCCGGGCCACAGGCTGCCCACTGCCCCTGCCCCAGATCGGGGGCCGCCAATCAGCCCTGTCGGAGTCCCATTCCTCTAGAGTGTGTATTGGACCAACACTTGTAGAAAACGGTGTCCTCGTGGGCAACTCATTGGAGGGACACAAATAAATTTTGCTGACTTTCTCCTGAAGATTACGAGCGTTCACACGTAAGCGTCTTACAAGGTCAGCTGTTTAGCTAAACATGAGCTCATGATCTAAATTTACACAATAATGAAAAAATCAGCTACGAGGGGAGACAATCAGTAAAGACTATCAATACCAGAATTAGATTCCCAAGGCCATCCAGCAATTGTTGGAATAATCAGGTGCAAGGCAGAATATATACATAAAACTGGAACTGAAACAAGGAACAAGGATGTTTTCAAAGACTGGTAGGATCTCTAAAACATTTTTAAAGGACATGTCATTGATAAAGCTAAATACTCAAAGGTTGTGTAATACAACAGTTTAAGCATTGAGAAGAGTGAAATTATGCTGTTTTGAAAACTATGGCAGGTGAGATTTTCTGCCTAATTATATAAGAAGATTTCTCTAAAAATACACATTATTTCAATGACTTATTGGCTGTGAAATAAGTTAAGGGTATTTCAAATGGCTTGTCTGCAAAGAAAGGTGAGATGTAGGGAATCACAGAAAGTCGAGGGGAAAATAGGTCAATATATACATTGCTATATGGTGAACTAAACCTTAGGCCAGCAACAATGGAGAGGACCTGACCCTTAGAAACTTACAAGTAAGCTGGAATCTTCAAAAGTTCAAATCTTTATAAGTAAAATATTTATTAAAATGAATAACCAAGTGTTTTAATTGACATCAGAAGATCAAAACCATAAACCCTGAGAACATAGAAAAAAGATAAATAAAGATATGAGCAGAACTTAATACATCAGAAAACGGATAAAATTGAGGTGATTTAGTAAGTCCAAAGAATCTTCTTTGAAAAGATTGAAAAGACACACTTTGATTAAGGAAAACAAAAACATAAGTAAAGAATATACAGACAGAATCAGGACAATGTTATAGCAGAGAATATATGAAATGCCAGTAAATTTGAACATTTCTGTAAAGTGGACCATTTCCTAGCTCCTAAAGTTTACCAAACCTGACACAAGAGGAAATCATTTAAGGTCATCATGTCTGCCCTTGGCATTCTCGGACCGCCCTGGCCTCAGGATGCAGTCTCTGTTGTCCATGGTAACCTGCGGAGAGGGGGCGGGGCTGAGGGTGGTTGGAACTCTGGCCTCACTGAAGGAGTGGGTGTGGCCATCTCTGCTGTGACTGAACACAGGGCAGGGGAGCATGGGGCCCAGGGCAGGGCCCTCAGAGCACAGCAGGTCCAGTGGGGTGTCACAAGCATTTAGGCCCAGGCCAAAGGGCGCCTTCTTTGTCTGCACAGCTGCCCAAACTCTCACCTTTCCACTCAGGCCGACCTCTTACTTGAAGTGTGTGTGGAACCTGTCCTCACAGTACACCTCGCTGCACAGCTAACCATAGGTCTGGGCATCGTAGCTTCCTGCCAGGTGACCGAAGTTCACAGGCAGATGTGTCTCAGGGACACATGCAAAGAGGCTCCTGCCCGGGCCACAGGCTGCCCACTGCCCCTGCCCCAGATCGGGTGCCGCCAATCAGCCCTGTCGGAGTCCCCTTCCTCTAGAGGGAGTATTGGACCAACACTTGTAGAAAACGGTGTCCTCGTGGGCAACTCATTGGAGGGACACAAATAAATCTTTGCCGTCTTTCTGCGGAAGCTTACGAGTGTTCACACCTAAGCGTCTTACAAGGTCAGCTGTTTAGCTAAACATGAGCTCATGATCTAAATTTACACAATAATGAAGAAATCAGCTACGAGGGGAGACAATCAGTAAAGACTATCAATACCAGAATTAGATTCCCAAGGCCATCCATCAATTGTTGGAATAATCAGGTGCAAGGCAGAATATATACATAAAACTGGAACTGAAACAAGGAACAAGGATGTTTTCAAAGACTGGTAGGATCTCTAAAACATTTTTAAAGGACATGTCATTGATAAAGCTAAATACTCAAAGGTTGTGTAATACAACAGATTAAGCATTGAGAAGAGTGAAATTATGCTGTTTTGCAAACTATGGCAGGTGAGATTTTCTGCCTAATTATATAAGAAGATTTCTCTAAAATTACACATTATTTCAATGACTTATTGGCTGTGAAATAAGTTAAGGGTATTTCAAATGGCTTGTCTGCAAAGAAAGGTGAGATGTAGGGAATCACAGAAAGTCGAGGGGAAAATAGGTCAATATATACATTGCTATATGGTGAACTAAACCTTAGGCCAGCAACAATGGAGAGGACCTGACCCTTAGAAACTTACAAGTAAGCTGGAATCTTCAAAATTTCAAATCTTTATAAGTAAAATATTTATTAAAATGAATAACCAAGTGTTTTAATTGACATCAGAAGATCAAAACAATAAACCCTGAGAACATAGAAAAAAGATAAACAAAGATATGAGCAGAACTTAATACATCAGAAAACGGATAAAATTGAGGTGATTTAGTAAGTCCAAAGAATCTTCTTTGAAAAGATTGAAAAGACACACTTTGATTAAGGAAAACAAAAACATAAGTAAAGAATATACAGAAAGAATCAGGACAATGTTATAGCAGAGAATATATGAAATGCCAGTAAATTTGAACATTTCTGTAAAGTGGACCATTTCCTAGCTCCTAAAGTTTACCAAACCTGACACAAGAGGAAATCATTTAAGGTCATCATGTCTGCCCTTGGCATTCTCGGAACGCCCTGGCCTCAGGATGCAGCCTCTGTAGTCCAGGGTAACCTGCGGAGAGGGGGCGGGGCTGAGGGTGGTTGGAACTCTGGCCTCACTGAAGGAGTGGGTGTGGCCATCTCTGCTGTGACTGAACAAAGGGCAGGGGAGCAGGGGGCCCAGGGCAGGGCCCTCAGAGCACGGCAGGTCCAGTGGGGTGTCACAAGCATTTAGGCCCAGGCCAAAGGGCGCCTTCTTTGTCTGCACAGCTGCCCAAACTCTCACCTTTCCACTCAGGCCGACCTCTTACTTGAAGTGTGTGTGGAACCTGTCCTCACAGTACACCTCGCTGCACAGCTAACCATAGGTCTGGGCATCGTAGCTTCCTGCCAGGTGACCGAAGTTCGCAGGCAGATGTGTCCCAGGGACACATGCAAAGAGGCTCCAGCCCGTGCCACAGGCTGCCCACTGCCCCTGCCCCAGATCGGGGGCCGCCAATCAGCCCTGTCGGAGTCCCCTTCCTCTAGAGGGTGTATTGGACCAACACTTGTAGAAAACGGTGTCCTCGTGGGCAACTCATTGGAGGGACACAAATAAATTTTGCTGACTTTCTCCTGAAGATTACGAGCGTTCACACGTAAGCGTCTTACAAGGTCAGCTGTTTAGCTAAACATGAGCTCATGATCTAAATTTACACAATAATGAAGAAATCAGCTACGAGGAGAGACAATCAGTAAAGAGTATCAATACCAGAATTAGATTCCCAAGGCCATCCATCAATTGTTGGAATAATCATGTGCAAGGCAGAATATATACATAAAACTGGAACTGAAACAAGGAACAAGGATGTTTTCAAAGACTGGTAGGATCTCTAAAACATTTTTAAAGGACATGTCATTGATAAAGCTAAATACTCAAAAGTTGTGTAATACAACAGATTAAGCATTGAGAAGAGTGAAATTATGCTGTTTTGAAAACTATGGCAGGTGAGATTTTCTGCCTAATTATATAAGAAGATTTCTCTAAAAATACACATTATTTCAATGACTTATTGGCTGTGAAATAAGTTAAGGGTATTTCAAATGGCTTGTCTGCAAAGAAAGGTGAGATGTAGGGAATCACAGAAAGTCGAGGGGAAAATAGGTCAATATATACATTGCTATATGGTGAACTAAACCTTAGGCCAGCAACAATGGAGAGGACTGACCCTTAGAAACTTACAAGTAAGCTGGAATCTTCAAAAGTTCAAATCTTTATAAGTAGAATATTTATTAAAATGAATAACCAAGTGTTTTAATTGACATCAGAAGATCAAAACAATAAACCCTGAGAACATAGAAAAAAGATAAATAAAGATATGAGCAGAACTTAATACAACAGAAAACGGATAAAATTGAGGTGATTTAGTAAGTCCAAAGAATCTTCTTTGAAAAGATTGAAAAGACACACTTTGATTAAGGAAAACAAAAACATAAGTAAAGAATATACAGAAAGAATCAGGACAATGTTATAACAGAGAATATATGAAATGCCAGTAAATTTGAACATTTCTGTAAAGTGGACCATTTCCTAGCTCCTAAAGTTTACCAAACCTGACACAAGAGGAAATCATTTAAGGTCATCATGTCTGCCCTTGGCATTCTCGGACCGCCCTAGCCTCAGGATGCAGCCTCTGTAGTCCATGGTAACCTGCGGAGAGGGGGCGGGGCTGAGGGTGGTTGGAACTCTGGCCTCACTGAAGGAGTGGGTGTGGCCATCTCTGCTGTGACTGAACAAAGGGCAGGGGAGCAGGGGGCCCAGGGCAGGGCCCTCAGAGCACGGCAGGTCCAGTGGGGTGTCACAAGCATTTAGGCCCAGGCCAAAGGGCGCCTTCTTTGTCTGCACAGCTGCCCAAACTCTCACCTTTCCACTCAGGCCGACCTCTTACTTGAAGTGTGTGTGGAACCTGGCCTCACAGTACACCTCGCTGCACAGCTAACCATAGGTCTGGGCATCGTAGCTTCCTGCCAGGTCACCGAAGTTCGCAGGCAGATGTGTCCCAGGGACACATGCAAAGAGGCTCCTGCCCGGGCCACAGGCTGCCCACTGCCCCTGCCCCAGATCGGGGGCCGCCAATCAGCCCTGTCGGAGTCCCCTTCCTCTAGAGGGAGTATTGGACCAACACTTGTAGAAAACGGTGTCCTCGTGGGCAACTCATTGGAGGGACACAAATAAATCTTTGCCGTCTTTCTGCGGAAGCTTACGAGCGTTCACACCTAAGCGTCTTACAAGGTCAGCTGTTTAGCTAAACATGAGCTCATGATCTAAATTTACACAATAATGAAAAAATCAGCTACGAGGGGAGACAATCAGTAAAGACTATCAATACCAGAATTAGATTCCCAAGGCCATCCATCAATTGTTGGAATAATCAGGTGCAAGGCAGAATATATATATAAAACTGGACCTGAAACAAGGAACAAGGATGTTTTCAAAGACTGGTAGGATCTCTACATGTCATTGATAAAGCTAAATACTCAAAGGTTGTGTAATACAACAGATTAAGCATTGAGAAGAGTGAAATTATGCTGTTTTGAAAACTATGGCAGGTGAGATTTTCTGCCTAATTATATAAGAAGATTTCTCTAAAAATACACATTATTTCAATGACTTATTGGCTGTGAAATAAGTTAAGGGTATTTCAAATGGCTTGTCTGCAAAGAAAGGTGAGATGTAGGGAATCACAGAAAGTCGAGGGGAAAATAGGTCAATATATACATTGCTATATGGTGAACTAAACCTTAGGCCAGCAACAATGGAGAGGACCTGACCCTTAGAAACTTACAAGTAAGCTGGAATCTTCAAAATTTCAAATCTTTATAAGTAAAATATTTATTAAAATGAATAACCAAGTGTTTTAATTGACATCAGAAGATCAAAACCATAAACCCTGAGAACATAGAAAAAAGATAAATAAAGATATGAGCAGAACTTAATACATCAGAAAACGGATAAAATTGAAGTGATTTAGTAAGTCCAAAGAATCTTCTTTGAAAAGATTGAAAAGACACACTTTGATTAAGGAAAACAAAAACATAAGTAATGAATATACAGAAAGAATCAGGACAATGTTATAGCAGAGAATATATGAAATGCCAGTAAATTTGAACATTTCTGTAAAGTGGACCATTTCCTAGCTCCTAAAGTTTACCAAACCTGACACAAGAGGAAATCATTTAAGGTCATCATGTCTGCCCTTGGCATTCTCGGACCGCCCTGGCCTCAGGATGCAGTCTCTGTTGTCCATGGTAACCTGCGGAGAGGGGGCGGGGCTGAGGGTGGTTGGAACTCTGGCCTCACTGAAGGAGTGGGTGTGGCCATCTCTGCTGTGACTGAACACAGGGCAGGGGAGCATGGGGCCCAGGGCAGGGCCCTCAGAGCACGGCAGGTCCAGTGGGGTGTCACAAGCATTTAGGCCCAGGCCAAAGGGCGCCTTCTTTGTCTGCACAGCTGCCCAAACTCTCAGCTTTCCACTCAGGCCGACCTCTTACTTGAAGTGTGTGTGGAACCTGTCCTCACAGTACACCTCGCTGCACAGCTAACCATAGGTCTGGGCATCGTAGCTTCCTGCCAGGTGACCGAAGTTCACAGGCAGATGTGTCCCAGGGACACATGCAAAGAGGCTCCTGCCCGGGCCACAGGCTGCCCACTGCCCCTGCCCCAGATCGGGTGCCGCCAATCAGCCCTGTCGGAGTCCCCTTCCTCTAGAGGGAGTATTGGACCAACACTTGTAGAAAACGGTGTCCTCGTGGGCAACTCATTGGAGGGACACAAATAAATCTTTGCCGTCTTTCTGCGGAAGCTTACGAGTGTTCACACCTAAGCGTCTTACAAGGTCAGCTGTTTAGCTAAACATGAGCTCATGATCTAAATTTACACAATAATGAAAAAATCAGCTACGAGGGGAGACAATCAGTAAAGACTATCAATACCAGAATTAGATTCCCAAGGCCATCCATCAATTGTTGGAATAATCAGGTGCAAGGCAGAATATATACATAAAACTGGAACTGAAACAAGGAACAAGGATGTTTTCAAAGACTGGTAGGATCTCTAAAACATTTTTAAAGGACATGTCATTGATAAAGCTAAATACTCAAAGGTTGTGTAATACAACAGATTAAGCATTGAGAAGAGTGAAATTATGCTGTTTTGCAAACTATGGCAGGTGAGATTTTCTGCCTAATTATATAAGAAGATTTCTCTAAAATTACACATTATTTCAATGACTTATTGGCTGTGAAATAAGTTAAGGGTATTTCAAATGGCTTGTCTGCAAAGAAAGGTGAGATGTAGGGAATCACAGAAAGTCGAGGGGAAAATAGGTCAATATATACATTGCCATATGGTGAACTAAACCTTAGGCCAGCAACAATGGAGAGGACCTGACCCTTAGAAACTTACAAGTAAGCTGGAATCTTCAAAATTTCAAATCTTTATAAGTAAAATATTTATTAAAATGAATAACCAAGTGTTTTAATTGACATCAGAAGATCAAAACAATAAACCCTGAGAACATAGAAAAAAGATAAACAAAGATATGAGCAGAACTTAATACATCAGAAAACGTATAAAATTGAGGTGATTTAGTAAGTCCAAAGAATCTTCTTTGAAAAGATTGAAAAGACACACTTTGATTAAGGAAAACAAAAACATAAGTAAAGAATATACAGAAAGAATCAGGACAATGTTATAGCAGAGAATATATGAAATGCCAGTAAATTTGAACATTTCTGTAAAGTGGACCATTTCCTAGCTCCTAAAGTTTACCAAACCTGACACAAGAGGAAATCATTTAAGGTCATCATGTCTGCCCTTGGCATTCTCGGAACGCCCTGGCCTCAGGATGCAGCCTCTGTAGTCCAGGGTAACCTGCGGAGAGGGGGCGGGGCTGAGGGTGGTTGGAACTCTGGCCTCACTGAAGGAGTGGGTGTGGCCATCTCTGCTGTGACTGAACAAAGGGCAGGGGAGCAGGGGGCCCAGGGCAGGGCCCTCAGAGCACGGCAGGTCCAGTGGGGTGTCACAAGCATTTAGGCCCAGGCCAAAGGGCGCCTTCTTTGTCTGCACAGCTGCCCAAACTCTCACCTTTCCACTCAGGCCGACCTCTTACTTGAAGTGTGTGTGGAACCTGTCCTCACAGTACACCTCGCTGCACAGCTAACCATAGGTCTGGGCATCGTAGCTTCCTGCCAGGTGACCGAAGTTCGCAGGCAGATGTGTCCCAGGGACACATGCAAAGAGGCTCCAGCCCGTGCCACAGGCTGCCCACTGCCCCTGCCCCAGATCGGGGGAGGCCAATCAGCCCTGTCGGAGTCCCCTTCCTCTAGAGGGTGTATTGGACCAAGACTTGTAGAAAACGGTGTCCTCGTGGGCAACTCATTGGAGGGACACAAATAAATTTTGCTGACTTTCTCCTGAAGATTACGAGCGTTCACACGTAAGCGTCTTACAAGGTCAGCTGTTTAGCTAAACATGAGCTCATGATCTAAATTTACACAATAATGAAGAAATCAGCTACGAGGAGAGACAATCAGTAAAGAGTATCAATACCAGAATTAGATTCCCAAGGCCATCCATCAATTGTTGGAATAATCATGTGCAAGGCAGAATATATACATAAAACTGGAACTGAAACAAGGAACAAGGATGTTTTCAAAGACTGGTAGGATCTCGAAAACATTTTTAAAGTACATGTCATTGATAAAGCTAAATACTCAAAGGTTGTGTAATACAACAGATTAAGCATTGAGAAGAGTGAAATTATGCTGTTTTGAAAACTATGGCAGGTGAGATTTTCTGCCTAATTATATAAGAAGATTTCTCTAAAAATACACATTATTTCAATGACTTATTGGCTGTGAAATAAGTTAAGGGTATTTCAAATGGCTTGTCTGCCAAGAAAGGTGAGATGTAGGGAATCACAGAAAGTCGAGGGGAAAATAGGTCAATATATACATCGCTATATGGTGAACTAAACCTTAGGCCAGCAACAATGGAGAGGACCTGACCCTTAGAAACTTACAAGTAAGCTGGAATCTTCAAAATTTCAAATCTTTATAAGTAAAATATTTATTAAAATGAATAACCAAGTGTTTTAATTGACATCAGAAGATCAAAACAATAAACCCTGAGAACATAGAAAAAAGATAAACAAAGATATGAGCAGAACTTAATACATCAGAAAACGTATAAAATTGAGGTGATTTAGTAAGTCCAAAGAATCTTCTTTGAAAAGATTGAAAAGACACACTTTGATTAAGGAAAACAAAAACATAAGTAAAGAATATACAGAAAGAATCAGGACAATGTTATAGCAGAGAATATATGAAATGCCAGTAAATTTGAACATTTCTGTAAAGTGGACCATTTCCTAGCTCCTAAAGTTTACCAAACCTGACACAAGAGGAAATCATTTAAGGTCATCATGTCTGCCCTTGGCATTCTCGGAACGCCCTGGCCTCAGGATGCAGCCTCTGTAGTCCAGGGTAACCTGCGGAGAGGGGGCGGGGCTGAGGGTGGTTGGAACTCTGGCCTCACTGAAGGAGTGGGTGTGGCCATCTCTGCTGTGACTGAACAAAGGGCAGGGGAGCAGGGGGCCCAGGGCAGGGCCCTCAGAGCACGGCAGGTCCAGTGGGGTGTCACAAGCATTTAGGCCCAGGCCAAAGGGCGCCTTCTTTGTCTGCACAGCTGCCCAAACTCTCACCTTTCCACTCAGGCCGACCTCTTACTTGAAGTGTGTGTGGAACCTGTCCTCACAGTACACCTCGCTGCACAGCTAACCATAGGTCTGGGCATCGTAGCTTCCTGCCAGGTGACCGAAGTTCGCAGGCAGATGTGTCCCAGGGACACATGCAAAGAGGCTCCAGCCCGTGCCACAGGCTGCCCACTGCCCCTGCCCCAGATCGGGGGAGGCCAATCAGCCCTGTCGGAGTCCCCTTCCTCTAGAGGGTGTATTGGACCAAGACTTGTAGAAAACGGTGTCCTCGTGGGCAACTCATTGGAGGGACACAAATAAATTTTGCTGACTTTCTCCTGAAGATTACGAGCGTTCACACGTAAGCGTCTTACAAGGTCAGCTGTTTAGCTAAACATGAGCTCATGATCTAAATTTACACAATAATGAAGAAATCAGCTACGAGGAGAGACAATCAGTAAAGAGTATCAATACCAGAATTAGATTCCCAAGGCCATCCATCAATTGTTGGAATAATCATGTGCAAGGCAGAATATATACATAAAACTGGAACTGAAACAAGGAACAAGGATGTTTTCAAAGACTGGTAGGATCTCGAAAACATTTTTAAAGTACATGTCATTGATAAAGCTAAATACTCAAAGGTTGTGTAATACAACAGATTAAGCATTGAGAAGAGTGAAATTATGCTGTTTTGAAAACTATGGCAGGTGAGATTTTCTGCCTAATTATATAAGAAGATTTCTCTAAAAATACACATTATTTCAATGACTTATTGGCTGTGAAATAAGTTAAGGGTATTTCAAATGGCTTGTCTGCCAAGAAAGGTGAGATGTAGGGAATCACAGAAAGTCGAGGGGAAAATAGGTCAATATATACATCGCTATATGGTGAACTAAACCTTAGGCCAGCAACAATGGAGAGGACCTGACCCTTAGAAACTTACAAGTAAGCTGGAATCTTCAAAATTTCAAATCTTTATAAGTAAAATATTTATTAAAATGAATAACCAAGTGTTTTAATTGACATCAGAAGATCAAAACAATAAACCCTGAGAACATAGAAAAAAGATAAACAAAGATATGAGCAGAACTTAATACATCAGAAAACGTATAAAATTGAGGTGATTTAGTAAGTCCAAAGAATCTTCTTTGAAAAGATTGAAAAGACACACTTTGATTAAGGAAAACAAAAACATAAGTAAAGAATATACAGAAAGAATCAGGACAATGTTATAGCAGAGAATATATGAAATGCCAGTAAATTTGAACATTTCTGTAAAGTGGACCATTTCCTAGCTCCTAAAGTTTACCAAACCTGACACAAGAGGAAATCATTTAAGGTCATCATGTCTGCCCTTGGCATTCTCGGAACGCCCTGGCCTCAGGATGCAGCCTCTGTAGTCCAGGGTAACCTGCGGAGAGGGGGCGGGGCTGAGGGTGGTTGGAACTCTGGCCTCACTGAAGGAGTGGGTGTGGCCATCTCTGCTGTGACTGAACAAAGGGCAGGGGAGCAGGGGGCCCAGGGCAGGGCCCTCAGAGCACGGCAGGTCCAGTGGGGTGTCACAAGCATTTAGGCCCAGGCCAAAGGGCGCCTTCTTTGTCTGCACAGCTGCCCAAACTCTCACCTTTCCACTCAGGCCGACCTCTTACTTGAAGTGTGTGTGGAACCTGTCCTCACAGTACACCTCGCTGCACAGCTAACCATAGGTCTGGGCATCGTAGCTTCCTGCCAGGTGACCGAAGTTCGCAGGCAGATGTGTCCCAGGGACACATGCAAAGAGGCTCCAGCCCGTGCCACAGGCTGCCCACTGCCCCTGCCCCAGATCGGGGGAGGCCAATCAGCCCTGTCGGAGTCCCCTTCCTCTAGAGGGTGTATTGGACCAAGACTTGTAGAAAACGGTGTCCTCGTGGGCAACTCATTGGAGGGACACAAATAAATTTTGCTGACTTTCTCCTGAAGATTACGAGCGTTCACACGTAAGCGTCTTACAAGGTCAGCTGTTTAGCTAAACATGAGCTCATGATCTAAATTTACACAATAATGAAGAAATCAGCTACGAGGAGAGACAATCAGTAAAGAGTATCAATACCAGAATTAGATTCCCAAGGCCATCCATCAATTGTTGGAATAATCATGTGCAAGGCAGAATATATACATAAAACTGGAACTGAAACAAGGAACAAGGATGTTTTCAAAGACTGGTAGGATCTCGAAAACATTTTTAAAGTACATGTCATTGATAAAGCTAAATACTCAAAGGTTGTGTAATACAACAGATTAAGCATTGAGAAGAGTGAAATTATGCTGTTTTGAAAACTATGGCAGGTGAGATTTTCTGCCTAATTATATAAGAAGATTTCTCTAAAAATACACATTATTTCAATGACTTATTGGCTGTGAAATAAGTTAAGGGTATTTCAAATGGCTTGTCTGCCAAGAAAGGTGAGATGTAGGGAATCACAGAAAGTCGAGGGGAAAATAGGTCAATATATACATCGCTATATGGTGAACTAAACCTTAGGCCAGCAACAATGGAGAGGACCTGACCCTTAGAAACTTACAAGTAAGCTGGAATCTTCAAAAGTTCAAATCTTTATAAGTAGAATATTTATTAAAATGAATAACCAAGTGTTTTAATTGACATCAGAAGATCAAAACAATAAACCCTGAGAACATAGAAAAAAGATAAATAAAGATATGAGCAGAACTTAATACAACAGAAAACGGATAAAATTGAGGTGATTTAGTAAGTCCAAAGAATCTTCTTTGAAAAGATTGAAAAGACACACTTTGATTAAGGAAAACAAAAACATAAGTAAAGAATATACAGAAAGAATCAGGACAATGTTATAACAGAGAATATATGAAATGCCAGTAAATTTGAACATTTCTGTAAAGTGGACCATTTCCTAGCTCCTAAAGTTTACCAAACCTGACACAAGAGGAAATCATTTAAGGTCATCATGTCTGCCCTTGGCATTCTCGGACCGCCCTGGCCTCAGGATGCAGCCTCTGTAGTCCATGGTAACCTGCGGAGAGGGGGCGGGGCTGAGGGTGGTTGGAACTCTGGCCTCACTGAAGGAGTGGGTGTGGCCATCTCTGCTGTGACTGAACAAAGGGCAGGGGAGCAGGGGGCCCAGGGCAGGGCCCTCAGAGCACGGCAGGTCCAGTGGGGTGTCACAAGCATTTAGGCCCAGGCCAAAGGGCGCCTTCTTTGTCTGCACAGCTGCCCAAACTCTCACCTTTCCACTCAGGCCGACCTCTTACTTGAAGTGTGTGTGGAACCTGTCCTCACAGTACACCTCGCTGCACAGCTAACCATAGGTCTGGGCATCGTAGCTTCCTGCCAGGTGACCGAAGTTCGCAGGCAGATGTGTCCCAGGGACACATGCAAAGAGGCTCCTGCCCGGGCCACAGGCTGCCCACTGCCCCTGCCCCAGATCGGGGGCCGCCAATCAGCCCTGTCGGAGTCCCCTTCCTCTAGAGGGAGTATTGGACCAACACTTGTAGAAAACGGTGTCCTCGTGGGCAACTCATTGGAGGGACACAAATAAATCTTTGCCGTCTTTCTGCGGAAGCTTACGAGCGTTCACACCTAAGCGTCTTACAAGGTCAGCTGTTTAGCTAAACATGAGCTCATGATCTAAATTTACACAATAATGAAAAAATCAGCTACGAGGGGAGACAATCAGTAAAGACTATCAATACCAGAATTAGATTCCCAAGGCCATCCATCAATTGTTGGAATAATCAGGTGCAAGGCAGAATATATATATAAAACTGGACCTGAAACACGGAACAAGGATGTTTTCAAAGACTGGTAGGATCTCTACATGTCATTGATAAAGCTAAATACTCAAAGGTTGTGTAATACAACAGATTAAGCATTGAGAAGAGTGAAATTATGCTGTTTTGAAAACTATGGCAGGTGAGATTTTCTGCCTAATTATATAAGAAGATTTCTCTAAAAATACACATTATTTCAATGACTTATTGGCTGTGAAATAAGTTAAGGGTATTTCAAATGGCTTGTCTGCAAAGAAAGGTGAGATGTAGGGAATCACAGAAAGTCGAGGGGAAAATAGGTCAATATATACATTGCTATATGGTGAACTAAACCTTAGGCCAGCAACAATGGAGAGGACCTGACCCTTAGAAACTTACAAGTAAGCTGGAATCTTCAAAATTTCAAATCTTTATAAGTAAAATATTTATTAAAATGAATAACCAAGTGTTTTAATTGACATCAGAAGATCAAAACAATAAACCCTGAGAACATAGAAAAAAGATAAATAAAGATATGAGCAGAACTTAATACATCAGAAAACGTATAAAATTGAGGTGATTTAGTAAGTCCAAAGAATCTTCTTTGAAAAGATTGAAAAGACACACTTTGATTAAGGAAAACAAAAACATAAGTAAAGAATATACAGAAAGAATCAGGACAATGTTATAGCAGAGAATATATGAAATGCCAGTAAATTTGAACATTTCTGTAAAGTGGACCATTTCCTAGCTCCTAAAGTTTACCAAACCTGACACAAGAGGAAATCATTTAATGTCATCATGTCTGCCCTTGGCATTCTCGGAACGCCCTGGCCTCAGGATGCAGCCTCTGTAGTCCAGGGTAACCTGCGGAGAGGGGGCGGGGCTGAGGGTGGTTGGAACTCTGGCCTCACTGAAGGAGTGGGTGTGGCCATCTCTGCTGGGACTGAACAAAGGGCAGGGGAGCAGGGGGCCCAGGGCAGGGCCCTCAGAGCACGGCAGGTCCAGTGGGGTGTCACAAGCATTTAGGCCCAGGCCAAAGGGCGCCTTCTTTGTCTGCACAGCTGCCCAAACTCTCACCTTTCCACTCAGGCCGACCTCTTACTTGAAGTGTGTGTGGAACCTGTCCTCACAGTACACCTCGCTGCACAGCTAACCATAGGTCTGGGCATCGTAGCTTCCTGCCAGCTGACCGAAGTTCGCAGGCAGATGTGTCCCAGGGAAACATGCAAAGAGGCTCCAGCCCGTGCCACAGGCTGCCCACTGCCCCTGCCCCAGATCGGGGGCCGCCAATCAGCCCTGTCGGAGTCCCCTTCCTCTAGAGGGTGTATTGGACCAACACTTGTAGAAAACGGTGTCCTCGTGGGCAACTCATTGGAGGGACACAAATAAATTTTGCTGACTTTCTCCTGAAGATTACGAGCGTTCACACGTAAGCGTCTTACAAGGTCAGCTGTTTAGCTAAACATGAGCTCATGATCTAAATTTACACAATAATGAAGAAATCAGCTACGAGGAGAGACAATCAGTAAAGAGTATCAATACCAGAATTAGATTCCCAAGGCCATCCATCAATTGTTGGAATAATCAGGTGCAAGGCAGAATATATACATAAAACTGGAACTGAAACAAGGAACAAGGATGTTTTCAAAGACTGGTAGGATCTCTAAAACATTTTTAAAGGACATGTCATTGATAAAGCTAAATACTCAAAGGTTGTGTAATACAACAGATTAAGCATTGAGAAGAGTGAAATTATGCTGTTTTGAAAACTATGGCAGGTGAGATTTTCTGCCTAATTATATAAGAAGATTTCTCTAAAAATACACATTATTTCAATGACTTATTGGCTGTGAAATAAGTTAAGGGTATTTCAAATGGCTTGTCTGCAAAGAAAGGTGAGATGTAGGGAATCACAGAAAGTCGAGGGGAAAATAGGTCAATATATACATTGCTATATGGTGAACTAAACCTTAGGCCAGCAACAATGGAGAGGACCTGACCCTCAGAAACTTACAAGTAAGTTGGAATCTTCAAAAGTTCAAATCTTTATAAGTAGAATATTTATTAAAATGAATAACCAAGTGTTTTAATTGACATCAGAAGATCAAAACAATAAACCCTGAGAACATAGAAAAAAGATAAATAAAGATATGAGCAGAACTTAATACAACAGAAAACGGATAAAATTGAGGTGATTTAGTAAGTCCAAAGAATCTTCTTTGAAAAGATTGAAAAGACACACTTTGATTAAGGAAAACAAAAACATAAGTATAGAATATACAGAAAGAATCAGGACAATGTTATAGCAGAGAATATATGAAATGCCAGTAAATTTGAACATTTCTGTAAAGTGGACCATTTCCTAGCTCCTAAAGTTTACCAAACCTGACACAAGAGGAAATCATTTAAGGTCCTCATGTCTGCCCTTGGCATTCTCGGACCGCCCTGGCCTCAGGATGCAGCCTCTGTAGTCCATGGTAACCTGCGGAGAGGGGGCGGGGCTGAGGGTGGTTGGAACTCTGGCCTCACTGAAGGAGTGGGTGTGGCCATCTCTGCTGTGACTGAACAAAGGGCAGGGGAGCAGGGGGCCCAGGGCAGGGCCCTCAGAGCACGGCAGGTCCAGTGGAGTGTCACAAGCATTTAGGCCCAGGCCAAAGGGCGCCTTCTTTGTCTGCACAGCTGCCCAAACTCTCACCTTTCCACTCAGGCCGACCTCTTACTTGAAGTGTGTGTGGAACCTGTCCTCACAGTACACCTCGCTGCACAGCTAACCATAGGTCTGGGCATCGTAGCTTCCTGCCAGGTGACCGAAGTTCGCAGGCAGATGTGTCCCAGGGACACATGCAAAGAGGCTCCTGCCCGGGCCACAGGCTGCCCACTGCCCCTGCCCCGGATCGGGGGCCGCCAATCAGCCCTGTCGGAGTCCCCTTCCTCTAGAGGGAGTATTGGACCAACACTTGTAGAAAACGGTGTCCTCGTGGGCAACTCATTGGAGGGACACAAATAAATCTTTGCCGTCTTTCTGCGGAAGCTTACGAGCGTTCACACCTAAGCGTCTTACAAGGTCAGCTGTTTAGCTAAACATGAGCTCATGATCTAAATTTACACAATAATGAAAAAATCAGCTACGAGGGGAGACAATCAGTAAAGACTATCAATACCAGAATTAGATTCCCAAGGCCATCCATCAATTGTTGGAATAATCAGGTGCAAGGCAGAATATATATATAAAACTGGACCTGAAACAAGGAACAAGGATGTTTTCAAAGACTGGTAGGATCTCTACATGTCATTGATAAAGCTAAATACTCAAAGGTTGTGTAATACAACAGATTAAGCATTGAGAAGAGTGAAATTATGCTGTTTTGAAAACTATGGCAGGTGAGATTTTCTGCCTAATTATATAAGAAGATTTCTCTAAAAATACACATTATTTCAATGACTTATTGGCTGTGAAATAAGTTAAGGGTATTTCAAATGGCTTGTCTGCAAAGAAAGGTGAGATGTAGGGAATCACAGAAAGTCGAGGGGAAAATAGGTCAATATATACATTGCTATATGGTGAACTAAACCTTAGGCCAGCAACAATGGAGAGGACCTGACCCTTAGAAACTTAGAAGTAAGCTGGAATCTTCAAAAGTTCAAATCTTTATAAGTAAAATATTTATTAAAATGAATAACCAAGTGTTTTAATTGACATCAGAAGATCAAAACAATAAACCCTGAGAACATAGAAAAAAGATAAATAAAGATATGAGCAGAACTTAATACATCAGAAAACGTATAAAATTGAGGTGATTTAGTAAGTCCAAAGAATCTTCTTTGAAAAGATTGAAAAGACACACTTTGATTAAGGAAAACAAAAACATAAGTAAAGAATATACAGAAAGAAACAGGACAATGTTATAGCAGAGAATATATGAAATGCCAGTAAATTTGAACATTTCTGTAAAGTGGACCATTTCCTACCTCCTAAAGTTTATCAAACCTGACACAAGAGGAAATCATTTAAGGTCATCATGTCTGCCCTTGGCATTCTCGGAACGCCCTGGCCTCAGGATGCAGCCTCTGTAGTCCAGGGTAACCTGCGGAGAGGGGGCGGGGCTGAGGGTGGTTGGAACTCTGGCCTCACTGAAGGAGTGGGTGTGGCCATCTCTGCTGTGACTGAACAAAGGGCAGGGGAGCAGGGGGCCCAGGGCAGGGCCCTCAGAGCACGGCAGGTCCAGTGGGGTGTCACAAGCATTTAGGCCCAGGCCAAAGGGCGCCTTCTTTGTCTGCACAGCTGCCCAAACTCTCACCTTTCCACTCAGGCCGACCTCTTACTTGAAGTGTGTGTGGAACCTGTCCTCACAGTACACCTCGCTGCACAGCTAACCATAGGTCTGGGCATCGTAGCTTCCTGCCAGGTGACCGAAGTTCACAGGCAGATGTGTCCCAGGGACACATGCAAAGAGGCTCCTGCCCGGGCCACAGGCTGCCCACTGCCCCTGCCCCAGATCGGGTGCCGCCAATCAGCCCTGTCGGAGTCCCCTTCCTCTAGAGGGAGTATTGGACCAACACTTGTAGAAAACGGTGTCCTCGTGGGCAACTCATTGGAGGGACACAAATAAATCTTTGCCGTCTTTCTGCGGAAGCTTACGAGTGTTCACACCTAAGCGTCTTACAAGGTCAGCTGTTTAGCTAAACATGAGCTCATGATCTAAATTTACACAATAATGAAAAAATCAGCTACGAGGGGAGAAAATCAGTAAAGCCTATCAATACCAGAATTAGATTCCCAAGGCCATCCATCAATTGTTGGAATAATCAGGTGCAAGGCAGAATATATACATAAAACTGGAACTGAAACAAGGAACAAGGATGTTTTCAAAGACTGGTAGGATCTCTAAAACATTTTTAAAGGACATGTCATTGATAAAGCTAAATACTCAAAGGTTGTGTAATACAACAGATTAAGCATTGAGAAGAGTGAAATTATGCTGTTTTGAAAACTATGGCAGGTGAGATTTTCTGCCTAATTATATAAGAAGATTTCTCTAAAATTACACATTATTTCAATGACTTATTGGCTGTGAAATAAGTTAAGGGTATTTCAAATGGCTTGTCTGCAAAGAAAGGTGAGATGTAGGGAATCACAGAAAGTCGAGGGGAAAATAGGTCAATATATACATTGCTATATGGTGAACTAAACCTTAGGCCAGCAACAATGGAGAGGACCTGACCCTCAGAAACTTACAAGTAAGTTGGAATCTTCAAAAGTTCAAATCTTTATAAGTAGAATATTTATTAAAATGAATAACCAAGTGTTTTAATTGACATCAGAAGATCAAAACAATAAACCCTGAGAACATAGAAAAAAGATAAATAAAGATATGAGCAGAACTTAATACAACAGAAAACGGATAAAATTGAGGTGATTTAGTAAGTCCAAAGAATCTTCTTTGAAAAGATTGAAAAGACACACTTTGATTAAGGAAAACAAAAACATAAGTATAGAATATACAGAAAGAATCAGGACAATGTTATAGCAGAGAATATATGAAATGCCAGTAAATTTGAAAATTTCTGTAAAGTGGACCATTTCCTAGCTCCTAAAGTTTACCAAACCTGACACAAGAGGAAATCATTTAAGGTCCTCATGTCTGCCCTTGGCATTCTCGGACCGCCCTGGCCTCAGGATGCAGCCTCTGTAGTCCATGGTAACCTGAGGAGAGGGGGCGGGGCTGAGGGTGGTTGGAACTCTGGCCTCACTGAAGGAGTGGGTGTGGCCATCTCTGCTGTGACTGAACAAAGGGCAGGGGAGCAGGGGGCCCAGGGCAGGGCCCTCAGAGCACGGCAGGTCCAGTGGAGTGTCACAAGCATTTAGGCCCAGGCCAAAGGGCGCCTTCTTTGTCTGCACAGCTGCCCAAACTCTCACCTTTCCACTCAGGCCGACCTCTTACTTGAAGTGTGTGTGGAACCTGTCCTCACAGTACACCTCGCTGCACAGCTAACCATAGGTCTGGGCATCGTAGCTTCCTGCCAGGTGACCGAAGTTCGCAGGCAGATGTGTCCCAGGGACACATGCAAAGAGGCTCCTTCCCGGGCCACAGGCTGCCCACTGCCCCTGCCCCAGATCGGGTGCCGTCAATCAGCCCTGTCGGAGTCCCCTTCCTCTAGAGGGAGTATTGGACCAACACTTGTAGAAAACGGTGTCCTCGTGGGCAACTCATTGGAGGGACACAAATAAATCTTTGCCGTCTTTCTGCGGAAGCTTACGAGCGTTCACACCTAAGCGTCTTACAAGGTCAGCTGTTTAGCTAAACATGAGCTCATGATCTAAATTTACACAATAATGAAAAAATCAGCTACGAGGGGAGACAATCAGTAAAGACTATCAATACCAGAATTAGATTCCCAAGGCCATCCATCAATTGTTGGAATAATCAGGTGCAAGGCAGAATATATATATAAAACTGGACCTGAAACAAGGAACAAGGATGTTTTCAAAGACTGGTAGGATCTCTACATGTCATTGATAAAGCTAAATACTCAAAGGTTGTGTAATACAACAGATTAAGCATTGAGAAGAGTGAAATTATGCTGTTTTGAAAACTATGGCAGGTGAGATTTTCTGCCTAATTATATAAGAAGATTTCTCTAAAAATACACATTATTTCAATGACTTATTGGCTGTGAAATAAGTTAAGTGTATTTCAAATGGCTTGTCTGCAAAGAAAGGTGAGATGTAGGGAATCACAGAAAGTCGAGGGGAAAATAGGTCAATATATACATTGCTATATGGTGAACTAAACCTTAGGCCAGCAACAATGGAGAGGACCTGACCCTTAGAAACTTACAAGTAAGCTGGAATCTTCAAAATTTCAAATCTTTATAAGTAAAATATTTATTAAAATGAATAACCAAGTGTTTTAATTGACATCAGAAGATCAAAACAATAAACCCTGAGAACATAGAAAAAAGATAAATAAAGATATGAGCAGAACTTAATACATCAGAAAACGTATAAAATTGAGGTGATTTAGTAAGTCCAAAGAATCTTCTTTGAAAAGATTGAAAAGACACACTTTGATTAAGGAAAACAAAAACATAAGTAAAGAATATACAGAAAGAATCAGGACAATGTTATAGCAGAGAATATATGAAATGCCAGTAAATTTGAACATTTCTGTAAAGTGGACCATTTCCTAGCTCCTAAAGTTTACCAAACCTGACACAAGAGGAAATCATTTAAGGTCATCATGTCTGCCCTTGGCATTCTCGGAACGCCCTGGCCTCAGGATGCAGCCTCTGTAGTCCAGGGTAACCTGCGGAGAGGGGGCGGGGCTGAGGGTGGTTGGAACTCTGGCCTCACTGAAGGAGTGGGTGTGGCCATCTCTGCTGTGACTGAACAAAGGGCAGGGGAGCAGGGGGCCCAGGGCAGGGCCCTCAGAGCACGGCAGGTCCAGTGGGGTGTCACAAGCATTTAGGCCCAGGCCAAAGGGCGCCTTCTTTGTCTGCACAGCTGCCCAAACTCTCACCTTTCCACTCAGGCCGACCTCTTACTTGAAGTGTGTGTGGAACCTGTCCTCACAGTACACCTCGCTGCACAGCTAACCATAGGTCTGGGCATCGTAGCTTCCTGCCAGGTGACCGAAGTTCGCAGGCAGATGTGTCCCAGGGACACATGCAAAGAGGCTCCTTCCCGGGCCACAGGCTGCCCACTGCCCCTGCCCCAGATCGGGGGCCGTCAATCAGCCCTGTCGGAGTCCCCTTCCTCTAGAGGGAGTATTGGACCAACACTTGTAGAAAACGGTGTCCTCGTGGGCAACTCATTGAAGGGACACAAATAAATCTTTGCCGTCTTTCTGCGGAAGCTTACGAGCATTCACACCTAAGCGTCTTACAAGGTCAGCTGTTTAGCTAAACATGAGCTCATGATCTAAATTTACACAATAATGAAGAAATCAGCTACGAGGGGAGACAATCAGTAAAGACTATCAATACCAGAATTAGATTCCCAAGGCCATCCATCAATTGTTGGAATAATCAGGTGCAAGGCAGAATATATATATAAAACTGGACCTGAAACAAGGAACAAGGATGTTTTCAAAGACTGGTAGGATCTCTACATGTCATTGATAAAGCTAAATACTCAAAGGTTGTGTAATACAACAGATTAAGCATTGAGAAGAGTGAAATTATGCTGTTTTGAAAACTATGGCAGGTGAGATTTTCTGCCTAATTATATAAGAAGATTTCTCTAAAAATACACATTATTTCAATGACTTATTGGCTGTGAAATAAGTTAAGGGTATTTCAAATGGCTTGTCTGCAAAGAAAGGTGAGATGTAGGGAATCACAGAAAGTCGAGGGGAAAATAGGTCAATATATACATTGCTATATGGTGAACTAAACCTTAGGCCAGCAACAATGGAGAGGACCTGACCCTTAGAAACTTACAAGTAATCTGGAATCTTCAAAATTTCAAATCTTTATAAGTAAAATATTTATTAAAATGAATAACCAAGTGTTTTAATTGACATCAGAAGATCAAAACAATAAACCCTGAGAACATAGAAAAAAGATAAATAAAGATATGAGCAGAACTTAATACATCAGAAAACGTATAAAATTGAGGTGATTTAGTAAGTCCAAAGAATCTTCTTTGAAAAGATTGAAAAGACACACTTTGATTAAGGAAAACAAAAACATAAGTAAAGAATATACAGAAAGAATCAGGACAATGTTATAGCAGAGAATATATGAAATGCCAGTAAATTTGAACATTTCTGTAAACTGGACCATTTCCTAGCTCCTAAAGTTTACCAAACCTGACACAAGAGGAAATCATTTAAGGTCATCATGTCTGCCCTTGGCATTCTCGGAACGCCCTGGCCTCAGGATGCAGCCTCTGTAGTCCAGGGTAACCTGCGGAGAGGGAGCGGGGCTGAGGGTGGTTGGAACTCTGGCCTCACTGAAGGAGTGGGTGTGGCCATCTCTGCTGTGACTGAACAAAGGGCAGGGGAGCAGGGGGACCAGGGCAGGGCCCTCAGAGCACGGCAGGTCCAGTGGGGTGTCACAAGCATTTAGGCCCAGGCCAAAGGGCGCCTTCTTTGTCTGCACAGCTGCCCAAACTCTCACCTTTCCACTCAGGCTGACCTCTTACTTGAAGTGTGTGTGGAACCTGTCCTCACATTACACCTCGCTGCACAGCTAACCATAGGTCTGGGCATCGTAGCTTCCTGCCAGGTGACCGAAGTTCGCAGGCAGATGTGTCCCAGGGACACATGCAAAGAGGCTCCTGCCCGGGCCACAGGCTGCCCACTGCCCCTGCCCCAGATCGGGGGCCGCCAATCAGCCCTGTCGGAGTCCCCTTCCTCTAGAGGGAGTATTGGACCAACACTTGTAGAAAACGGTGTCCTCGTGGGCAACTCATTGGAGGGACACAAATAAATCTTTGCCGTCTCTCTGCGGAAGCTTACGAGCGTTCACACCTAAGCGTCTTACAAGGTCAGCTGTTTAGCTAAACATGAGCTCATGATCTAAATTTACACAATAATGAAAAAATCAGCTACGAGGGGAGACAATCAGTAAAGACTATCAATACCAGAATTAGATTCCCAAGGCCATCCATCAATTGTTGGAATAATCAGGTGCAAGGCAGAATATATATATAAAACTGGACCTGAAACAAGGAACAAGGATATTTTAAAGGCTGGTAGGATCTCTACATGTCATTGATAAAGCTAAATACTCAAAGGTTGTGTAATACAACAGATTAAGCATTGAGAAGAGTGAAATTATGCTGTTTTGAAAACTATGGCAGGTGAGATTTTCTGCCTAATTATATAAGAAGATTTCTCTAAAAATACACATTATTTCAATGACTTATTGGCTGTGAAATAAGTTAAGGGTATTTCAAATGGCTTGTCTGCAAAGAAAGGTGAGATGTAGGGAATCACAGAAAGTCGAGGGGAAAATAGGTCAATATATACATTGCTATATGGTGAACTAAACCTTAGGCCAGCAACAATGGAGAGGACCTGACCCTTAGAAACTTACAAGTAAGCTGGAATCTTCAAAATTTCAAATCTTTATAAGTAAAATATTTATTAAAATGAATAACCAAGTGTTTTAATTGACATCAGAAGATCAAAACAATAAACCCTGAGAACATAGAAAAAAGATAAATAAAGATATGAGCAGAACTTAATACATCAGAAAACGTATAAAATTGAGGTGATTTAGTAAGTCCAAAGAATCTTCTTTGAAAAGATTGAAAAGACACACTTTGATTAAGGAAAACAAAAACATAAGTAAAGAATATACAGAAAGAATCAGGACAATGTTATAGCAGAGAATATATGAAATGCCAGTAAATTTGAACATTTCTGTAAAGTGGACCATTTCCTAGCTCCTAAAGTTTACCAAACCTGACACAAGAGGAAATCATTTAAGGTCATCATGTCTGCCCTTGGCATTCTCAGAACGCCCTGGCCTCAGGATGAAGCCTCTGTAGTCCAGGGTAACCTGCGGAGAGGGGGCGGGGCTGAGGGTGGTTGGAACTCTGGCCTCACTGAAGGAGTGGGTGTGGCCATCTCTGCTGTGACTGAACAAAGGGCAGGGGAGCAGGGGGCCCAGGGCAGGGCCCTCAGAGCACGGCAGGTCCAGTGGTGTGTCACAAGCATTTAGGCCCAGGCCAAAGGGCGCCTTCTTTGTCCGCACAGCTGCCCAAACTCTCACCTTTCCACTCAGGCCGACCTCTTACTTGAAGTGTGTGTGGAACGTGTCCTCACAGTACACCTCGCTGCACAGCTAACCATAGGTCTGGGCATCGTAGCTTCCTGCCAGGTGACCGAAGTTCACAGGCAGATGTGTCCCAGGGACACATGCAAAGAGGCTCCTGCCCGGGCCACAGGCTGCCCACTGCCCCTGCCCCAGATCGGGGGCCGCCAATCAGCCCTGTCGGAGTCCCCTTCCTCTAGAGGGAGTATTGGACCAACACTTGTAGAAAACGGTGTCCTCGTGGGCAACTCATTGGAGGGACACAAATAAATCTTTGCCGTCTTTCTGCGGAAGCTTACGAGCGTTCACAACTAAGCGTCTTACAAGGTCAGCTGTTTAGCTAAACATGAGCTCATGATCTAAATTTACACAATAATGAAGAAATCAGCTACGAGGGGAGGCAATCAGTAAAGACTATCAATACCAGAATTAGATTCCCAAGGCCATCCATCAATTGTTGGAATAATCAGGTGCAAGGCAGAATATATACATAAAACTGGAACTGAAACAAGGAACAAGGATGTTTTCAAAGACTGGTAGGATCTCTAAAACATTTGTAAAGGACATGTCATTGATAAAGCTAAATACTCAAAGGTTGTGTAATACAACAGATTAAGCATTGAGAAGAGTGAAATTATGCTGTTTTGAAAACTATGGCAGGTGAGATTTTCTGCCTAATTATATAAGAAGATTTCTCTAAAAATACACATTATTTCAATGACTTATTGGCTGTGAAATAAGTTAAGGGTATTTCAAATGGCTTGTCTGCAAAGAAAGGTGAGATGTAGGGAATCACAGAAAGTCGAGGGGAAAATAGGTCAATATATACATTGCTATATGGTGAACTAAACCTTAGGCCAGCAACAATGGAGAGGACCTGACCCTTAGAAACTTACAAGTAAGCTGGAATCTTCCAAAGTTCAAATATTTATAAGTAAAATATTTATTAAAATGAATAACCAAGTGTTTTAATTGACATCAGAAGATCAAAACAATAAACCCTGAAAACATAGAAAAAAGATAAATAAAGATATGAGCAGAACTTAATACAACAGAAAACGAATAAAATTCAGGTGATTTAGTAAGTCCAAAGAATCTTCTTTGAAAAGATTGAAAAGACACACTTTGATTAAGGAAAACAAAAACATAAGTAAAGAATATACAGAAAGAATCAGGACAATGTTATAACAGAGAATATATGAAATGCCAGTAAATTTGAACATTTCTGTAAAGTGGACCATTTCCTAGCTCCTAAAGTTTACCAAACCTGACACAAGAGGAAATCATTTAAGGTCATCATGTCTGCCCTTGGCATTCTCGGACCGCCCTGGCCTCAGGATGCAGCCTCTGTTGTCCATGGTAACCTGCGGAGAGGGGGCGGGGCTGAGGGTGGTTGGAACTCTGGCCTCACTGAAGGAGTGGGTGTGGCCATCTCTGCTGTGACTGAACAAAGGACAGGGGAGCAGGGTGCCCAGGGCAGGGCCCTCAGAGCACGGCAGGTCCAGTGGGGTGTCACAAGCATTTAGGCCCAGGCCAAAGGGCGCCTTCTTTGTCTGCACAGCTGCCCAAACTCTCACCTTTCCACTCAGGCCGACCTCTTACTTGAAGTGTGTGTGGAACCTGTCCTCACAGTACACCTCGCTGCACAGCTAACCATAGGTCTGGGCATCGTAGCTTCCTGCCAGGTGACCGAAGTTCACAGGCAGATGTGTCCCAGGGACACATGCAAAGAGGCTCCTGCCCGGGCCACAGGCTGCCCACTGCCCCTGCCCCAGATCGGGGGCCGCCAATCAGCCCTGTCGGTGTCCCCTTCCTCTAGAGGGAGTATTGGACCAACACTTGTAGAAAACGGTGTCCTCGTGGGCAACTCATTGGAGGGACACAAATAAATCTTTGCCGTCTTTCTGCGGAAGCTTACGAGTGTTCACACCTAAGCGTCTTACAAGGTCAGCTGTTTAGCTAAACATGAGCTCATGATCTAAATTTACACAATAATGAAAAAATCAGCTACGAGGGGAGACAATCAGTAAAGCCTATCAATACCAGAATTAGATTCCCAAGGCCATCCATCAATTGTTGGAATAATCAGGTGCAAGGCAGAATATATACATAAAACTGGACCTGAAACAAGGAACAAGGATGTTTTCAAAGACTGGTAGGATCTCTAAAACATTTTTAAAGGACATGTCATTGATAAAGCTAAATACTCAAAGGTTGTGTAATACAACAGATTAAGCATTGAGAAGAGTGAAATTATGCTGTTTTGAAAACTATGGCAGGTGAGATTTTCTGCCTAATTATATAAGAAGATTTCTCTAAAAATACACATTATTTCAATGACTTATTGGCTGTGAAATAAGTTAAGGGTATTTCAAATGGCTTGTCTGCAAAGAAAGGTGAGATGTAGGGAATCACAGAAAGTCGAGGGGAAAATAGGTCAATATATACATTGCTATATGGTGAACTAAACCTTAGGCCAGCAACAATGGAGAGGACCTGACCCTTAGAAACTTACAAGTAAGCTGGAATCTTCCAAAGTTCAAATATTTATAAGTAAAATATTTATTAAAATGAATAACCAAGTGTTTTAATTGACATCAGAAGATCAAAACAATAAACCCTGAGAACATAGAAAAAAGATAAACAAAGATATGAGCAGAACTTAATACATCAGAAAACTTATAAAATTGAGGTGATTTAGTAAGTCCAAAGAATCTTCTTTGAAAAGATTGAAAAGACACACTTTGATTAAGGAAAACAAAAACATAAGTAAAGAATATACAGAAAGAATCAGGACAATGTTATAACAGAGAATATATGAAATGCCAGTAAATTTGAACATTTCTGTAAAGTGGACCATTTCCTAGCTCCTAAAGTTTACCAAACCTGACACAAGAGGAAATCATTTAAGGTCATCATGTCTGCCCTTGGCATTCTCGGACCGCCCTGGCCTCAGGATGCAGCCTCTGTTGTCCATGGTAACCTGCGGAGAGGGGGCGGGGCTGAGGGTGGTTGGAACTCTGGCCTCACTGAAGGAGTGGGTGTGGCCATCTCTGCTGTGACTGAACAAAGGACAGGGGAGCAGGGTGCCCAGGGCAGGGCCCTCAGAGCACGGCAGGTCCAGTGGGGTGTCACAAGCATTTAGGCCCAGGCCAAAGGGCGCCTTCTTTGTCTGCACAGCTGCCCAAACTCTCACCTTTCCACTCAGGCCGACCTCTTACTTGAAGTGTGTGTGGAACCTGTCCTCACAGTACACCTCGCTGCACAGCTAACCATAGGTCTGGGCATCGTAGCTTCCTGCCAGGTGACCGAAGTTCACAGGCAGATGTGTCCCAGGGACACATGCAAAGAGGCTCCTGCCCGGGCCACAGGCTGCCCACTGCCCCTGCCCCAGATCGGGTGCCGCCAATCAGCCCTGTCGGTGTCCCCTTCCTCTAGAGGGAGTATTGGACCAACACTTGTAGAAAACGGTGTCCTCGTGGGCAACTCATTGGAGGGACACAAATAAATCTTTGCCGTCTTTCTGCGGAAGCTTACGAGTGTTCACACCTAAGCGTCTTACAAGGTCAGCTGTTTAGCTAAACATGAGCTCATGATCTAAATTTACACAATAATGAAAAAATCAGCTACGAGGGGAGACAATCAGTAAAGCCTATCAATACCAGAATTAGATTCCCAAGGCCATCCATCAATTGTTGGAATAATCAGGTGCAAGGCAGAATATATACATAAAACTGGACCTGAAACAAGGAACAAGGATGTTTTCAAAGACTGGTAGGATCTCTAAAACATTTTTAAAGGACATGTCATTGATAAAGCTAAATACTCAAAGGTTGTGTAATACAACAGATTAAGCATTGAGAAGAGTGAAATTATGCTGTTTTGAAAACTATGGCAGGTGAGATTTTCTGCCTAATTATATAAGAAGATTTCTCTAAAAATACACATTATTTCAATGACTTATTGGCTGTGAAATAAGTTAAGGGTATTTCAAATGGCTTGTCTGCAAAGAAAGGTGAGATGTAGGGAATCACAGAAAGTCGAGGGGAAAATAGGTCAATATATACATTGCTATATGGTGAACTAAACCTTAGGCCAGCAACAATGGAGAGGACCTGACCCTTAGAAACTTACAAGTAAGCTGGAATCTTCAAAATTTCAAATCTTTATAAGTAAAATATTTATTAAAATGAATAACCAAGTGTTTTAATTGACATCAGAAGATCAAAACAATAAACCCTGAGAACATAGAAAAAAGATAAACAAAGATATGAGCAGAACTTAATACATCAGAAAACTTAAAAAATTGAGGTGATTTAGTAAGTCCAAAGAATCTTCTTTGAAAAGATTGAAAAGACACACTTTGATTAAGGAAAACAAAAACATAAGTAAAGAATATACAGAAAGAATCAGGACAATGTTATAGCAGAGAATATATGAAATGCCAGTAAATTTGAACATTTCTGTAAAGTGGACCATTTCCTAGCTCCTAAAGTTTACCAAACCTGACACAAGAGGAAATCATTTAAGGTCATCATGTCTGCCCTTGGCTTTCAAGGAACGCCCTGGCCTCAGGATGCAGCCTCTGTTGTCCATGGTAACCTGCGGAGAGGGGGCGGGTCTGAGGGTGGTTGGAACTCTGGCCTCACTGAAGGAGTGGGTGTGGCCATCTCTGCTGTGACTGAACAAAGGGCAGGGGAGCAGGGGGCCCAGGGCAGGGCCCTCAGAGCACGGCAGGTCCAGTGGGGTGTCACAAGCATTTAGGCCCAGGCCAAAGGGCGCCTTCTTTGTCTGCACAGCTGCCCAAACTCTCACCTTTCCACTCAGGCCGACCTCTTACTTGAAGTGTGTGTGGAACCTGTCCTCACAGTACACCTCGCTGCACAGCTAACCATAGGTCTGGGCATCGTAGCTTCCTGCCAGGTGACCGAAGTTCGCAGGCAGATGTGTCCCAGGGACACATGCAAAGAGGCTCCAGCCCGTGCCACGGGCTGCCCACTGGCCCTGCCCCAGATCGGGGGCCGCCAATCAGCCCTGTCGGAGTCACCTTCCTCTAGAGGGTGTATTGGACCAACACTTGTAGAAAACGGTGTCCTCGTGGGCAACTCATTGGAGGGACACAAATAAATTTTGCTGACATTCTCCTGAAGATTACGAGCGTTCACACGTAAGCGTCTTACATGGTCAGCTGTTTAGCTAAACATGAGCTCATGATCTAAATTTACACAATAATGAAGAAATCAGCTACGAGGAGAGACAATCAGTAAAGAGTATCAATACCAGAATTAGATTCCCAAGGCCATCCATCAATTGTTGGAATAATCAGGTGCAAGGCAGAATATATACATAAAACTGGACCTGAAACAAGGAACAAGGATGTTTTCAAAGACTGGTAGGATCTCTAAAACATTTTTAAAGGACATGTCATTGATAAAGCTAAATACTCAAAGGTTGTGTAATACAACAGATTAAGCATTGAGAAGAGTGAAATTATGCTGTTTTGAAAACTATGGCAGGTGAGATTTTCTGCCTAATTATATAAGAAGATTTCTCTAAAAATACACATTATTTCAATGACTTATTGGCTGTGAAATAAGTTAAGGGTATTTCAAATGGCTTGTCTGCAAAGAAAGGTGAGATGTAGGGAATCACAGAAAGTCGAGGGGAAAATAGGTCAATATATACATTGCTATATGGTGAACTAAACCTTAGGCCAGCAACAATGGAGAGGACCTGACCCTTAGAAACTTACAAGTAAGCTGGAATCTTCAAAAGTTCAAATCTTTATAAGTAGAATATTTATTAAAATGAATAACCAAGTGTTTTAATTGACATCAGAAGATCAAAACAATAAACCCTGAGAACATAGAAAAAAGATAAATAAAGATATGAGCAGAACTTAATACATCAGAAAACGTATAAAATTGAGGTGATTTAGTAAGTCCAAAGAATCTTCTTTGAAAAGATTGAAAAGACACACTTTGATTAAGGAAAACAAAAACATAAGTAAAGAATATACAGAAAGAACCAGGACAATGTTATAACAGAGAATATATGAAATGCCAGTAAATTTGAACATTTCTGTAAAGTGGACCATTTCCTAGCTCCTAAAGTTTACCAAACCTGACACAAGAGGAAATCATTTAAGGTCATCATGTCTGCCCTTGGCATTCTCGGAACGCCCTGGCCTCAGGATGCAGCCTCTGTAGTCCATGGTAACCTGCGGAGAGGGGGCGGGGCTGAGGGTGTTTGGATCTCTGGCCTCACTGAAGGAGTGGGTGTGGCCATCTCTGCTGTGACTGAACAAAGGGCAGGGGTGCAGGTTGCCCAGGGCAGGGCCCTCAGAGCACGGCAGGTCCAGTGGGGTGTCACAAGCATTTAGGCCCAGGCCAAAGGGCGCCTTCTTTGTTTGCACAGCTGCCCAAACTCTCACCTTTCCACTCAGGCCGACCTCTTACTTGAAGTGTGTGTGGAACCTGTCCTCACAGTACACCTCGCTGCACAGCTACCCATAGGTCTGGGCATCGTAGCTTCCTGCCAGGTGACCGAAGTTCGCAGGCAGATGTGTCCCAGGGACACATGCAAAGAGGCTCCAGCCCGGGCTACAGGCTGCCCACTGCCCCTGCCCCAGATCGGGGGCCGCCAATCAGCCCTGTCGGAGTCCCCTTCCTCTAGAGGGAGTATTGGACCAACACTTGTAGAAAACGGTGTCCTCGTGGGCAACTCATTGGAGGGACACAAATAAATCTTTGCCGTCTTTCTGCGGAAGCTTACGAGTGTTCACACCTAAGCGTCTTACAAGGTCAGCTGTTTAGCTAAACATGAGCTCATGATCTAAATTTACACAATAATGAAAAAATCAGCTACGAGGGGAGACAATCAGTAAAGACTATCAATACCAGAATTAGATTCCCAAGGCCATCCATCAATTGTTGGAATAATCAGGTGCAAGGCAGAATATATACATAAAACTGGAACTGAAACAAGGAACAAGGATGTTTTCAAAGACTGGTAGGATCTCTAAAACATTTTTAAAGGACATGTCATTGATAAAGCTAAATACTCAAAGGTTGTGTAATACAACAGATTAAGCATTGAGAAGAGTGAAATTATGCTGTTTTGCAAACTATGGCAGGTGAGATTTTCTGCCTAATTATATAAGAAGATTTCTCTAAAATTACACATTATTTCAATGACTTATTGGCTGTGAAATAAGTTAAGGGTATTTCAAATGGCTTGTCTGCAAAGAAAGGTGAGATGTAGGGAATCACAGAAAGTCGAGGGGAAAATAGGTCAATATATACATTGCTATATGGTGAACTAAACCTTAGGCCAGCAACAATGGAGAGGACCTGACCCTTAGAAACTTACAAGTAAGCTGGAATCTTCAAAATTTCAAATCTTTATAAGTAAAATATTTATTAAAATGAATAACCAAGTGTTTTAATTGACATCAGAAGATCAAAACAATAAACCCTGAGAACATAGAAAAAAGATAAACAAAGATATGAGCAGAACTTAATACATCAGAAAACGTATAAAATTGAGGTGATTTAGTAAGTCCAAAGAATCTTCTTTGAAAAGATTGAAAAGACACACTTTGATTAAGGAAAACAAAAACATAAGTAAAGAATATACAGAAAGAATCAGGACAATGTTATAGCAGAGAATATATGAAATGCCAGTAAATTTGAACATTTCTGTAAAGTGGACCATTTCCTAGCTCCTAAAGTTTACCAAACCTGACACAAGAGGAAATCATTTAAGGTCATCATGTCTGCCCTTGGCATTCTCGGAACGCCCTGGCCTCAGGATGCAGCCTCTGTAGTCCAGGGTAACCTGCGGAGAGGGGGCGGGTCTGAGGGTGGTTGGAACTCTGGCCTCACTGAAGGAGTGGGTGTGGCCATCTCTGCTGTGACTGAACAAAGGGCAGGGGAGCAGGGGGCCCAGGGCAGGGCCCTCAGAGCACGGCAGGTCCAGTGGGGTGTCACAAGCATTTAGGCCCAGGCCAAAGGGCGCCTTCTTTGTCTGCACAGCTGCCCAAACTCTCACCTTTCCACTCAGGCCGACCTCTTACTTGAAGTGTGTGTGGAACCTGTCCTCACAGTACACCTCGCTGCACAGCTAACCATAGGTCTGGGCATCGTAGCTTCCTGCCAGGTGACCGAAGTTCGCAGGCAGATGTGTCCCAGGGACACATGCAAAGAGGCTCCAGCCCGTGCTGTTTTGGGCATAGGTCTGGGCATCGTAGCTTCCTGCCAGGTGACCGAAGTTCGCAGGCAGATGTGTCCCAGGGACACATGCAAAGAGGCTCCAGCCCGTGCCACAGGCTGCCCACTGCCCCTGCCCCAGATCGGGGGCCGCCAATCAGCCCTGTCGGAGTCCCCTTCCTCTAGAGGGTGTATTGGACCAACACTTGTAGAAAACGGTGTCCTCGTGGGCAACTCATTGGAGGGACACAAATAAATTTTGCTGACTTTCTGCGGAAGCTTACGAGCGTTCACACGTAAGCGTCTTACAAGGTCAGCTGTTTAGCTAAACATGAGCTCATGATCTAAATTTACACAATAATGAAGAAATCAGCTACGAGGAGAGACAATCAGTAAAGAGTATCAATACCAGAATTAGATTCCCAAGGCCATCCATCAATTGTTGGAATAATCATGTGCAAGGCAGAATATATACATAAAACTGGAACTGAAACAAGGAACAAGGATGTTTTCAAAGACTGGTAGGATCTCTAAAACATTTTTAAAGGACATGTCATTGATAAAGCTAAATACTCAAAGGTTGTGTAATACAACAGATTAAGCATTGAGAAGAGTGAAATTATGCTGTTTTGAAAACTATGGCAGGTGAGATTTTCTGCCTAATTATATAAGAAGATTTCTCTAAAAATACACATTATTTCAATGACTTATTGGCTGTGAAATAAGTTAAGGGTATTTCAAATGGCTTGTCTGCAAAGAAAGGTGAGATGTAGGGAATCACAGAAAGTCGAGGGGAAAATAGGTCAATATATACATTGCTATATGGTGAACTAAACCTTAGGCCAGCAACAATGGAGAGGACCTGACCCTTAGAAACTTACAAGTAAGCTGGAATCTTCAAAAGTTCAAATCTTTATAAGTAGAATATTTATTAAAATGAATAACCAAGTGTTTTAATTGACATCAGAAGATCAAAACAATAAACCCTGAGAACATAGAAAAAAGATAAATAAAGATATGAGCAGAACTTAATACAACAGAAAACGGATAAAATTGAGGTGATTTAGTAAGTCCAAAGAATCTTCTTTGAAAAGATTGAAAAGACACACTTTGATTAAGGAAAACAAAAACATAAGTAAAGAATATACAGAAAGAATCAGGACAATGTTATAGCAGAGAATATATGAAATGCCAGTAAATTTGAACATTTCTGTAAAGTGGACCATTTCCTAGCTCCTAAAGTTTACCAAACCTGACACAAGAGGAAATCATTTAAGGTCATCATGTCTGCCCTTGGCATTCTCGGACCGCCCTGGCCTCAGGATGCAGCCTCTGTAGTCCATGGTAACCTGCGGAGAGGGGGCGGGTCTGAGGGTGGTTGGAACTCTGGCCTCACTGAAGGAGTGGGTGTGGCCATCTCTGCTGTGACTGAACAAAGGGCAGGGGAGCAGGGGGCCCAGGGCAGGGCCCTCAGAGCACGGCAGGTCCAGTGGGGTGTCACAAGCATTTAGGCCCAGGCCAAAGGGCGCCTTCTTTGTCTGCACAGCTGCCCAAACTCTCACCTTTCCACTCAGGCCGACCTCTTACTTGAAGTGTGTGTGGAACCTGTCCTCACAGTACACCTCGCTGCACAGCTAACCATAGGTCTGGGCATCGTAGCTTCCTGCCAGGTGACCGAAGTTCGCAGGCAGATGTGTCCCAGGGACACATGCAAAGAGGCTCCTGCCCGGGCCACAGGCTGCCCACTGCCCCTGCCCCAGATCGGGGGCCGCCAATCAGCCCTGTCGGAGTCCCCTTCCTCTAGAGGGAGTATTGGACCAACACTTGTAGAAAACGGTGTCCTCGTGGGCAACTCATTGGAGGGACACAAATAAATCTTTGCCGTCTTTCTGCGGAAGCTTACGAGCGTTCACACCTAAGCGTCTTACAAGGTCAGCTGTTTAGCTAAACATGAGCTCATGATCTAAATTTACACAATAATGAAAAAATCAGCTACGAGGGGAGACAATCAGTAAAGAGTATCAATACCAGAATTAGATTCCCAAGGCCATCCATCAATTGTTGGAATAATCAGGTGCAAGGCAGAATATATATATAAAACTGGAACTGAAACAAGGAACAAGGATGTTTTCAAAGACTGGTAGGATCTCTACATGTCATTGATAAAGCTAAATACTCAAAGGTTGTGTAATACAACAGATTAAGCATTGAGAAGAGTGAAATTATGCTGTTTTGAAAACTATGGCAGGTGAGATTTTCTGCCTAATTATATAAGAAGATTTCTCTAAAAATACACATTATTTCAATGACTTATTGGCTGTGAAATAAGTTAAGGGTATTTCAAATGGCTTGTCTGCAAAGAAAGGTGAGATGTAGGGAATCACAGAAAGTCGAGGGGAAAATAGGTCAATATATACATTGCTATATGGTGAACTAAACCTTAGGCCAGCAACAATGGAGAGGACCTGACCCTTAGAAACTTACAAGTAAGCTGGAATCTTCAAAATTTCAAATCTTTATAAGTAAAATATTTATTAAAATGAATAACCAAGTGTTTTAATTGACATCAGAAGATCAAAACAATAAACCCTGAGAACATAGAAAAAAGATAAATAAAGATATGAGCAGAACTTAATACATCAGAAAACGTATAAAATTGAGGTGATTTAGTAAGTCCAAAGAATCTTCTTTGAAAAGATTGAAAAGACACACTTTGATTAAGGAAAACAAAAACATAAGTAAAGAATATACAGAAAGAATCAGGACAATGTTATAGCAGAGAATATATGAAATGCCAGTAAATTTGAACATTTCTGTAAAGTGGACCATTTCCTAGCTCCTAAAGTTTACCAAACCTGACACAAGAGGAAATCATTTAAGGTCATCATGTCTGCCCTTGGCATTCTCGGAACGCCCTGGCCTCAGGATGCAGCCTCTGTAGTCCAGGGTAACCTGCGGAGAGGGGGCGGGGCTGAGGGTGGTTGGAACTCTGGCCTCACTGAAGGAGTGGGTGTGGCCATCTCTGCTGGGACTGAACAAAGGGCAGGGGAGCAGGGGGCCCAGGGCAGGGCCCTCAGAGCACGGCAGGTCCAGTGGTGTGTCACAAGCATTTAGGCCCAGGCCAAAGGGCGCCTTCTTTGTCTGCACAGCTGCCCAAACTCTCACCTTTCCACTCAGGCCGACCTCTTACTTGAAGTGTGTGTGGAACCTGTCCTCACAGTACACCTCGCTGCACAGCTAACCATAGGTCTGGGCATCGTAGCTTCCTGCCAGGTGACCGAAGTTCGCAGGCAGATGTGTCCCAGGGACACATGCAAAGAGGCTCCAGCCCGTGCCACAGGCTGCCCACTGCCCCTGCCCCAGATCGGGGGCCGCCAATCAGCCCTGTCGGAGTCCCCTTCCTCTAGAGGGTGTATTGGACCAACACTTGTAGAAAACGGTGTCCTCGTGGGCAACTCATTGGAGGGACACAAATAAATTTTGCTGACTTTCTGCGGAAGCTTACGAGCGTTCACACGTAAGCGTCTTACAAGGTCAGCTGTTTAGCTAAACATGAGCTCATGATCTAAATTTACACAATAATGAAGAAATCAGCTACGAGGAGAGACAATCAGTAAAGAGTATCAATACCAGAATTAGATTCCCAAGGCCATCCATCAATTGTTGGAATAATCATGTGCAAGGCAGAATATATACATAAAACTGGAACTGAAACAAGGAACAAGGATGTTTTCAAAGACTGGTAGGATCTCTAAAACATTTTTAAAGGACATGTCATTGATAAAGCTAAATACTCAAAGGTTGTGTAATACAACAGATTAAGCATTGAGAAGAGTGAAATTATGCTGTTTTGAAAACTATGGCAGGTGAGATTTTCTGCCTAATTATATAAGAAGATTTCTCTAAAAATACACATTATTTCAATGACTTATTGGCTGTGAAATAAGTTAAGGGTATTTCAAATGGCTTGTCTGCAAAGAAAGGTGAGATGTAGGGAATCACAGAAAGTCGAGGGGAAAATAGGTCAATATATACATTGCTATATGGTGAACTAAACCTTAGGCCAGCAACAATGGAGAGGACCTGACCCTTAGAAACTTACAAGTAAGCTGGAATCTTCAAAAGTTCAAATCTTTATAAGTAGAATATTTATTAAAATGAATAACCAAGTGTTTTAATTGACATCAGAAGATCAAAACAATAAACCCTGAGAACATATAAAAAAGATAAATAAAGATATGAGCAGAACTTAATACAACAGAAAACGGATAAAATTGAGGTGATTTAGTAAGTCCAAAGAATCTTCTTTGAAAAGATTGAAAAGACACACTTTGATTAAGGAAAACAAAAACATAAGTAAAGAATATACAGAAAGAATCAGGACAATGTTATAACAGAGAATATATGAAATGCCAGTAAATTTGAACATTTCTGTAAAGTGGACCATTTCCTAGCTCCTAAAGTTTACCAAACCTGACACAAGAGGAAATCATTTAAGGTCCTCATGTCTGCCCTTGGCATTCTCGGACCGCCCTGGCCTCAGGATGCAGCCTCTGTAGTCCATGGTAACCTGCGGAGAAGGGGCGGGTCTGAGGGTGGTTGGAACTCTGGCCTCACTGAAGGAGTGGGTGTGGCCATCTCTGCTGTGACTGAACAAAGGGCAGGGGAGCAGGGGGCCCAGGGCAGGGCCCTCAGAGCACGGCAGGTCCAGTGGGGTGTCACAAGCATTTAGGCCCAGGCCAAAGGGCGCCTTCTTTGTCTGCACAGCTGCCCAAACTCTCACCTTTCCACTCAGGCCGACCTCTTACTTGAAGTGTGTGTGGAACCTGTCCTCACAGTACACCTCGCTGCACAGCTAACCATAGGTCTGGGCATCGTAGCTTCCTGCCAGGTGACCGAAGTTCGCAGGCAGATGTGTCCCAGGGACACATGCAAAGAGGCTCCTGCCCGGGCCACAGGCTGCCCACTGCCCCTGCCCCGGATCGGGGGCCGCCAATCAGCCCTGTCGGAGTCCCCTTCCTCTAGAGGGAGTATTGGACCAACACTTGTAGAAAACGGTGTCCTCGTGGGCAACTCATTGGAGGGACACAAATAAATCTTTGCCGTCTTTCTGCGGAAGCTTACGAGCGTTCACACCTAAGCGTCTTACAAGGTCAGCTGTTTAGCTAAACATGAGCTCATGATCTAAATTTACACAATAATGAAAAAATCAGCTACGAGGGGAGACAATCAGTAAAGACTATCAATACCAGAATTAGATTCCCAAGGCCATCCATCAATTGTTGGAATAATCAGGTGCAAGGCAGAATATATATATAAAACTGGACCTGAAACAAGGAACAAGGATGTTTTCAAAGACTGGTAGGATCTCTACATGTCATTGATAAAGCTAAATACTCAAAGGTTGTGTAATACAACAGATTAAGCATTGAGAAGAGTGAAATTATGCTGTTTTGAAAACTATGGCAGGTGAGATTTTCTGCCTAATTATATAAGAAGATTTCTCTAAAAATACACATTATTTCAATGACTTATTGGCTGTGAAATAAGTTAAGGGTATTTCAAATGGCTTGTCTGCAAAGAAAGGTGAGATGTAGGGAATCACAGAAAGTCGAGGGGAAAATAGGTCAATATATACATTGCTATATGGTGAACTAAACCTTAGGCCAGCAACAATGGAGAGGACCTGACCCTTAGAAACTTACAAGTAAGCTGGAATCTTCAAAATTTCAAATCTTTATAAGTAAAATATTTATTAAAATGAATAACCAAGTGTTTTAATTGACATCAGAAGATCAAAACAATAAACCCTGAGAACATAGAAAAAAGATAAATAAAGATATGAGCAGAACTTAATACATCAGAAAACGTATAAAATTGAGGTGATTTAGTAAGTCCAAAGAATCTTCTTTGAAAAGATTGAAAAGACACACTTTGATTAAGGAAAACAAAAACATAAGTAAAGAATATACAGAAAGAATCAGGACAATGTTATAGCAGAGAATATATGAAATGCCAGTAAATTTGAACATTTCTGTAAAGTGGACCATTTCCTAGCTCCTAAAGTTTACCAAACCTGACACAAGAGGAAATCATTTAAGGTCATCATGTCTGCCCTTGGCATTCTCGGAACGCCCTGGCCTCAGGATGCAGCCTCTGTAGTCCAGGGTAACCTGCGGAGAGGGGGCGGGGCTGAGGGTGGTTGGAACTCTGGCCTCACTGAAGGAGTGGGTGTGGCCATCTCTGCTGTGACTGAACAAAGGGCAGGGGAGCAGGGGGCCCAGGGCAGGGCCCTCAGAGCACGGCAGGTCCAGTGGGGTGTCACAAGCATTTAGGCCCAGGCCAAAGGGCGCCTTCTTTGTCTGCACAGCTGCCCAAACTCTCACCTTTCCACTCAGGCCGACCTCTTACTTGAAGTGTGTGTGGAACCTGTCCTCACAGTACACCTCGCTGCACAGCTAACCATAGGTCTGGGCATCGTAGCTTCCTGCCAGGTGACCGAAGTTCACAGGCAGATGTGTCCCAGGGACACATGCAAAGAGGCTCCTGCCCGGGCCACAGGCTGCCCACTGCCCCTGCCCCAGATCGGGTGCCGCCAATCAGCCCTGTCGGAGTCCCCTTCCTCTAGAGGGAGTATTGGACCAACACTTGTAGAAAACGGTGTCCTCGTGGGCAACTCATTGGAGGGACACAAATAAATCTTTGCCGTCTTTCTGCGGAAGCTTACGAGTGTTCACACCTAAGCGTCTTACAAGGTCAGCTGTTTAGCTAAACATGAGCTCATGATCTAAATTTACACAATAATGAAAAAATCAGCTACGAGGGGAGAAAATCAGTAAAGCCTATCAATACCAGAATTAGATTCCCAAGGCCATCCATCAATTGTTGGAATAATCAGGTGCAAGGCAGAATATATACATAAAACTGGAACTGAAACAAGGAACAAGGATGTTTTCAAAGACTGGTAGGATCTCTAAAACATTTTTAAAGGACATGTCATTGATAAAGCTAAATACTCAAAGGTTGTGTAATACAACAGATTAAGCATTGAGAAGAGTGAAATTATGCTGTTTTGAAAACTATGGCAGGTGAGATTTTCTGCCTAATTATATAAGAAGATTTCTCTAAAATTACACATTATTTCAATGACTTATTGGCTGTGAAATAAGTTAAGGGTATTTCAAATGGCTTGTCTGCAAAGAAAGGTGAGATGTAGGGAATCACAGAAAGTCGAGGGGAAAATAGGTCAATATATACATTGCTATATGGTGAACTAAACCTTAGGCCAGCAACAATGGAGAGGACCTGACCCTCAGAAACTTACAAGTAAGTTGGAATCTTCAAAAGTTCAAATCTTTATAAGTAGAATATTTATTAAAATGAATAACCAAGTGTTTTAATTGACATCAGAAGATCAAAACAATAAACCCTGAGAACATAGAAAAAAGATAAATAAAGATATGAGCAGAACTTAATACAACAGAAAACGGATAAAATTGAGGTGATTTAGTAAGTCCAAAGAATCTTCTTTGAAAAGATTGAAAAGACACACTTTGATTAAGGAAAACAAAAACATAAGTATAGAATATACAGAAAGAATCAGGACAATGTTATAGCAGAGAATATATGAAATGCCAGTAAATTTGAACATTTCTGTAAAGTGGACCATTTCCTAGCTCCTAAAGTTTACCAAACCTGACACAAGAGGAAATCATTTAAGGTCATCATGTCTGCCCTTGGCATTCTCAGACCGCCCTGGCCTCAGGATGCAGCCTCTGTAGTCCATGGTAACCTGAGGAGAGGGGGCGGGGCTGAGGGTGGTTGGAACTCTGGCCTCACTGAAGGAGTGGGTGTGGCCATCTCTGCTGTGACTGAACAAAGGGCAGGGGAGCAGGGGGCCCAGGGCAGGGCCCTCAGAGCACGGCAGGTCCAGTGGAGTGTCACAAGCATTTAGGCCCAGGCCAAAGGGCGCCTTCTTTGTCTGCACAGCTGCCCAAACTCTCACCTTTCCACTCAGGCCGACCTCTTACTTGAAGTGTGTGTGGAACCTGTCCTCACAGTACACCTCGCTGCACAGCTAACCATAGGTCTGGGCATCGTAGCTTCCTGCCAGGTGACCGAAGTTCGCAGGCAGATGTGTCCCAGGGACACATGCAAAGAGGCTCCTGCCCGGGCCACAGGCTGCCCACTGCCCCTGCCCCAGATCGGGGGCCGTCAATCAGCCCTGTCGGAGTCCCCTTCCTCTAGAGGGAGTATTGGACCAACACTTGTAGAAAACGGTGTCCTCGTGGGCAACTCATTGGAGGGACACAAATAAATCTTTGCCGTCTTTCTGCGGAAGCTTACGAGCGTTCACACCTAAGCATCTTACAAGGTCAGCTGTTTAGCTAAACATGAGCTCATGATCTAAATTTACACAATAATGAAGAAATCAGCTACGAGGGGAGACAATCAGTAAAGACTATCAATACCAGAATTAGATTCCCAAGGCCATCCATCAATTGTTGGAATAATCAGGTGCAAGGCAGAATATATATATAAAACTGGACCTGAAACAAGGAACAAGGATGTTTTCAAAGACTGGTAGGATCTCTACATGTCATTGATAAAGCTAAATACTCAAAGGTTGTGTAATACAACAGATTAAGCATTGAGAAGAGTGAAATTATGCTGTTTTGAAAACTATGGCAGGTGAGATTTTCTGCCTAATTATATAAGAAGATTTCTCTAAAAATACACATTATTTCAATGACTTATTGGCTGTGAAATAAGTTAAGGGTATTTCAAATGGCTTGTCTGCAAAGAAAGGTGAGATGTAGGGAATCACAGAAAGTCGAGGGGAAAATAGGTCAATATATACATTGCTATATGGTGAACTAAACCTTAGGCCAGCAACAATGGAGAGGACCTGACCCTTAGAAACTTACAAGTAAGCTGGAATCTTCAAAAGTTCAAATCTTTATAAGTAAAATATTTATTAAAATGAATAACCAAGTGTTTTAATTGACATCAGAAGATCAAAACAATAAACCCTGAGAACATAGAAAAAAGATAAATAAAGATATGAGCAGAACTTAATACATCAGAAAACGTATAAAATTGAGGTGATTTAGTAAGTCCAAAGAATCTTCTTTGAAAAGATTGAAAAGACACACTTTGATTAAGGAAAACAAAAACATAAGTAAAGAATATACAGAAAGAATCAGGACAATGTTATAGCAGAGAATATATGAAATGCCAGTAAATTTGAACATTTCTGTAAAGTGGACCATTTCCTAGCTCCTAAAGTTTACCAAACCTGACACAAGAGGAAATCATTTAAGGTCATCATGTCTGCCCTTGGCATTCTCGGAACGCCCTGGCCTCAGGATGCAGCCTCTGTAGTCCAGGGTAACCTGCGGAGAGGGGGCGGGGCTGAGGGTGGTTGGAACTCTGGCCTCACTGAAGGAGTGGGTGTGGCGATCTCTGCTGTGACTGAACAAAGGGCAGGGGAGCAGGGGGACCAGGGCAGGGCCCTCAGAGCACGGCAGGTCCAGTGGGGTGTCACAAGCATTTAGGCCCAGGCCAAAGGGCGCCTTCTTTGTCTGCACAGCTGCCCAAACTCTCACCTTTCCACTCAGGCTGACCTCTTACTTGAAGTGTGTGTGGAACCTGTCCTCACATTACACCTCGCTGCATAGCTAACCATAGGTCTGGGCATCGTAGCTTCCTGCCAGGTGACCGAAGTTCGCAGGCAGATGTGTCCCAGGGACACATGCAAAGAGGCTCCTGCCCGGGCCACAGGCTGCCCACTGCCCCTGCCCCAGATCGGGGGCCGCCAATCAGCCCTGTCGGAGTCCCCTTCCTCTAGAGGGAGTATTGGACCAACACTTGTAGAAAACGGTGTCCTCGTGGGCAACTCATTGGAGGGACACAAATAAATCTTTGCCGTCTCTCTGCGGAAGCTTACGAGCGTTCACACCTAAGCGTCTTACAAGGTCAGCTGTTTAGCTAAACATGAGCTCATGATCTAAATTTACACAATAATGAAAAAATCAGCTACGAGGGGAGACAATCAGTAAAGACTATCAATACCAGAATTAGATTCCCAAGGCCATCCATCAATTGTTGGAATAATCAGGTGCAAGGCAGAATATATATATAAAACTGGACCTGAAACAAGGAACAAGGATATTTTAAAGGCTGGTAGGATCTCTACATGTCATTGATAAAGCTAAATACTCAAAGGTTGTGTAATACAACAGATTAAGCATTGAGAAGAGTGAAATTATGCTGTTTTGAAAACTATGGCAGGTGAGATTTTCTGCCTAATTATATAAGAAGATTTCTCTAAAAATACACATTATTTCAATGACTTATTGGCTGTGAAATAAGTTAAGTGTATTTCAAATGGCTTGTCTGCAAAGAAAGGTGAGATGTAGGGAATCACAGAAAGTCGAGGGGAAAATAGGTCAATATATACATTGCTATATGGTGAACTAAACCTTAGGCCAGCAACAATGGAGAGGACCTGACCCTTAGAAACTTACAAGTAAGCTGGAATCTTCAAAATTTCAAATCTTTATAAGTAAAATATTTATTAAAATGAATAACCAAGTGTTTTAATTGACATCAGAAGATCAAAACAATAAACCCTGAGAACATAGAAAAAAGATAAATAAAGATATGAGCAGAACTTAATACATCAGAAAACGTATAAAATTGAGGTGATTTAGTAAGTCCAAAGAATCTTCTTTGAAAAGATTGAAAAGACACACTTTGATTAAGGAAAACAAAAACATAAGTAAAGAATATACAGAAAGAATCAGGACAATGTTATAGCAGAGAATATATGAAATGCCAGTAAATTTGAACATTTCTGTAAAGTGGACCATTTCCTAGCTCCTAAAGTTTACCAAACCTGACACAAGAGGAAATCATTTAAGGTCATCATGTCTGCCCTTGGCATTCTCAGAACGCCCTGGCCTCAGGATGAAGCCTCTGTAGTCCAGGGTAACCTGCGGAGAGGGGGCGGGGCTGAGGGTGGTTGGAACTCTGGCCTCACTGAAGGAGTGGGTGTGGCCATCTCTGCTGTGACTGAACAAAGGGCAGGGGAGCAGGGGGCCCAGGGCAGGGCCCTCAGAGCACGGCAGGTCCAGTGGTGTGTCACAAGCATTTAGGCCCAGGCCAAAGGGCGCCTTCTTTGTCCGCACAGCTGCCCAAACTCTCACCTTTCCACTCAGGCCGACCTCTTACTTGAAGTGTGTGTGGAACGTGTCCTCACAGTACACCTCGCTGCACAGCTAACCATAGGTCTGGGCATCGTAGCTTCCTGCCAGGTGACCGAAGTTCACAGGCAGATGTGTCCCAGGGACACATGCAAAGAGGCTCCTGCCCGGGCCACAGGCTGCCCACTGCCCCTGCCCCAGATCGGGGGCCGCCAATCAGCCCTGTCGGAGTCCCCTTCCTCTAGAGGGAGTATTGGACCAACACTTGTAGAAAACGGTGTCCTCGTGGGCAACTCATTGGAGGGACACAAATAAATCTTTGCCGTCTTTCTGCGGAAGCTTACGAGCGTTCACAACTAAGCGTCTTACAAGGTCAGCTGTTTAGCTAAACATGAGCTCATGATCTAAATTTACACAATAATGAAGAAATCAGCTACGAGGGGAGGCAATCAGTAAAGACTATCAATACCAGAATTAGATTCCCAAGGCCATCCATCAATTGTTGGAATAATCAGGTGCAAGGCAGAATATATACATAAAACTGGAACTGAAACAAGGAACAAGGATGTTTTCAAAGACTGGTAGGATCTCTAAAACATTTGTAAAGGACATGTCATTGATAAAGCTAAATACTCAAAGGTTGTGTAATACAACAGATTAAGCATTGAGAAGAGTGAAATTATGCTGTTTTGAAAACTATGGCAGGTGAGATTTTCTGCCTAATTATATAAGAAGATTTCTCTAAAAATACACATTATTTCAATGACTTATTGGCTGTGAAATAAGTTAAGGGTATTTCAAATGGCTTGTCTGCAAAGAAAGGTGAGATGTAGGGAATCACAGAAAGTCGAGGGGAAAATAGGTCAATATATACATTGCTATATGGTGAACTAAACCTTAGGCCAGCAACAATGGAGAGGACCTGACCCTTAGAAACTTACAAGTAAGCTGGAATCTTCCAAAGTTCAAATATTTATAAGTAAAATATTTATTAAAATGAATAACCAAGTGTTTTAATTGACATCAGAAGATCAAAACAATAAACCCTGAGAACATAGAAAAAAGATAAATAAAGATATGAGCAGAACTTAATACAACAGAAAACGAATAAAATTCAGGTGATTTAGTAAGTCCAAAGAATCTTCTTTGAAAAGATTGAAAAGACACACTTTGATTAAGGAAAACAAAAACATAAGTAAAGAATATACAGAAAGAATCAGGACAATGTTATAACAGAGAATATATGAAATGCCAGTAAATTTGAACATTTCTGTAAAGTGGACCATTTCCTAGCTCCTAAAGTTTACCAAACCTGACACAAGAGGAAATCATTTAAGGTCATCATGTCTGCCCTTGGCATTCTCAGACCGCCCTGGCCTCAGGATGCAGCCTCTGTAGTCCATGGTAACCTGAGGAGAGGGGGCGGGGCTGAGGGTGGTTGGAACTCTGGCCTCACTGAAGGAGTGGGTGTGGCCATCTCTGCTGTGACTGAACAAAGGGCAGGGGAGCAGGGGGCCCAGGGCAGGGCCCTCAGAGCACGGCAGGTCCAGTGGAGTGTCACAAGCATTTAGGCCCAGGCCAAAGGGCGCCTTCTTTGTCTGCACAGCTGCCCAAACTCTCACCTTTCCACTCAGGCCGACCTCTTACTTGAAGTGTGTGTGGAACCTGTCCTCACAGTACACCTCGCTGCACAGCTAACCATAGGTCTGGGCATCGTAGCTTCCTGCCAGGTGACCGAAGTTCGCAGGCAGATGTGTCCCAGGGACACATGCAAAGAGGCTCCTTCCCGGGCCACAGGCTGCCCACTGCCCCTGCCCCAGATCGGGTGCCGTCAATCAGCCCTGTCGGAGTCCCCTTCCTCTAGAGGGAGTATTGGACCAACACTTGTAGAAAACGGTGTCCTCGTGGGCAACTCATTGGAGGGACACAAATAAATCTTTGCCGTCTTTCTGCGGAAGCTTACGAGCGTTCACACCTAAGCGTCTTACAAGGTCAGCTGTTTAGCTAAACATGAGCTCATGATCTAAATTTACACAATAATGAAAAAATCAGCTACGAGGGGAGACAATCAGTAAAGACTATCAATACCAGAATTAGATTCCCAAGGCCATCCATCAATTGTTGGAATAATCAGGTGCAAGGCAGAATATATATATAAAACTGGACCTGAAACAAGGAACAAGGATGTTTTCAAAGACTGGTAGGATCTCTACATGTCATTGATAAAGCTAAATACTCAAAGGTTGTGTAATACAACAGATTAAGCATTGAGAAGAGTGAAATTATGCTGTTTTGAAAACTATGGCAGGTGAGATTTTCTGCCTAATTATATAAGAAGATTTCTCTAAAAATACACATTATTTCAATGACTTATTGGCTGTGAAATAAGTTAAGGGTATTTCAAATGGCTTGTCTGCAAAGAAAGGTGAGATGTAGGGAATCACAGAAAGTCGAGGGGAAAATAGGTCAATATATACATTGCTATATGGTGAACTAAACCTTAGGCCAGCAACAATGGAGAGGACCTGACCCTTAGAAACTTACAAGTAAGCTGGAATCTTCAAAATTTCAAATCTTTATAAGTAAAATATTTATTAAAATGAATAACCAAGTGTTTTAATTGACATCAGAAGATCAAAACAATAAACCCTGAGAACATAGAAAAAAGATAAACAAAGATATGAGCAGAACTTAATACATCAGAAAACTTATAAAATTGAGGTGATTTAGTAAGTCCAAAGAATCTTCTTTGAAAAGATTGAAAAGACACACTTTGATTAAGGAAAACAAAAACATAAGTAAAGAATATACAGAAAGAATCAGGACAATGTTATAGCAGAGAATATATGAAATGCCAGTAAATTTGAACATTTCTGTAAAGTGGACCATTTCCTAGCTCCTAAAGTTTACCAAACCTGACACAAGAGGAAATCATTTAAGGTCATCATGTCTGCCCTTGGCTTTCAAGGAACGCCCTGGCCTCAGGATGCAGCCTCTGTAGTCCAGGGTAACCTGCGGAGAGGGGGCGGGTCTGAGGGTGGTTGGAACTCTGGCCTCACTGAAGGAGTGGGTGTGGCCATCTCTGCTGTGACTGAACAAAGGGCAGGGGAGCAGGGGGCCCAGGGCAGGGCCCTCAGAGCACGGCAGGTCCAGTGGGCTGTCACAAGCATTTAGGCCCAGGCCAAAGGGCGCCTTCTTTGTCTGCACAGCTGCCCAAACTCTCACCTTTCCACTCAGGCCGACCTCTTACTTGAAGTGTGTGTGGAACCTGTCCTCACAGTACACCTCGCTGCACAGCTAACCATAGGTCTGGGCATCGTAGCTTCCTGCCAGGTGACCGAAGTTCGCAGGCAGATGTGTCCCAGGGACACATGCAAAGAGGCTCCAGCCCGTGCCACGGGCTGCCCACTGCCCCTGCCCCAGATCGGGGGCCGCCAATCAGCCCTGTCGGAGTCACTTTCCTCTAGAGGGTGTATTGGACCAACACTTGTAGAAAACGGTGTCCTCGTGGGCAACTCATTGGAGGGACACAAATAAATTTTGCTGACTTTCTCCTGAAGATTACGAGCTTTCACACGTAAGCGTCTTACAAGGTCAGCTGTTTAGCTAAACATGAGATCATGATCTAAATTTACACAATAATGAAGAAATCAGCTACGAGGAGAGACAATCAGTAAAGAGTATCAATACCAGAATTAGATTCCCAAGGCCATCCATCAATTGTTGGAATAATCAGGTGCAAGGCAGAATATATACATAAAACTGGACCTGAAACAAGGAACAAGGATGTTTTCAAAGACTGGTAGGATCTCTAAAACATTTTTAAAGGACATGTCATTGATAAAGCTAAATACTCAAAGGTTGTGTAATACAACAGATTAAGCATTGAGAAGAGTGAAATTATGCTGTTTTGAAAACTATGGCAGGTGAGATTTTCTGCCTAATTATATAAGAAGATTTCTCTAAAAATACACATTATTTCAATGACTTATTGGCTGTGAAATAAGTTAAGGGTATTTCAAATGGCTTGTCTGCAAAGAAAGGTGAGATGTAGGGAATCACAGAAAGTCGAGGGGAAAATAGGTCAATATATACATTGCTATATGGTGAACTAAACCTTAGGCCAGCAACAATGGAGAGGACCTGACCCTTAGAAACTTACAAGTAAGCTGGAATCTTCAAAAGTTCAAATCTTTATAAGTAGAATATTTATTAAAATGAATAACCAAGTGTTTTAATTGACATCAGAAGATCAAAACAATAAACCCTGAGAACATAGAAAAAAGATAAATAAAGATATGAGCAGAACTTAATACAACAGAAAACGGATAAAATTGAGGTGATTTAGTAAGTCCAAAGAATCTTCTTTGAAAAGATTGAAAAGACACACTTTGATTAAGGAAAACAAAAACATAAGTAAAGAATATACAGAAAGAACCAGGACAATGTTATAACAGAGAATATATGAAATGCCAGTAAATTTGAACATTTCTGTAAAGTGGACCATTTCCTAGCTCCTAAAGTTTACCAAACCTGACACAAGAGGAAATCATTTAAGGTCATCATGTCTGCCCTTGGCATTCTCGGAACGCCCTGGCCTCAGGATGCAGCCTCTGTAGTCCATGGTAACCTGCGGAGAGGGGGCGGGGCTGAGGGTGTTTGGATCTCTGGCCTCACTGAAGGAGTGGGTGTGGCCATCTCTGCTGTGACTGAACAAAGGGCAGGGGTGCAGGTTGCCCAGGGCAGGGCCCTCAGAGCACGGCAGGTCCAGTGGGCTGTCACAAGCATTTAGGCCCAGGCCAAAGGGCGCCTTCTTTGTTTGAACAGCTGCCCAAACTCTCACCTTTCCACTCAGGCCGACCTCTTACTTGAAGTGTGTGTGGAACCTGTCCTCACAGTACACCTCGCTGCACAGCTACCCATAGGTCTGGGCATCGTAGCTTCCTGCCAGGTGACCGAAGTTCACAGGCAGATATGTCTCAGGGACACATGCAAAGAGGCTCCAGCCCGGGCCACAGGCTGCCCACTGCCCCTGCCCCAGATCGGGGGCCGCAAATAAGCCCTGTCGGAGTCCCGTTCCTCTAGAGGGAGTATTGGACCAACAATTGTAGAAAACGGTGTCCTCGTGGGCAACTCATTGGAGGGACACAAATAAATCTTTGCCGTCTTTCTGCGGAAGCTTACGAGCGTTCACACCTAAGCGTCTTACAAGGTCAGCTGTTTAGCTAAACATGAGCTCATGATCTAAATTTACACAATAATGAAGAAATCAGCTACGAGGGGAGACAATCAGTAAAGACTATCAATACCAGAATTAGATTCCCAAGGCCATCCATCAATTGTTGGAATAATCAGGTGCAAGGCAGAATATATACATAAAACTGGACCTGAAACAAGGAACAAGGATGTTTTCAAAGACTGGTAGGATCTCTAAAACTTTTTTAAAGGACATGTCATTGATAAAGCTAAATACTCAAAGGTTGTGTAATACAACAGATTAAGCATTGAGAAGAGTGAAATTATGCTGTTTTGAAAACTATGGCAGGTGAGATTTTCTGCCTAATTATATAAGAAGATTTCTCTAAAAATACACATTATTTCAATGACTTATTGGCTGTGAAATAAGTTAAGGGTATTTCAAATGGCTTGTCTGCAAAGAAAGGTGAGATGTAGGGAATCACAGAAAGTCGAGGGGAAAATAGGTCAATATATACATTGCTATATGGTGAAATAAATCTTAGGCCAGCAACAATGGAGAGGACCTGACCCTTAGAAACTTACAAGTAAGCTGGAATCTTCAAAAGTTCAAATCTTTATAAGTAAAATATTTATTAAAATGAATAACCAAGTGTTTTAATTGACATCAGAAGATCAAAACAATAAACCCTGAGAACATAGAAAAAAGATAAATAAAGATATGAGCAGAACTTAATACAACAGAAAACGTATAAAATTCAGTTGATTTAGTAAGTCCAAAGAATCTTCTTTGAAAAGATTGAAAAGACACACTTTGATTAAGGAAAACAAAAACATAAGTAAAGAATATACAGAAAGAATCAGGACAATGTTATAGCAGAGAATATATGAAATGCCAGTAAATTTGAACATTTCTGTAAAGTGGACCATTTCCTAGCTCCTAAAGTTTACCAAACCTGACACAAGAGGAAATCATTTAAGGTTATCATGTCTGCCCTTGGCATTCTCGGAACGCCCTGGCCTCAGGATGCAGCCTCTGTAGTCCAGGGTAACCTGCGGAGAGGGGGCGGGGCTGAGGGTGGATGGAACTCTGGCCTCACTGAAGGAGTGGGTGTGGCCATCTCTGCTGTGACTGAACAAAGGGCAGGTGAGCAGGGGGCCCAGGGCAGGGCCCTCAGAGCACGGCAGGTCCAGTGGGGTGTCACAAGCATTTAGGCCCAGGCCAAAGGGCGCCTTCTTTGTCTGCACAGCTGCCCAAACTCTCACCTTTCCACTCAGGCCGACCTCTTACTTGAAGTGTGTGTGGAACCTGTCCTCACAGTACACCTCGCTGCACAGCTAACCATAGGTCTGGGCATCGTAGCTTCCTGCCAGGTGACCGAAGTTCGCAGGCAGATGTGTCCCAGGGACACATGCAAAGAGGCTCCAGCCCGTGCCACAGGCTGCCCACTGCCCCTGCCCCAGATCGGGGGCCGCCAATCAGCCCTGTCGGAGTCCCCTTCCTCTAGAGGGTGTATTGGACCAACACTTGTAGAAAACGGTGTCCTCCTGGGCAACTCATTGGAGGGACACAAATAAATTTTGCTGACTTTCTCCTGAAGATTACGAGCGTTCACACGTAAGCGTCTTACAAGGTCAGCTGTTTAGCTAAACATGAACTCATGATCTAAATTTACACAATAATGAAGAAATCAGCTACGAGGAGAGACAATCAGTAAAGAGTATCAATACCAGAATTAGATTCCCAAGGCCATCCATCAATTGTTGGAATAATCAGGTGCAAGGCAGAATATATACATAAAACTGGACCTGAAACAAGGAACAAGGATGTTTTCAAAGACTGGTAGGATCTCTAAAACATTTTTAAAGTACATGTCATTGATAAAGCTAAATACTCAAAGGTTGTGTAATACAACAGATTAAGCATTGAGAAGAGTGAAATTATGCTGTTTTGAAAACTATGGCAGGTGAGATTTTCTGCCTAATTATATAAGAAGATTTCTCTAAAAATACACATTATTTCAATGACTTATTGGCTGTGAAATAAGTTAAGGGTATTTCAAATGGCTTGTCTGCAAAGAAAGGTGAGATGTAGGGAATCACAGAAAGTCCAGGGGAAAATAGGTCAATATATACATTGCTATATGGTGAACTAAACCTTAGGCCAGCAACAATGGAGAGGACCTGACCCTTAGAAACTTACAAGTAAGCTGGAATCTTCAAAAGTTCAAATCTTTATAAGTAGAATATTTATTAAAATGAATAACCAAGTGTTTTAATTGACATCAGAAGATCAAAACAATAAACCCTGAGAACATAGAAAAAAGATAAATAAAGATATGAGCAGAACTTAATACAACAGAAAACGTATAAAATTAAGGTGATTTAGTAAGTCCAAAGAATCTTCTTTGAAAAGATTGAAAAGACACACTTTGATTAAGGAAAACAAAAACATAAGTAAAGAATATACAGAAAGAATCAGGACAATGTTAAAACAGAGAATATATGAAATGCCAGTAAATTTGAACATTTCTGTAAAGTGGACCATTTCCTAGCTCCTAAAGTTTACCAAACCTGACACAAGAGGAAATCATTTAAGGTCATCATGTCTGCCCTTGGCATTCTCGGACCGCCCTGGCCTCAGGATGCAGCCTCTGTTGTCCATGGTAACCTGCGGAGAGGGGGCGGGTCTGAGGGTGGTTGGAACTCTGGCCTCACTGAAGGAGTGGGTGTGGCCATCTCTGCTGTGACTGAACAAAGGGCAGGGGAGCAGGGGCCCCAGGGCAGGGCCCTCAGAGCACGGCAGGTCCAGTGGGGTGTCACAAGCATTTAGGCCCAGGCCAAAGGGCGCCTTCTTTGTCTGCACTGCTGCGCAAACTCTCACCTTTCCACTCAGGCCGACCTCTTACTTGAAGTGTGTGTGGAACCTGTCCTCACAGTACACCTCGCTGCACAGCTAACCATAGGTCTGGGCATCGTAGCTTCCTGCCAGGTGACCGAAGTTCGCAGGCAGATGTGTCCCAGGGACACATGCAAAGAGGCTCCAGACCGGGCCACAGGCTTCCCACTGCCCCTGCCCCAGATCGGGGGCCGCCAATCAGCCCTGTCGAAGTCCCCTTCCTCTAGAGGGAGTATTGGACCAACACTTGTAGAAAACGGTGTCCTCGTGGGCAACTCATTGGAGGGACACAAATAAATCTTTGCCGTCTTTCTGCGGAAGCTTACGAGCGTTCACACCTAAGCGTCTTACAAGGTCAGCTGTTTAGCTAAACATGAGCTCATGATCTAAATTTACACAATAATGAAAAAATCAGCTACGAGGGGAGACAATCAGTAAAGACTATCAATACCAGAAATAGATTCCCAAGGCCATCCATCAATTGTTGGAATAATCAGGTGCAAGGCAGAATATATACATAAAACTGGACCTGAAACAAGGAACAAGGATGTTTTCAAAGACTGGTAGGATCTCTACATGTCATTGATAAAGCTAAATACTCAAAGGTTGTGTAATACAACAGATTAAGCATTGAGAAGAGTGAAATTATGCTGTTTTGAAAACTATGGCAGGTGAGATTTTCTGCCTAATTATATAAGAAGATTTCTCTAAAAATACACATTATTTCAATGACTTATTGGCTGTGAAATAAGTTAAGGGTATTTCAAATGGCTTGTCTGCAAAGAAAGGTGAGATGTAGGGAATCACAGAAAGTTGAGGGGAAAATAGGTCAATATATACATTGCTATATGGTGAACTAAACCTTAGGCCAGCAACAATGGAGAGGACCTGACCCTTAGAAACTTACAAGTAAGCTGGAATCTTCAAAAGTTCAAATCTTTATAAGTAAAATATTTATTAAAATGAATAACCAAGTGTTTTAATTGACATCAGAAGATCAAAACAATAAACCCTGAGAACATAGAAAAAAGATAAATAAAGATATGAGCAGAACTTAATACAACAGAAAACGTATAAAAATGAGGTGATTTAGTAAGTCCAAAGAATCTTCTTTGAAAAGATTGAAAAGACACACTTTGATTAAGGAAAACAAAAACATAAGTAAAGAATATACAGAAAGAACCAGGACAATGTTATAACAGAGAATATATGAAATGCCAGTAAATTTGAACATTTCTGTAAAGTGGACCATTTCCTAGCTCCTAAAGTTTACCAAACCTGACACAAGAAGAAATCTTTTAAGGTCATCATGTCTGCCCTTGGCATTCTCGGAACGCCCTGGCCTCAGGATGCAGCCTCTGTAGTCCATGGTAACCTGCGGAGAGGGGGCGGGGCTGACGGTGGTTGGAACACTGGCCTCACTGAAGGAGTGGGTGTGGCCATCTCTGCTGTGACTGAACAAAGGTCAGGGGAGCAGGGGGCCCAGGGCAGGCCCCTCAGAGCACGGCCGGTCCAGTGGGGTGTCACAAGCATTTAGGCCCAGGCCAAAGGGCGCCTTCTTTGTCTGCACAGCTGCCCAAACTCTCACCTTTCCACTCAGGCCGACCTCTTACTTGAAGTGTGTGTGGAACCTGTCCTCACAGTACACCTCGCTGCACAGCTAACCATAGGTCTGGGCATCGTAGCTTCCTGCCAGGTGACCGAAGTTCGCAGGCAGATGTGTCCCAGGGACACATGCAAAGAGGCTCCTGCCCGGGCCACAGGCTGCCCACTACCCCTGCCCCAGATCGGGGGCCGCCAATCAGCCCTGTCGGAGTCCCCTTCCTCTAGAGGGTGTATTGGACCAACACTTGTAGAAAACGGTGTCCTCGTGGGCAACTCATTGGAGGGACACAAATAAATCTTTGCCGTCTTTCTGCGGAAGCTTACGAGCGTTCACACCTAAGCGTCTTACAAGGTCAGCTGTTTAGCTAAACATGAGCTCATGATCTAAATTTACACAATAATGAAGAAATCAGCTACGAGGGGAGACAATCAGTAAAGACTATCAATACCAGAATTAGATTCCCAAGGCCATCCATCAATTGTTGGAATAATCAGGTGCAAGGCAGAATATATACATAAAACTGGAACTGAAACAAGGAACAATGATGTTTTCAAAGACTGGTAGGATCTCTAAAACATTTTTAAAGGACATGTCATTGATAAAGCTAAAATACTCAAAGGTTGTGTAATACAACAGATTAAGCATTGAGAAGAGTGAAATAATGCTGTTTTGAAAATTATGGCAGGTGAGATTTTCTGCCTAATTATATAAGAAGATTTCTCTAAAAATACACATTATTTCAATGACTTATTGGCTGTGAAATAAGTTAAGGGTATTTCAAATGGCTTGTCTGCAAAGAAAGGTGAGATGTAGGGAATCACAGAAAGTCGAGGGGAAAATAGGTCAATATATACATTGCTATATGGTGAACTAAACCTTAGGCCAGCAACAATGGAGAGGACCTGACCCTTAGAAACTTACAAGTAAGCTGGAATCTTCAAAAGTTCAAATCTTTATAAGTAGAATATTTATTAAAATGAATAACCAAGTGTTTTAATTGACATCAGAAGATCAAAACAATAAACCCTGAGAACATAGAAAAAAGATAAATAAAGATATGAGCAGAACTTAATACAACAGAAAACGGATAAAATTGAGGTGATTTAGTAAGTCCAAAGAATCTTCTTTGAAAAGATTGAAAAGACACACTTTGATTAAGGAAAACAAAAACATAAGTAAAGAATATACAGAAAGAATCAGGACAATGTTATAACAGAGAATATATGAAATGCCAGTAAATTTGAACATTTCTGTAAAGTGGACCATTTCCTAGCTCCTAAAGTTTACCAAACCTGACACAAGAGGAAATCATTTAAGGTCATCATGTCTGACCTTGGCATTCTCGGAACGCCCTGGCCTCAGGATGCAGCCTCTGTAGTCCATGGTAACCTGCGGAGAGGGGGCGGGGCTGAGGGTGGTTGGAACTCTGGCCTCACTGAAGGAGTGGGTGTGGCCATCTCTGCTGTGACTGAACAAAGGGCAGGGGAGCAGGGGGTCCAGGGCAGGGCCCTCAAAGGACGGCAGGTCCAGTGGGCTGTCACAAGCATTTAGGCCCAGGCCAAAGGGCGCCTTCTTTGTCTGCACAGCTGCCCAAACTCTCACCTTTCCACTCAGGCCGACCTCTTACTTGAAGTGTGTGTGGAACCTGTCCTCACAGTACACCTCGCTGCACAGCTAACCATAGGTCTGGGCATCGTAGCTTCCTGCCAGGTGACCGAAGTTCGCAGGCAGATGTGTCCCAGGGACACATGCAAAGAGGCTCCATCCCGGACCACAGGCTGCCCACTGCCCCTGCCCCAGATCGGGGGCCGCCAATCATCCCTGTCGGAGTCCCCTTCCTCTAGAGGGAGTATTGGACCAACACTTGTAGAAAACGGTGTCCTCGTGGGCAACTCATTGGAGGGACACAAATAAATCTTTGCCGTCTTTCTGCGGAAGCTTACGAGCGTTCACACCTAAGCGTCTTACAAGGTCAGCTGTTTAGCTAAACATGAGCTCATGATCTAAATTTACACAATAATGAAGAAATCAGCTACGAGGGGAGATAATCAGTAAAGAGTATCAATACCAGAATTAGATTCCCAAGGCCATCCATCAATTGTTGGAATAATCAGGTGCAAGGCAGAATATATACATAAAACTGGAACTGAAACAAGGAACAAGGATGTTTTCAAAGACTGGTAGGATCTCTAAAACATTTTTAAAGGACATGTCATTGATAAAGCTAAATACTCAAAGGTTGTGTAATACAACAGATTAAGCATTGAGAAGAGTGAAATTATGCTGTTTTGAAAACTATGGCAGGTGAGATTTTCTGCCTAATTATATAAGAAGATTTCTCTAAAAATACACATTATTTCAATGACTTATTGGCTGTGAAATAAGTTAAGGGTATTTCAAATGGCTTGTCTGCAAAGAAAGGTGAGATGTAGGGAATCACAGAAAGTCGAGGGGAAAATAGGTCAATATATACATTGCTATATGGTGAACTAAACCTTAGGCCAGCAACAATGGAGAGGACCTGACCCTTAGAAACTTACAAGTAAGCTGGAATCTTCAAAAGCTCAAATCTTTATAAGTAAAATATTTATTAAAATGAATAACCAAGTGTTTTAATTGACATCAGAAGATCAAAACAATAAACCCTGAGAACATAGAAAAAAGATAAATAAAGATATGAGCAGAACTTAATACAACAGAAAACGTATAAAATTGAGGTGATTTAGTAAGTCCAAAGAATCTTCTTTGAAAAGATTGAAAAGACACACTTTGATTAAGGAAAACAAAAACATAAGTAAAGAATATACAGAAAGAATCAGGACAATGTTATAACAGAGAATATATGAAATGCCAGTAAATTTGAACATTTCTGTAAAGTGGACCATTTCCTAGCTCCTAAAGTTTACCAAACCTGACACAAGAGGAAATCATTTAAGGTCATCATGTCTGCCCTTGGCATTCTCGGACCGCCCTGGCCTCAGGATGCAGCCTCTGTAGTCCATGGTAACCTGCGGAGAGGGGGCGGGGCTGAGGGTGGTTGGAACTCTGGCCTCACTGAAGGAGTGGGTGTGGCCATCTCTGCTGTGACTGAACAAAGGGCAGGGGAGCAGGGGGCCCAGTGCAGGGCCCTCAGAGCACGGCAGGTCCAGTTGGGTGTCACAACCATTTAGGCCCAGGCCAAAGGGCGCCTTCTTTGTCTGCACAGCTGCCCAAACTCTCACCTTTCCACTCAGGCCGACCTCTTACTTGAAGTGTGTGTGGAACCTGTCCTCACAGTACACCTCGCTGCACAGCTAACCATAGGTCTGGGCATCGTAGCTTCCTGCCAGGTGACCGAAGTTCGCAGGCAGATGTGTCCCAGGGACACATGCAAAGAGGCTCCTGCCCGGGCCACAGGCTGCCCACTGCCCCTGCCCCAGATTGGGGACCGCCAATCAGCCCTGTCGGAGTCCCCTTCCTCTAGAGGGAGTATTGGACCAACACTTGGAGAAAACGGTGTCCTCGTGGGCAATTCCTTGGAGGGACACAAATAAATCTTTGCCGTCTTTCTGCGGAAGCTTACGAGCGTTCACACCTAAGCGTCTTACAAGGTCAGCTGTTTAGCTAAACATGAGCTCATGATCTAAATTTACACAATAATGAAAAAATCAGCTACGAGGGGAGACAATCAGTAAAGACTATCAATACCAGAATTAGATTCCCAAGGCCATCCATCAATTGTTGGAATAATCAGTTGCAAGGCAGAATATATATATAAAACTGGACCTGAAACAAGGAACAAGGATGTTTTCAAAGACTGGTAGGATCTCTACATGTCATTGATAAAGCTAAATACTCAAAGGTTGTGTAATACAACAGATTAAGCATTGAGAAGAGTGAAATTATGCTGTTTTGAAAACTATGGCAGGTGAGATTTTCTGCCTAATTATATAAGAAGATTTCTCTAAAAATACACATTATTTCAATGACTTATTGGCTGTGAAATAAGTTAAGGGTATTTCAAATGGCTTGTCTGCAAAGAAAGGTGAGATGTAGGGAATCACAGAAAGTCCAGGGGAAAATAGGTCAATATATACATTGCTATATGGTGAACTAAACCTTAGGCCAGCAACAATGGAGAGGACCTGACCCTTAGAAACTTACAAGTAAGCTGGAATCTTCAAAAGTTCAAATCTTTATAAGTAGAATATTTATTAAAATGAATAACCAAGTGTTTTAATTGACATCAGAAGATCAAAACAATAAACCCTGAGAACATAGAAAAAAGATAAATAAAGATATGAGCAGAACTTAATACAACAGAAAACGTATAAAATTCAGGTGATTTAGTAAGTCCAAAGAGTCTTCTTTGAAAAGATTGAAAAGACACACTTTGATTAAGGAAAACAAAAACATAAGTAAAGAATATACAGAAAGAATCAGGACAATGTTATAACAGAGAATATATGAAATGCCAGTAAATTTGAACATTTCTGTAAAGTGGACCATTTCCTAGCTCCTAAAGTTTATGAAACCTGACACAAGAGGAAATCATTTAAGGTCATCATGTCTGCCCTTGGCATTCTCGGACCGCCCTGGCCTCAGGATGCAGCCTCTGTTGTCCATGGTAACCTGCGGAGAGGGGGCGGGGCTGAGGGTGGTTGGAACTCTGGCCTCACTGAAGGAGTGGGTGTGGCCATCTCTGCTGTGACTGAACAAAGGGCAGGGGAGCAGGGGCCCCAGGGCAGGGCCCTCAGAGCACGGCAGGTCCAGTGGGGTGTCACAAGCATTTAGGCCCAGGCCAAAGGGCGCCTTCTTTGTCTGCACAGCTGCCCAAACTCTCACCTTTCCACTCAGGCCGACCTCTTACTTGAAGTGTGTGTGGAACCTGTCCTCACAGTACACCTCGCTGCACAGCTAACCATAGGTCTGGGCATCGTAGCTTCCTGCCAGGTGACCGAAGTTCGCAGGCAGATGTGTCCCAGGGACACATGCAAAGAGGCTCCTGCCCGGGCCACAGGCTTCCCACTGCCCCTGCCCCAGATCGGGGGCCGCCAATCAGCCCTGTCGAAGTCCCCTTCCTCTAGAGGGAGTATTGGACCAACACTTGTAGAAAACGGTGTCCTCGTGGGCAACTCATTGGAGGGACACAAATAAATCTTTGCTGTCTTTCTGCGGAAGCTTACGAGCGTTCACACCTAAGCGTCTTACAAGGTCAGCTGTTTAGCTAAACATGAGCTCATGATCTAAATTTACACAATAATGAAAAAATCAGCTACGAGGGGAGACAATCAGTAAAGACTATCAATACCAGAAATAGATTCCCAAGGCCATCCATCAATTGTTGGAATAATCAGGTGCAAGGCAGAATATATACATAAAACTGGACCTGAAACAAGGAACAAGGATGTTTTCAAAGACTGGTAGGATCTCTACATGTCATTGATAAAGCTAAATACTCCAAGGTTGTGTAATACAACAGATTAAGCATTGAGAAGAGTGAAATTATGCTGTTTTGAAAACTATGGCAGGTGAGATTTTCTGCCTAATTATATAAGAAGATTTATCTAAAAATACACATTATTTCAATGACTTATTGGCTGTGAAATAAGTTAAGGGTATTTCAAATGGCTTGTCTGCAAAGAAAGGTGAGATGTAGGGAATCACAGAAAGTCGAGGGGAAAATAGGTCAATACATACATTGCTATATGGTGAACTAAACCTTAGGCCAGCAACAATGGAGAGGACCTGACCCTTAGAAACTTACAAGTAAGCTGGAATCTTCAAAAGTTCAAATCTTTATAAGTAAAATATTTATTAAAATGAATAACCAAGTGTTTTAATTGACATCAGAAGATCAAAACAATAAACCCTGAGAACATAGAAAAAAGATAAATAAAGATATGAGCAGAACTTAATACAACAGAAAACGTATAAAATTGAGGTGATTTAGTAAGTCCAAAGAATCTTCTTTGAAAAGATTGAAAAGACACACTTTGATTAAGGAAAACAAAAACATAAGTAAAGAATATACAGAAAGAACCAGGACAATGTTATAACAGAGAATATATGAAATGCCAGTAAATTTGAACATTTCTGTAAAGTGGACCATTTCCTAGCTCCTAAAGTTTACCAAACCTGACACAAGAAGAAATCATTTAAGGTCATCATGTCTGCCCTTGGCATTCTCGGAACGCCCTGGCCTCAGGATGCAGCCTCTGTAGTCCATGGTAACCTGCGGAGAGGGGGCGGGGCTGACGGTGGTTGGAACACTGGCCTCACTGAAGGAGTGGGTGTGGCCATCTCTGCTGTGACTGAACAAAGGTCAGGGGAGCAGGGGGCCCAGGGCAGGCCCCTCAGAGCACGGCCGGTCCAGTGGTCTGTCACAAGCATTTAGGCCCAGGCCAAAGGGCGCCTTCTTTGTCTGCACAGCTGCCCAAACTCTCACCTTTCCACTCAGGCCGACCTCTTACTTGAAGTGTGTGTGGAACCTGTCCTCACAGTACACCTCGCTGCACAGCTAACCATAGGTCTGGGCATCGTAGCTTCCTGCCAGGTGACCGAAGTTCGCAGGCAGATGTGTCCCAGGGACACATGCAAAGAGGCTCCATCCCGGACCACAGGCTGCCCACTGCCCCTGCCCCAGATCGGGGGCCGCCAATCATCCCTGTCGGAGTCCCCTTCCTCTAGAGGGAGTATTGGACCAACACTTGTAGAAAACGGTGTCCTCGTGGGCAACTCATTGGAGGGACACAAATAAATCTTTGCCGTCTTTCTGCGGAAGCTTACGAGCGTTCACACCTAAGCGTCTTACAAGGTCAGCTGTTTAGCTAAACATGAGCTCATTATCTAAATTTACACAATAATGAAGAAATCAGCTACGAGGGGAGACAATCAGTAAAGACTATCAATACCAGAATTAGATTCCCAAGGCCATCCATCAATTGTTGGAATAATCAGGTGCAAGGCAGAATATATACATAAAACTGGAACTGAAACAAGGAACAAGGATGTTTTCAAAGACTGGTAGGATCTCTAAAACATTTTTAAAGGACATGTCATTGATAAAGCTAAATACTCAAAGGTTGTGTAATACAACAGATTAAGCATTGAGAAGAGTGAAATTATGCTGTTTTGAAAACTATGGCAGGTGAGATTTTCTGCCTAATTATATAAGAAGATTTCTCTAAAAATACACATTATTTCAATGACTTATTGGCTGTGAAATAAGTTAAGGGTATTTCAAATGGCTTGTCTGCAAAGAAAGGTGAGATGTAGGGAATCACAGAAAGTCGAGGGGAAAATAGGTCAATATATACATTGCTATATGGTGAACTAAACTTTAGGCCAGCAACAATGGAGAGGACCTGACCCTTAGAAACTTACAAGTAAGCTGGAATCTTCAAAAGCTCAAATCTTTATAAGTAAAATATTTATTAAAATGAATAACCAAGTGTTTTAATTGACATCAGAAGATCAAAACAATAAACCCTGAGAACATAGAAAAAAGATAAATAAAGATATGAGCAGAACTTAATACAACAGAAAACGTATAAAATTGAGGTGATTTAGTAAGTCCAAAGAATCTTCTTTGAAAAGATTGAAAAGACACACTTTGATTAAGGAAAACAAAAACATAAGTAAAGAATATACAGAAAGAATCAGGACAATGTTATAACAGAGAATATATGAAATGCCAGTAAATTTGAACATTTCTGTAAAGTGGACCATTTCCTAGCTCCTAAAGTTTACCAAACCTGACACAAGAGGAAATCATTTAAGGTCATCATGTCTGCCCTTGGCATTCTCGGACCGCCCTGGCCTCAGGATGCAGCCTCTGTACTCCATGGTAACCTGCGGAGAGGGGGCGGGGCTGAGGGTGGTTGGAACTCTGGCCTCACTGAAGGAGTGGGTGTGGCCATCTCTGCTGTGACTGAACAAAGGGCAGGGGAGCAGGGGGCCAAGCGCAGGGCCCTCAGAGCACGGCAGTTCCAGTGGGGTGTCACAACCATTTAGGCCCAGGCCAAAGGGCGCCTTCTTTGTCTGCACAGCTGCCCAAACTCTCACCTTTCCACTCAGGCCGACCTCTTACTTGAAGTGTGTGTGGAACCTGTCCTCACAGTACACCTCGCTGCACAGCTAACCATAGGTCTGGGCATCGTAGCTTCCTGCCAGGTGACCGAAGTTCGCAGGCAGATGTGTCCCAGGGACACATGCAAAGAGGCTCCTGCCCGGGCCACAGGCTGCCCACTGCCCCTGCCCCAGATCGGGGACCGCCAATCAGCCCTGTCGGAGTCCCCTTCCTCTAGAGGGAGTATTGGACCAACACTTGTAGAAAACGGTGTCCTCGTGGGCAATTCCTTGGAGGGACACAAATAAATCTTTGCCGTCTTTCTGCGGAAGCTTACGAGCGTTCACACCTAAGCGTCTTACAAGGTCAGCTGTTTAGCTAAACATGAGCTCATGATCTAAATTTACACAATAATGAAAAAATCAGCTACGAGGGGAGACAATCAGTAAAGACTATCAATACCAGAATTAGATTCCCAAGGCCATCCATCAATTGTTGGAATAATCAGTTGCAAGGCAGAATATATATATAAAACTGGACCTGAAACAAGGAACAAGGATGTTTTCAAAGACTGGTAGGATCTCTACATGTCATTGATAAAGCTAAATACTCAAAGGTTGTGTAATACAACAGATTAAGCATTGAGAAGAGTGAAATTATGCTGTTTTGAAAACTATGGCAGGTGAGATTTTCTGCCTAATTATATAAGAAGATTTCTCTAAAAATACACATTATTTCAATGACTTATTGGCTGTGAAATAAGTTAAGGGTATTTCAAATGGCTTGTCTGCAAAGAAAGGTGAGATGTAGGGAATCACAGAAAGTCGAGGGGAAAATAGGTCAATATATACATTGCTATATGGTGAACTAAACCTTAGGCCAGCAACAATGGAGAGGACCTGACCCTTAGAAACTTACAAGTAAGCTGGAATCTTCAAAATTTCAAATCTTTATAAGTAAAATATTTATTAAAATGAATAACCAAGTGTTTTAATTGACATCAGAAGATCAAAACAATAAACCCTGAGAACATAGAAAAAAGATAAATAAAGATATGAGCAGAACTTAATACATCAGAAAACGTATAAAATTGAGGTGATTTAGTAAGTCCAAAGAATCTTCTTTGAAAAGATTGAAAAGACACACTTTGATTAAGGAAAACAAAAACATAAGTAAAGAATATACAGAAAGAATCAGGACAAAGTTATAGCAGAGAATATATGAAATGCCAGTAAATTTGAACATTTCTGTAAGTGGACCATTTCCTAGCTCCTAAAGTTTACCAAACCTGACACAAGAGGAAATCATTTAAGGTCATCATGTCTGCCCTTGGCATTCTCGGAACGCCCTGGCCTCAGGATGCAGCCTCTGTAGTCCAGGGTAACCTGCGGAGAGGGGGCGGGGCTGAGGGTGGTTGGAACTCTGGCCTCACTGAAGGAGTGGGTGTGGCCATCTCTGCTGTGACTGAACAAAGGTCAGGGGAGCAGGGGGCCCAGGGCAGGGCCCTCAGAGCACGGCAGGTCCAGTGGGGTGTCACAAGCATTTAGGCCCAGGCCAAAGGGCGCCTTCTTTGTCTGCACAGCTGCCCAAACTCTCACCTTTCCACTCAGGCCGACCTCTTACTTGAAGTGTGTGTGGAACCTGTCCTCACAGTACACCTCGCTGCACAGCTAACCATAGGTCTGGGCATCGTAGCTTCCTGCCAGGTGACCGAAGTTCGCAGGCAGATGTGTCCCAGGGACACATGCAAAGAGGCTCCAGCCCATGCCACAGGCTGCCCACTGCCCCTGCCCCAGATCGGGGGCTGCCAATCAGCCCTGTCGGAGTCCCCTTCCTCTAGAGGGAGTATTGGACCAACACTTGTAGAAAACGGTGTCCTCGTGGGCAACTCATTGGAGGGACACAAATAAATCTTTGCCGTCTTTCTGCGGAAGCTTACGAGCGTTCACACCTAAGCGTCTTACAAGGTCAGCTGTTTAGCTAAACATGAGCTCATGATCTAAATTTACACAATAATGAAGAAATCAGCTACGAGGGGAGACAATCAGTAAAGACTATCAATACCAGAATTAGATTCCCAAGGCCATCCATCAATTGTTGGAATAATCAGGTGCAAGGCAGAATATATACATAAAACTGGAACTGAAACAAGGAACAAGGATGTTTTCAAAGACTGGTAGGATCTCTAAAACATTTTTAAAGGACATGTCATTGATAAAGCTAAATACTCAAAGGTTGTGTAATACAACAGATTAAGCATTGAGAAGAGTGAAATTATGCTGTTTTGAAAACTATGGCAGGTGAGATTTTCTGCCTAATTATATAAGAAGATTTCTCTAAAAATACACATTATTTCAATGACTTATTGGCTGTGAAATAAGTTAAGGGTATTTCAAATGGCTTGTCTGCAAAGAAAGGTGAGATGTAGGGAATCACAGAAAGTCGAGGGGAAAATAGGTCAATATATACATTGCTATATGGTGAACTAAACCTTAGGCCAGCAACAATGGAGAGGACCTGACCCTTTGAAACTTACAAGTAAGCTGGAATCTTCAAAAGCTCAAATCTTTATAAGTAAAATATTTATTAAAATGAATAACCAAGTGTTTTAATTGACATCAGAAGATCAAAACAATAAACCCTGAGAACATAGAAAAAAGATAAATAAAGATATGAGCAGAACTTAATACAACAGAAAACGTATAAAATTCAGGTGATTTAGTAAGTCCAAAGAATCTTCTTTGAAAAGATTGAAAAGACACACTTTGATTAAGGAAAACAAAAACATAAGTTAAGAATATACAGAAAGAATCAGGACAATGGTATAACAGAGAATATATGAAATGCCAGTAAATTTGAACATTTCTGTAAAGTGGACCATTTCCTAGCTCCTAAAGTTTACCAAACATGACACAAGAGGAAATCATTTAAGGTCATCATGTCTGCCCATGGCATTCTCGGAACGCCCTGGCCTCAGGATGCAGCCTCTGTAGTCCATGGTAACCTGCGGAGAGGGGGCGGGGCTGAGGGTGGTTGGAACTCTGGCCTCACTGAAGGAGTGGGTGTGGCCATCTCTGCTGTGACTGAACAAAGGGCAGGGGAGCAGGGGGCCCAGCGCAGGGCCCTCAGAGCACGGCAGGTCCAGTGGGGTGTCACAAGCATTTAGGCCCAGGCCAAAGGGCGCCTTCTTTGTCTGCACAGCTGCCCAAACTCTCACCTTTCCACTCAGGCCGACCTCTTACTTGAAGTGTGTGTGGAACCTGTCCTCACAGTACACCTCGCTGCACAGCTAACCATAGGTCTGGGCATCGTAGCTTCCTGCCAGGTGACCGAAGTTCGCAGGCAGATGTGTCCCAGGGACACATGCAAAGAGGCTCCTGCCCGGGCCACAGGCTGCCCACTGCCCCTGCCCCAGATCGGGGACCGCCAATCAGCCCTGTCGGAGTCCCCTTCCTCTAGAGGGAGTATTGGACCAACACTTGTAGAAAACGGTGTCCTCGTGGGCAATTCCTTGGAGGGACACAAATAAATCTTTGCCGTCTTTCTGCGGAAGCTTACGAGCGTTCACACCTAAGCGTCTTACAAGGTCAGCTGTTTAGCTAAACATGAGCTCATGATCTAAATTTACACAATAATGAAAAAATCAGCTACGAGGGGAGACAATCAGTAAAGACTATCAATACCAGAATTAGATTCCCAAGGCCATCCATCAATTGTTGGAATAATCAGTTGCAAGGCAGAATATATATATAAAACTGGACCTGAAACAAGGAACAAGGATGTTTTCAAAGACTGGTAGGATCTCTACATGTCATTGATAAAGCTAAATACTCAAAGGTTGTGTAATACAACAGATTAAGCATTGAGAAGAGTGAAATTATGCTGTTTTGAAAACTATGGCAGGTGAGATTTTCTGCCTAATTATATAAGAAGATTTCTCTAAAAATACACATTATTTCAATGACTTATTGGCTGTGAAATAAGTTAAGGGTATTTCAAATGGCTTGTCTGCAAAGAAAGGTGAGATGTAGGGAATCACAGAAAGTCGAGGGGAAAATAGGTCAATATATACATTGCTATATGGTGAACTAAACCTTAGGCCAGCAACAATGGAGAGGACCTGACCCTTAGAAACTTACAAGTAAGCTGGAATCTTCAAAATTTCAAATCTTTATAAGTAAAATATTTATTAAAATGAATAACCAAGTGTTTTAATTGACATCAGAAGATCAAAACAATAAACCCTGAGAACATAGAAAAAAGATAAATAAAGATATGAGCAGAACTTAATACATCAGAAAACGTATAAAATTGAGGTGATTTAGTAAGTCCAAAGAATCTTCTTTGAAAAGATTGAAAAGACACACTTTGATTAAGGAAAACAAAAACATAAGTAAAGAATATACAGAAAGAATCAGGACAAAGTTATAGCAGAGAATATATGAAATGCCAGTAAATTTGAACATTTCTGTAAGTGGACCATTTCCTAGCTCCTAAAGTTTACCAAACCTGACACAAGAGGAAATCATTTAAGGTCATCATGTCTGCCCTTGGCATTCTCGGAACGCCCTGGCCTCAGGATGCAGCCTCTGTAGTCCAGGGTAACCTGCGGAGAGGGGGCGGGGCTGAGGGTGGTTGGAACTCTGGCCTCACTGAAGGAGTGGGTGTGGCCATCTCTGCTGTGACTGAACAAAGGGCAGGGGAGCAGGGGGCCCAGGGCAGGGCCCTCAGAGCACGGCAGGTCCAGTGGGGTGTCACAAGCATTTAGGCCCAGGCCAAAGGGCGCCTTCTTTGTCTGCACAGCTGCCCAAACTCTCACCTTTCCACTCAGGCCGACCTCTTACTTGAAGTGTGTGTGGAACCTGTCCTCACAGTACACCTCGCTGCACAGCTAACCATAGGTCTGGGCATCGTAGCTTCCTGCCAGGTGACCGAAGTTCGCAGGCAGATGTGTCCCAGGGACACATGCAAAGAGGCTCCAGCCCATGCCACAGGCTGCCCACTGCCCCTGCCCCAGATCGGGGGCCGCCAATCAGCCCTGTCGGAGTCCCCTTCCTCTAGAGGGAGTATTGGACCAACACTTGTAGAAAACGGTGTCCTCGTGGGCAACTCATTGGAGGGACACAAATAAATCTTTGCCGTCTTTCTGCGGAAGCTTACGAGCGTTCACACCTAAGCGTCTTACAAGGTCAGCTGTTTAGCTAAACATGAGCTCATGATCTAAATTTACACAATAATGAAGAAATCAGCTACGAGGGGAGACAATCAGTAAAGACTATCAATACCAGAATTAGATTCCCAAGGCCATCCATCAATTGTTGGAATAATCAGGTGCAAGGCAGAATATATACATAAAACTGGAACTGAAACAAGGAACAAGGATGTTTTCAAAGACTGGTAGGATCTCTAAAACATTTTTAAAGGACATGTCATTGATAAAGCTAAATACTCAAAGGTTGTGTAATACAACAGATTAAGCATTGAGAAGAGTGAAATTATGCTGTTTTGAAAACTATGGCAGGTGAGATTTTCTGCCTAATTATATAAGAAGATTTCGCTAAAAATACACATTATTTCAATGACTTATTGGCTGTGAAATAAGTTAAGGGTATTTCAAATGGCTTGTCTGCAAAGAAAGGTGAGATGTAGGGAATCACAGAAAGTCGAGGGGAAAATAGGTCAATATATACATTGCTATATGGTGAACTAAACCTTAGGCCAGCAACAATGGAGAGGACCTGACCCTTTGAAACTTACAAGTAAGCTGGAATCTTCAAAAGCTCAAATCTTTATAAGTAAAATATTTATTAAAATGAATAACCAAGTGTTTTAATTGACATCAGAAGATCAAAACAATAAACCCTGAGAACATAGAAAAAAGATAAATAAAGATATGAGCAGAACTTAATACAACAGAAAACGTATAAAATTCAGGTGATTTAGTAAGTCCAAAGAATCTTCTTTGAAAAGATTGAAAAGACACACTTTGATTAAGGAAAACAAAAACATAAGTTAAGAATATACAGAAAGAATCAGGACAATGGTATAACAGAGAATATATGAAATGCCAGTAAATTTGAACATTTCTGTAAAGTGGACCATTTCCTAGCTCCTAAAGTTTACCAAACATGACACAAGAGGAAATCATTTAAGGTCATCATGTCTGCCCTTGGCATTCTCGGAACGCCCTGGCCTCAGGATGCAGCCTCTGTAGTCCATGGTAACCTGCGGAGAGGGGGCGGGGCTGAGGGTGGTTGGAACTGTGGCCTCACTGAAGGAGTGGGTGTGGCCATCTCTGCTGTGACTGAACAAAGGGCAGGGGAGCAGGGGGCCCAGGGCAGGGCCCTCAGAGCACGGCAGGTCCAGTGGGGTGTCACAACCATTTAGGCCCAGGCCAAAGGGCGCCTTCTTTGTCTGCACAGCTGCCCAAACTCTCACCTTTCCACTCAGGCCGACCTCTTACTTGAAGTGTGTGTGGAACCTGTCCTCACAGTACACCTCGCTGCACAGCTAACCATAGGTCTGGGCATCGTAGCTTCCTGCCAGGTGACCGAAGTTCGCAGGCAGATGTGTCCCAGGGACACATGCAAAGAGGCTCCTGCCCGGGCCACAGGCTGCCCACTGCCCCTGCCCCAGATCGGGGACCGCCAATCAGCCCTGTCGGAGTCCCCTTCCTCTAGAGGGAGTATTGGACCAACACTTGTAGAAAACGGTGTCCTCGTGGGCAACTCATTGGAGGGAAACAAATAAATCTTTGCCGTCTTTCTGCGGAAGCTTACAAGCGTTCACACCTAAGCGTCTTACAAGGTCAGCTGTTTAGCTAAACATGAGCTCATGATCTAAATTTACACAATAATGAAGAAATCAGCTACGAGGGGAGACAATCAGTAAAGACTATCAATACCAGAATTAGATTCACAAGGCCATCCATCAATTGTTGGAATAATCAGGTGCAAGGCAGAATACATATATAAAACTGGACCTGAAACAAGGAACAAGGATATTTTCAAAGACTGGTAGGATCTCTACATGTCATTGATAAAGCTAAATACTCAAAGGTTGTGTAATACAACAGATTAAGCATTGAGAAGAGTGAAATTATGCTGTTTTGAAAACTATGGCAGGTGAGATTTTCTGCCTAATTATATAAGAAGATTTCTCTAAAAATACACATTATTTCAATGACTTATTGGCTGTGAAATAAGTTAAGGGTATTTCAAATGGCTTGTCTGCAAAGAAAGGTGAGATGTAGGGAATCACAGAAAGTCGAGGGGAAAATAGGTCAATATATACATTGCCATATGGTGAACTAAACCTTAGGCCAGCAACAATGGAGAGGACCTGACCCTTAGAAACTTACAAGTAAGCTGGAATCTTCAAAAGTTCAAATCTTTATAAGTAGAATATTTATTAAAATGAATAACCAAGTGTTTTAATTGACATCAGAAGATCAAAACAATAAACCCTGAGAACATAGAAAAAAGATAAATAAAGATATGAGCAGAACTTAATACAACAGAAAACGTATAAAATTCAGGTGATTTAGTAAGTCCAAAGAATCTTCTTTGAAAAGACTGAAAAGACACACTTTGATTAAGGAAAACAAAAACATAACTAAAGAATATACAGAAAGAACCAGGACAATGTTATAACAGAGAATATATGAAATGCCAGTAAATTTGAACATTTCTGTAAAGTGGACCATGTCCTAGCTCCTAAAGTTTACCAAACCTGACACAAGAGGAAATCATTTAAGGTCATCATGTCTGCCCTTGGCATTCTCGGAACGCCCTGGCCTCAGGATGCAGCCTCTGTAGTCCAGGGTAACCTGCGGAGAGGGGGCGGGGCTGAGGGTGGTTGGAACTGTGGCCTCACTGAAGGAGTGGGTGTGGCCATCTCTGCTGTGACTGAACAAAGGGCAGGGGAGCAGGGGGCCCAGGGCAGGGCCCTCAGAGGACGGCAGGTCCAGTGGGCTGTCACAAGCATTTAGGCCCAGGCCAAAGGGCGCCTTCTTTGTCTGCACAGCTGCCCAAACTCTCACCTTTCCACTCAGGCCGACCTCTTACTTGAAGTGTGTGTGGAACCTGTCCTCACAGTACACCTCGCTGCACAGCTAACCATAGGTCTGGGCATCGAAGCTTCCTGCCAGGTGACCGAAGTTCGCAGGCAGATGTGTCCCAGGGACACATGCAAAGAGGCTCCAGCCCGGGCCACAGGCTGCCCACTGCCCCTGCCCCAGATCGGGGGCCGCCAATCAGCCCTGTCGGAGTCCCCTTCCTCTAGAGGGAGTATTGGACCAACACTTGTAGAAAACGGTGTCCTCGTGGGCAACTCATTGGAGGGACACAAATAAATCTTTGCCGTCTTTCTGCGGAAGCTTACGAGCGTTCACACCTAAGCGTCTTACAAGGTCAGCTGTTTAGCTAAACATGAGCTCATGATCTAAATTTACACAATAATGAAGAAATCAGCTACGAGGGGAGACAATCAGTAAAGACTATCAATACCAGAATTAGATTCCCAAGGCCATCCATCAATTTTTGGAATAATCAGGTGCAAGGCAGAATATATACATAAAACTGGAACTGAAACAAGGAACAAGGATGTTTTCAAAGACTGGTAGGATCTCTAAAACATTTTTAAAGGACATGTCATTGATAAAGCTAAATACTCAAAGGTTGTGTAATACAACAGATTAAGCATTGAGAAGAGTGAAATTATGCTGTTTTGAAAACTATGGCAGGTGAGATTTTCTGCCTAATTATATAAGAAGATTTCTCTAAAAATACACATTATTTCAATGACTTATTGGCTGTGAAATAAGTTAAGGGTATTTCAAATGGCTTGTCTGCAAAGAAAGGTGAGATGTAGGGAATCACAGAAAGTCGAGGGGAAAATAGGTCAATATATACATTGCTATATGGTGAACTAAACCTTAGGCCAGCAACAATGGAGAGGACCTGACCCTTTGAAACTTACAAGTAAGCTGGAATCTTCAAAAGCTCAAATCTTTATAAGTAAAATATTTATTAAAATGAATAACCAAGTGTTTTAATTGACATCAGAAGATCAAAACAATAAACCCTGAGAACATAGAAAAAAGATAAATAAAGATATGAGCAGAACTTAATACAACAGAAAACGTATAAAATTCAGGTGATTTAGTAAGTCCAAAGAATCTTCTTTGAAAAGATTGAAAAGACACACTTTGATTAAGGAAAACAAAAACATAAGTTAAGAATATACAGAAAGAATCAGGACAATGGTATAACAGAGAATATATGAAATGCCAGTAAATTTGAACATTTCTGTAAAGTGGACCATTTCCTAGCTCCTAAAGTTTACCAAACATGACACAAGAGGAAATCATTTAAGGTCATCATGTCTGCCCTTGGCATTCTCGGAACGCCCTGGCCTCAGGATGCAGCCTCTGTAGTCCATGGTAACCTGCGGAGAGGGGGCGGGGCTGAGGGTGGTTGGAACTCTGGCCTCACTGAAGGAGTGGGTGTGGCCATCTCTGCTGTGACTGAACAAAGGGCAGGGGAGCAGGGGGCCCAGGGCAGGGCCCTCAGAGTACGGCAGGTCCAGTGGGGTGTCACAACCATTTAGGCCCAGGCCAAAGGGCGCCTTCTTTGTCTGCACAGCTGCCCAAACTCTCACCTTTCCACTCAGGCCGACCTCTTACTTGAAGTGTGTGTGGAACCTGTCCTCACAGTACACCTCGCTGCACAGCTAACCATAGGTCTGGGCATCGTAGCTTCCTGCCAGGTGACCGAAGTTCGCAGGCAGATGTGTCCCAGGGACACATGCAAAGAGGCTCCTGCCCGGGCCACAGGCTGCCCACTGCCCCTGCCCCAGATCGGGGACTGCCAATCAGCCCTGTCGGAGTCCCCTTCCTCTAGAGGGAGTATTGGACCAACACTTGTAGAAAACGGTGTCCTCGTGGGCAACTCATTGGAGGGACACAAATAAATCTTTGCCGTCTTTCTGCGGAAGCTTACAAGCGTTCACACCTAAGCGTCTTACAAGGTCAGCTGTTTAGCTAAACATGAGCTCATGATCTAAATTTACACAATAATGAAGAAATCAGCTACGAGGGGAGACAATCAGTAAAGACTATCAATACCAGAATTAGATTCACAAGGCCATCCATCAATTGTTGGAATAATCAGGTGCAAGGCAGAATACATATATAAAACTGGACCTGAAACAAGGAACAAGGATATTTTCAAAGACTGGTAGGATCTCTACATGTCATTGATAAAGCTAAATACTCAAAGGTTGTGTAATACAACAGATTAAGCATTGAGAAGAGTGAAATTATGCTGTTTTGAAAACTATGGCAGGTGAGATTTTCTGCCTAATTATATAAGAAGATTTCTCTAAAAATACACATTATTTCAATGACTTATTGGCTGTGAAATAAGTTAAGGGTATTTCAAATGGCTTGTCTGCAAAGAAAGGTGAGATGTAGGGAATCACAGAAAGTCGAGGGGAAAATAGGTCAATATATACATTGCTATATGGTGAACTAAACCTTAGGCCAGCAACAATGGAGAGGACCTGACCCTTAGAAACTTACAAGTAAGCTGGAATCTTCAAAATTTCAAATCTTTATAAGTAAAATATTTATTAAAATGAATAACCAAGTGTTTTAATTGACATCAGAAGATCAAAACAATAAACCCTGAGAACATAGAAAAAAGATAAATAAAGATATGAGCAGAACTTAATACATCAGAAAACGTATAAAATTGAGGTGATTTAGTAAGTCCAAAGAATCTTCTTTGAAAAGATTGAAAAGACACATTTTGATTAAGGAAAACAAAAACATAAGTAAAGAATATACAGAAAGAATCAGGACAATGTTATAGCAGAGAATATATGAAATGCCAGTAAATTTGAACATTTCTGTAAAGTGGACCATTTCCTAGCTCCTAAAGTTTACCAAACCTGACACAAGAGGAAATCATTTAAGGTCATCATGTCTGCCCTTGGCATTCTCGGAACGCCCTGGCCTCAGGATGCAGCCTCTGTAGTCCAGGGTAACCTGCGGAGAGGGAGCGGGGCTGAGGGTAGTTGGAACTCTGGCCTCACTGAAGGAGTGGGTGTGGCCATCTCTGCTGTGACTGAACAAAGGGCAGGGGAGCAGGGGGCCCAGGGCAGGGCCCTCAGAGCACGGCAGGTCCAGTGGGGTGTCACAAGCATTTAGGCCCAGGCCAAAGGGCGCCTTCTTTGTCTGCACAGCTGCCCAAACTCTCACCTTTCCACTCAGGCCGACCTCTTACTTGAAGTGTGTGTGGAACCTGTCCTCACAGTACACCTCGCTGCACAGCTAACCATAGGTCTGGGCATCGTAGCTTCCTGCCAGGTGACCGAAGTTCGCAGGCAGATGTGTCCCATGGACACATGCAAAGAGGCTCCTGCCCGGGCCACAGGCTGCCCACTGCCCCTGCCCCAGATCGGGGGCCGCCAATCAGCCCTGTCGGAGTCCCCTTCCTCTAGAGGGAGTATTGGACCAACACTTGTAGAAAACGGTGTCCTCGTGGGCAACTCATTGGAGGGACACAAATAAATCTTTGCCGTCTTTCTGCGGAAGCTTACGAGCGTTCACACCTAAGCGTCTTACAAGGTCAGCTGTTTAGCTAAACATGAGCTCATGATCTAAATTTACACAATAATGAAGAAATCAGCTACGAGGGGAGACAATCAGTAAAGACTATCAATACCAGAATTAGATTCCCAAGGCCATCCATCAATTGTTGGAATAATCAGGTGCAAGGCAGAATATATACATAAAACTGGACCTGAAACAAGGAACAAGGATGTTTTCAAAGACTGGTAGGATCTCTACATGTCATTGATAAAGCTAAATACTCAAAGGTTGTGTAATACAACAGATTAAGCATTGAGAAGAGTGAAATTATGCTGTTTTGAAAACTATGGCAGGTGAGATTTTCTGCCTAATTATATAAGAAGATTTCTCTAAAAATACACATTATTTCAATGACTTATTGGCTGTGAAATAAGTTAAGGGTATTTCAAATGGCTTGTCTGCAAAGAAAGGTGAGATGTAGGGAATCACAGAAAGTCGAGGGGAAAATATGTCAATATATACATTGCTATATGGTGAACTAAACCTTAGGCCAGCAACAATGGAGAGGACCTGACCCTTAGAAACTTAGAAGTAAGCTGGAATCTTCAAAAGTTCAAATCTTTATAAGTAAAATATTTATTGAAATGAATAACCAAGTGTTTTAATTGACATCAGAAGATCAAAACAATAAACCCTGAGAACATAGAAAAAAGATAAATAAAGATATGAGCAGAACTTAATACATCAGAAAACGTATAAAATTGAGGTGATTTAGTAAGTCCAAAGAATCTTCTTTGAAAAGATTGAAAAGACACACTTTGATTAAGGAAAACAAAAACATAAGTAAAGAATATACAGAAAGAATCAGGACAATGTTATAGCAGAGAATATATGAAATGCCAGTAAATTTGAACATTTCTGTAAAGTGGACCATTTCCTAGCTCCTAAAGTTTACCAAACCTGACACAAGAGGAAATCATTTAAGGTCATCATGTCTGCCCTTGGCATTCTCGGAACGCCCTGGCCTCAGGATGCAGCCTCTGTAGTCCAGGGTAACCTGCGGAGAGGGGGCGGGGCTGAGGGTGGTTGGAACTCTGGCCTCACTGAAGGAGTGGGTGTGGCCATCTCTGCTGTGACTGAACAAAGGGCAGGGGAGCAGGGGGCCCTGGGCAGGGCCCTCAGAGCACGGCAGGTCCAGTGGGGTGTCACAAGCATTTAGGCCCAGGCCAAAGGGCGCCTTCTTTGTCTGCACAGCTGCCCAAACTCTCACCTTTCCACTCAGGCCGACCTCTTACTTGAAGTGTGTGTGGAACCTGTCCTCACAGTACACCTCGCTGCACAGCTAACCATAGGTCTGGGCATCGTAGCTTCCTGCCAGGTGACCGAAGTTCGCAGGCAGATGTGTCCCAGGGACACATGCAAAGAGGCTCCAGCCCGTGCCACAGGCTGCCCACTGCCCCTGCCCCAGTTCGGGGGCCGCCAATCAGCCCTGTCGGAGTCCCCTTCCTCTAGAGGGAGTATTGGACCAACACTTGTAGAAAACGGTGTCCTCGTGGGCAACTCATTGGAGGGACACAAATAAATTTTGCTGACTTTCTCCTGAAGCTTACGAGCGTTCACACGTAAGCGTCTTACAAGGTCAGCTGTTTAGCTAAACATGAGCTCATGATCTAAATTTACACAATAATGAAGAAATCAGCTACGAGGAGAGACAATCAGTAAAGAGTATCAATACCAGAATTAGATTCCCAAGGCCATCCATCAATTGTTGGAATAATCAGGTGCAAGGCAGAATATATACATAAAACTGGAACTGAAACAAGGAACAAGGATGTTTTCAAAGACTGGTAGGATCTCTAAAACATTTTTAAAGGACATGTCATTGATAAAGCTAAATACTCAAAGGTTCTGTAATACAACAGATTAAGCATTGAGAAGAGTGAAATTATGCTGTTTTGAAAACTATGGCAGGTTAGATTTTCTGCCTAATTATATAAGAAGATTTCTCTAAAAATACACATTATTTCAATGACTTATTGGCTGTGAAATAAGTTAAGGGTATTTCAAATGGCTTGTCTGCAAAGAAAGGTGAGATGTAGGGAATCACAGAAAGTCGAGGGGAAAATAGGTCAATATATACATTGCTATATGGTGAACTAAAACTTAGGCCAGCAACAATGGAGAGGACCTGACCCTTAGAAACTTAGAAGTAAGCTGGAATCTTCAAAAGTTCAAATCTTTATAAGTAAAATATTTATTAAAATGAATAACCAAGTGTTTTAATTGACATCAGAAGATCAAAACAATAAACCCTGAGAACATAGAAAAAAGATAAATAAAGATATGAGCAGAACTTAATACAACAGAAAACGTATAAAATTCAGGTGATTTAGTAAGTCCAAAGAATCTTCTTTGAAAAGATTGAAAAGACACACTTTGATTAAGGAAAACAAAAACATAAGTAAAGAATATACAGAAAGAATCAGGACAATGTTATAACAGAGAATATATGAAATGCCAGTAAATTTGAACATTTCTGTAAGTGGACCATTTCCTAGCTCCTAAAGTTTACCAAACCTGACACAAGAGGAAATCATTTAAGGTCATCATGTCTGCCCTTGGCATTCTCGGACCGCCCTGGCCTCAGGATGCAGCCTCTGTTGTCCATGGTAACCTGCGGAGAGGGGGCGGGGCTGAGGGTGGTTGGAACTCTGGCCTCACTGAAGGAGTGGGTGTGGCCATCTCTGCTGTGACTGAACAAAGGGCAGGGGAGCAGGGGCCCCAGGGCAGGGCCCTCAGAGCACGGCAGGTCCAGTGGGGTGTCACAAGCATTTAGGCCCAGGCCAAAGGGCGCCTTCTTTGTCTGCACAGCTGCCCAAACTCTCACCTTTCCACTCAGGCCGACCTCTTACTTGAAGTGTGTGTGGAACCTGTCCTCACAGTACACCTCGCTGCACAGCTAACCATAGGTCTGGGCATCGTAGCTTCCTGCCAGGTGACCGAAGTTCGCAGGCAGATGTGTCCCAGGGACACATGCAAAGAGGCTCCTGCCCGGGCCACAGGCTTCCCACTGCCCCTGCCCCAGATCGGGGGCCGCCAATCAGCCCTGTCGAAGTCCCCTTCCTCTAGAGGGAGTATTGGACCAACACTTGTAGAAAACGGTGTCCTCGTGGGCAACTCATTGGAGGGACACAAATAAATCTTTGCCGTCTTTCTGCGGAAGCTTACGAGCGTTCACACCTAAGCGTCTTACAAGGTCAGCTGTTTAGCTAAACATGAGCTCATGGTCTAAATTTACACAATAATGAAAAAATCAGCTACGAGGGGAGACAATCAGTAAAGACTATCAATACCAGAATTAGATTCCCAAGGCCATCCATCAATTGTTGGAATAATCAGGTGCAAGGCAGAATATATATATAAAACTGGACCTGAAACAAGGAACAAGGATGTTTTCAAAGAGTGGTAGGATCTCTACATGTCATTGATAAAGCTAAATACTCAAAGGTTGTGTAATACAACAGATTAAGCATTGAGAAGAGTGAAATTATGCTGTTTTGAAAACTATGGCAGGTGAGATTTTCTGCCTAATTATATAAGAAGATTTCTCTAAAAATACACATTATTTCAATGACTTATTGGCTGTGAAATAAGTTAAGGGTATTTCAAATGGCTTGTCTGCAAAGAAAGGTGAGATGTAGGGAATCACAGAAAGTCGAGGGGAAAATAGGTCAATATATACATTGCTATATGGTGAACTAAACCTTAGGCCAGCAACAATGGAGAGGACCTGACCCTTAGAAACTTACAAGTAAGCTGGAATCTTCAAAATTTCAAATCTTTATAAGTAAAATATTTATTAAAATGAATAACCAAGTGTTTTAATTGACATCAGAAGATCAAAACAATAAACCCTGAGAACATAGAAAAAAGATAAATAAAGATATGAGCAGAACTTAATACATCAGAAAACGTATAAAATTGAGGTGATTTAGTAAGTCCAAAGAATCTTCTTTGAAAAGATTGAAAAGACACACGTTGATTAAGGAAAACAAAAACATAAGTAAAGAATATACAGAAAGAATCAGGACAAAGTTATAGCAGAGAATATATGAAATGCCAGTAAATTTGAACATTTCTGTAAGTGGACCATTTCCTAGCTCCTAAAGTTTACCAAACCTGACACAAGAGGAAATCATTTAAGGTCATCATGTCTGCCCTTGGCATTCTCGGAACGCCCTGGCCTCAGGATGCAGCCTCTGTAGTCCAGGGTAACCTGCGGAGAGGGGGCGGGGCTGAGGGTGGTTGGAACTCTGGCCTCACTGAAGGAGTGGGTGTGGCCATCTCTGCTGTGACTGAACAAAGGGCAGGGGAGCAGGGGGCCCAGGGCAGGGCCCTCAGAGCACGGCAGGTCCAGTGGGCTGTCACAAGCATTTAGGCCCAGGCCAAAGGGCGCCTTCTTTGTCTGCACAGCTGCCCAAACTCTCACCTTTCCACTCAGGCCGACCTCTTACTTGAAGTGTGTGTGGAACCTGTCCTCACAGTACACCTCGCTGCACAGCTAACCATAGGTCTGGGCATCGTAGCTTCCTGCCAGGTGACCGAAGTTCGCAGGCAGATGTGTCCCAGGGACACATGCAAAGAGGCTCCTGCCCGGGCCACAGGCTGCCCACTGCCCCTGCCCCAGATCGGGGGCCGCCAATCAGCCCTGTCGGAGTCCCCTTCCTCTAGAGGGTGTATTGGACCAACACTTGTAGAAAACGGTGTCCTCGTGGGCAACTCATTGGAGGGACACAAATAAATTTTGCTGACTTTCTCCTGAAGATTACGAGCTTTCACACGTAAGCGTCTTACAAGTTCAGCTGTTTAGCTAAACATGAGCTCATGATCTAAATTTACACAATAATGAAGAAATCAGCTACGAGGAGAGACAATCAGTAAAGAGTATCAATACCAGAATTAGATTCCCAAGGCCATCCATCAATTGTTGGAATAATCTGGTGCAAGGCAGAATATATACATAAAACTGGAACTGAAACAAGGAACAAGGATGTTTTCAAAGACTGGTAGGATCTCTAAAACATTTTTAAAGGACATGTCATTGATAAAGCTAAATACTCAAAGGTTGTGTAATACAACAGATTAAGCATTGAGAAGAGTGAAATTATGCTGTTTTGAAAACTATGGCAGGTGAGATTTTCTGCCTAATTATATAAGAAGATTTCTCTAAAAATACACATTATTTCAATGACTTATTGGCTGTGAAATAAGTTAAGGGTATTTCAAATGGCTTGTCTGCAAAGAAAGGTGAGATGTAGGGAATCACAGAAAGTCGAGGGGAAAATAGGTCAATATATACATTGCCATATGGTGAACTAAACCTTAGGCCAGCAACAATGGAGAGGACCTGACCCTTAGAAACTTACAAGTAAGCTGGAATCTTCCAAAGTTCAAATATTTATAAGTAAAATTTTTATTAAAATGAATAACCAAGTGTTTTAATTGACATCAGAAGATCAAAACAATAAACCCTGAGAACATAGAAAAAAGATAAATAAAGATATGAGCAGAACTTAATACAACAGAAAACGTATAAAATTCAGGTGATTTAGTAAGTCCAAAGAATCTTCTTTGAAAAGATTGAAAAGACACACTTTGATTAAGGAAAACAAAAACATAAGTAAAGAATATACAGAAAGAATCAGGACAATGTTATAGCAGAGAATATATGAAATGCCAGTAAATTTGAACATTTCTGCAAAGTGGACCATTTCCTAGCTCCTAAAGTTTACCAAACCTGACACAAGAGGAAATCATTTAAGGTCATCATGTCTGCCCTTGGCATTCTCGGACCGCCCTGGCCTCAGGATGCAGCCTCTGTAGTCCATGGTAACCTGCGGAGTGGGGGCGGGGCTGAGGGTGGTTGGAACTCTGGCCTCACTGAAGGAGTGGGTATGGCCATCTCTGCTGTGACTGAACAAAGGGCAGGGGAGCAGGGGGCCCAGGGCAGGGCCCTCAGAGCACGGCAGGTCCAGTGGTCTGTCACAAGCATTTAGGCCCAGGCCAAAGGGCGCCTTCTTTGTCTGCACAGCTGCCCAAACTCTCACCTTTCCACTCAGGCCGACCTCTTACTTGAAGTGTGTGTGGAACCTGTCCTCACAGTACACCTCGCTGCACAGCTAACCATAGGTCTGGGCATCGTAGCTTCCTGCCAGGTGACCGAAGTTTGCAGGCAGATGTGTCCCAGGGACACATGCAAAGAGGCTCCTGCCCGGGCCACAGGCTGCCCACTGCCCCTGCCCCAGATCGGGGGCCGCCAATCAGCCCTGTCGGAGTCCCCTTCCTCTAGAGGGAGTATTGGACCAACACTTGTAGAAAACGGTGTCCTCGTGGGCAACTCATTGGAGGGACACAAATAAATCTTTGCCGTCTTTCTGCGGAAGCTTACCAGCGTTCACACCTAAGCGTCTTACAAGGTCAGCTGTTTAGCTAAACATGAGCTCATGATCTAAATTTACACAATAATGAAAAAATCAGCTACGAGGGGAGACAATCAGTAAAGACTATCAATACCAGAATTAGATTCCCAAGGCCATCCATCAATTGTTGGAATAATCAGGTGCAAGGCAGAATATATACATAAAACTGGACCTGAAACAAGGAACAAGGATGTTTTCAAAGACTGGTAGGATCTCCACATGTCATTGATAAAGCTAAATACTCAAAGGTTGTGTAATACAACAGATTAAGCATTGAGAAGAGTGAAATTATGCTGTTTTGAAAACTATGGCAGGTGAGATTTTCTGCCTAATTATATAAGAAGATTTCTCTAAAAATACACATTATTTCAATGACTTATTGGCTGTGAAATAAGTTAAGGGTATTTCAAATGGCTTGTCTGCAAAGAAAGGTGAGATGTAGGGAATCACAGAAAGTCGAGGGGAAAATAGGTCAATATATACATTGCTATATGGTGAACTAAACCTTAGGCCAGCAACAATGGAGAGGACCTGACCCTTAGAAACTTAGAAGTAAGCTGGAATCTTCAAAAGTTCAAATCTTTATAAGTAAAATATTTATTAAAATGAATAACCAAGTGTTTTAATTGACATCAGAAGATCAAAACAATAAACCCTGAGAACATAGAAAAAAGATAAATAAAGATATGAGCAGAACTTAATACATCAGAAAACGTATAAAATTGAGGTGATTTAGTAAGTCCAAAGAATCTTCTTTGAAAAGATTTAAAAGACACACTTTGATTAAGGAAAACAAAAACATAAGTAAAGAATATACAGAAAGAATCAGGACAATGTTATAGCAGAGAATATATGAAATGCCAGTAAATTTGAACATTTCTGTAAAGTGGACCATTTCCTAGCTCCTAAAGTTTACCAAACCTGACACAAGAGGAAATCATTTAAGGTCATCATGTCTGCCCTTGGCATTCTCGGACCGCCCTGGCCTCAGGATGCAGCCTCTGTAGTCCAGGGTAAGCTGCGGAGAGGGGGCGGGGCTGAGGGTGGTTGGAACTCTGGCCTCACTGAAGGAGTGGGTGTGGCCATCTCTGCTGTGACTGAACAAAGGGCAGGGGAGCAGGGGGCCCAGGGCAGGGCCCTCAGAGCACGGCAGGTCCAGTGGGGTGTCACAAGCATTTAGGCCCAGGCCAAAGGGTGCCTTCTTTGTCTGCACAGCTGCCCAAACTCTCACCTTTCCACTCAGGCCGACCTCTTACTTGAAGTGTGTGTGGAACCTGTCCTCACAGTACACCTCACTGCACAGCTAACCACAGGTCTGGGCATCGTAGCTTCCTGCCAGGTGACCGAAGTTCGCAGGCAGATGTGTCCCAGGGACACATGCAAAGAGGCTCCAGCCCGTGCCACAGGCTGCCCACTGCCCCTGCCCCAGATCGGGGGCCACCAATCAGCCCTTTCGGAGTCCCCTTCCTCTAGAGGGAGTATTGGACCAACACTTGTAGAAAACGGTGTCCTCGTGGGCAACTCATTGGAGGGACACAAATAAATTCTGCTGACTTTCACCTGAAGCTTACGAGCGTTCATACGTAAGCGTCTTACATGGTCAGCTGTTTAGCTAAACATGAGCTCATGATCTAAATTTACACAATAATGAAGAAATCAGCTACGAGGGGAGACAATCAGTAAAGAGTATCAATACCAGAATTAGATTCCCAAGGCCATCCATCAATTGTTGGAATAATCAGGTGCAAGGCAGAATATATACATAAAACTGGAACTGAAACAAGGAACAAGGATGTTTTCAAAGACTGGTAGGATCTCTAAAATATTTTTAAAGGACATGTCATTGATAAAGCTAAATACTCAAAGGTTGTGTAATACAACAGATTAAGCATTGAGAAGAGTGAAATTATGCTGTTTTGAAAACTATGGCAGGTGAGATTTCCTGCCTAATTATATAAGAAGATTTCTCTAAAAATACACATTATTTCAATGACTTATTGGCTGTGAAATAAGTTAAGGGTATTTCAAATGGCTTGTCTGCAAAGAAAGGTGAGATGTAGGGAATCACAGAAAGTCGAGGGGAAAATAGGTCAATATATACATTGCTATATGGTGAACTAAACCTTAGGCCAGCAACAATGGAGAGGACCTGACCCTTAGAAACTTACAAGTAAGCTGGAATCTTCAAAATTTCAAATCTTTATAAGTAAAATATTTATTAAAATGAATAACCAAGTGTTTTAATTGACATCAGAAGATCAAAACAATAAACCCTGAGAACATAGAAAAAAGATAAATAAAGATATGAGCAGAACTTAATACATCAGAAAACGTATAAAATTGAGGTGATTTAGTAAGTCCAAAGAATCTTCTTTGAAAAGATTGAAAAGACACACGTTGATTAAGGAAAACAAAAACATAAGTAAAGAATATACAGAAAGAATCAGGACAAAGTTATAGCAGAGAATATATGAAATGCCAGTAAATTTGAACATTTCTGTAAGTGGACCATTTCCTAGCTCCTAAAGTTTACCAAACCTGACACAAGAGGAAATCATTTAAGGTCATCATGTCTGCCCTTGGCATTCTCGGAACGCCCTGGCCTCAGGATGCAGCCTCTGTAGTCCAGGGTAACCTGCGGAGAGGGGGCGGGGCTGAGGGTGGTTGGAACTCTGGCCTCACTGAAGGAGTGGGTGTGGCCATCTCTGCTGTGACTGAACAAAGGGCAGGGGAGCAGGGGGCCCAGGGCAGGGCCCTCAGAGCACGGCAGGTCCAGTGGGCTGTCACAAGCATTTAGGCCCAGGCCAAAGGGCGCCTTCTTTGTCTGCACAGCTGCCCAAACTCTCACCTTTCCACTCAGGCCGACCTCTTACTTGAAGTGTGTGTGGAACCTGTCCTCACAGTACACCTCGCTGCACAGCTAACCATAGGTCTGGGCATCGTAGCTTCCTGCCAGGTGACCGAAGTTCGCAGGCAGATGTGTCCCAGGGACACATGCAAAGAGGCTCCTGCCCGGGCCACAGGCTGCCCACTGCCCCTGCCCCAGATCGGGGGCCGCCAATCAGCCCTGTCGGAGTCCCCTTCCTCTAGAGGGTGTATTGGACCAACACTTGTAGAAAACGGTGTCCTCGTGGGCAACTCATTGGAGGGACACAAATAAATTTTGCTGACTTTCTCCTGAAGATTACGAGCTTTCACACGTAAGCGTCTTACAAGTTCAGCTGTTTAGCTAAACATGAGCTCATGATCTAAATTTACACAATAATGAAGAAATCAGCTACGAGGAGAGACAATCAGTAAAGAGTATCAATACCAGAATTAGATTCCCAAGGCCATCCATCAATTGTTGGAATAATCTGGTGCAAGGCAGAATATATACATAAAACTGGAACTGAAACAAGGAACAAGGATGTTTTCAAAGACTGGTAGGATCTCTAAAACATTTTTAAAGGACATGTCATTGATAAAGCTAAATACTCAAAGGTTGTGTAATACAACAGATTAAGCATTGAGAAGAGTGAAATTATGCTGTTTTGAAAACTATGGCAGGTGAGATTTTCTGCCTAATTATATAAGAAGATTTCTCTAAAAATACACATTATTTCAATGACTTATTGGCTGTGAAATAAGTTAAGGGTATTTCAAATGGCTTGTCTGCAAAGAAAGGTGAGATGTAGGGAATCACAGAAAGTCGAGGGGAAAATAGGTCAATATATACATTGCCATATGGTGAACTAAACCTTAGGCCAGCAACAATGGAGAGGACCTGACCCTTAGAAACTTACAAGTAAGCTGGAATCTTCCAAAGTTCAAATATTTATAAGTAAAATTTTTATTAAAATGAATAACCAAGTGTTTTAATTGACATCAGAAGATCAAAACAATAAACCCTGAGAACATAGAAAAAAGATAAATAAAGATATGAGCAGAACTTAATACAACAGAAAACGTATAAAATTCAGGTGATTTAGTAAGTCCAAAGAATCTTCTTTGAAAAGATTGAAAAGACACACTTTGATTAAGGAAAACAAAAACATAAGTAAAGAATATACAGAAAGAATCAGGACAATGTTATAGCAGAGAATATATGAAATGCCAGTAAATTTGAACATTTCTGCAAAGTGGACCATTTCCTAGCTCCTAAAGTTTACCAAACCTGACACAAGAGGAAATCATTTAAGGTCATCATGTCTGCCCTTGGCATTCTCGGACCGCCCTGGCCTCAGGATGCAGCCTCTGTAGTCCATGGTAACCTGCGGAGTGGGGGCGGGGCTGAGGGTGGTTGGAACTCTGGCCTCACTGAAGGAGTGGGTATGGCCATCTCTGCTGTGACTGAACAAAGGGCAGGGGAGCAGGGGGCCCAGGGCAGGGCCCTCAGAGCACGGCAGGTCCAGTGGTCTGTCACAAGCATTTAGGCCCAGGCCAAAGGGCGCCTTCTTTGTCTGCACAGCTGCCCAAACTCTCACCTTTCCACTCAGGCCGACCTCTTACTTGAAGTGTGTGTGGAACCTGTCCTCACAGTACACCTCGCTGCACAGCTAACCATAGGTCTGGGCATCGTAGCTTCCTGCCAGGTGACCGAAGTTTGCAGGCAGATGTGTCCCAGGGACACATGCAAAGAGGCTCCTGCCCGGGCCACAGGCTGCCCACTGCCCCTGCCCCAGATCGGGGGCCGCCAATCAGCCCTGTCGGAGTCCCCTTCCTCTAGAGGGAGTATTGGACCAACACTTGTAGAAAACGGTGTCCTCGTGGGCAACTCATTGGAGGGACACAAATAAATCTTTGCCGTCTTTCTGCGGAAGCTTACCAGCGTTCACACCTAAGCGTCTTACAAGGTCAGCTGTTTAGCTAAACATGAGCTCATGATCTAAATTTACACAATAATGAAAAAATCAGCTACGAGGGGAGACAATCAGTAAAGACTATCAATACCAGAATTAGATTCCCAAGGCCATCCATCAATTGTTGGAATAATCAGGTGCAAGGCAGAATATATACATAAAACTGGACCTGAAACAAGGAACAAGGATGTTTTCAAAGACTGGTAGGATCTCCACATGTCATTGATAAAGCTAAATACTCAAAGGTTGTGTAATACAACAGATTAAGCATTGAGAAGAGTGAAATTATGCTGTTTTGAAAACTATGGCAGGTGAGATTTTCTGCCTAATTATATAAGAAGATTTCTCTAAAAATACACATTATTTCAATGACTTATTGGCTGTGAAATAAGTTAAGGGTATTTCAAATGGCTTGTCTGCAAAGAAAGGTGAGATGTAGGGAATCACAGAAAGTCGAGGGGAAAATAGGTCAATATATACATTGCTATATGGTGAACTAAACCTTAGGCCAGCAACAATGGAGAGGACCTGACCCTTAGAAACTTAGAAGTAAGCTGGAATCTTCAAAAGTTCAAATCTTTATAAGTAAAATATTTATTAAAATGAATAACCAAGTGTTTTAATTGACATCAGAAGATCAAAACAATAAACCCTGAGAACATAGAAAAAAGATAAATAAAGATATGAGCAGAACTTAATACATCAGAAAACGTATAAAATTGAGGTGATTTAGTAAGTCCAAAGAATCTTCTTTGAAAAGATTTAAAAGACACACTTTGATTAAGGAAAACAAAAACATAAGTAAAGAATATACAGAAAGAATCAGGACAATGTTATAGCAGAGAATATATGAAATGCCAGTAAATTTGAACATTTCTGTAAAGTGGACCATTTCCTAGCTCCTAAAGTTTACCAAACCTGACACAAGAGGAAATCATTTAAGGTCATCATGTCTGCCCTTGGCATTCTCGGACCGCCCTGGCCTCAGGATGCAGCCTCTGTAGTCCAGGGTAAGCTGCGGAGAGGGGGCGGGGCTGAGGGTGGTTGGAACTCTGGCCTCACTGAAGGAGTGGGTGTGGCCATCTCTGCTGTGACTGAACAAAGGGCAGGGGAGCAGGGGGCCCAGGGCAGGGCCCTCAGAGCACGGCAGGTCCAGTGGGGTGTCACAAGCATTTAGGCCCAGGCCAAAGGGTGCCTTCTTTGTCTGCACAGCTGCCCAAACTCTCACCTTTCCACTCAGGCCGACCTCTTACTTGAAGTGTGTGTGGAACCTGTCCTCACAGTACACCTCACTGCACAGCTAACCACAGGTCTGGGCATCGTAGCTTCCTGCCAGGTGACCGAAGTTCGCAGGCAGATGTGTCCCAGGGACACATGCAAAGAGGCTCCAGCCCGTGCCACAGGCTGCCCACTGCCCCTGCCCCAGATCGGGGGCCACCAATCAGCCCTTTCGGAGTCCCCTTCCTCTAGAGGGAGTATTGGACCAACACTTGTAGAAAACGGTGTCCTCGTGGGCAACTCATTGGAGGGACACAAATAAATTCTGCTGACTTTCACCTGAAGCTTACGAGCGTTCATACGTAAGCGTCTTACATGGTCAGCTGTTTAGCTAAACATGAGCTCATGATCTAAATTTACACAATAATGAAGAAATCAGCTACGAGGGGAGACAATCAGTAAAGAGTATCAATACCAGAATTAGATTCCCAAGGCCATCCATCAATTGTTGGAATAATCAGGTGCAAGGCAGAATATATACATAAAACTGGAACTGAAACAAGGAACAAGGATGTTTTCAAAGACTGGTAGGATCTCTAAAATATTTTTAAAGGACATGTCATTGATAAAGCTAAATACTCAAAGGTTGTGTAATACAACAGATTAAGCATTGAGAAGAGTGAAATTATGCTGTTTTGAAAACTATGGCAGGTGAGATTTCCTGCCTAATTATATAAGAAGATTTCTCTAAAAATACACATTATTTCAATGACTTATTGGCTGTGAAATAAGTTAAGGGTATTTCAAATGGCTTGTCTGCAAAGAAAGGTGAGATGTAGGGAATCACAGAAAGTCGAGGGGAAAATAGGTCAATATATACATTGCTATATGGTGAACTAAACCTTAGGCCAGCAACAATGGAGAGGACCTGACCCTTAGAAACTTACAAGTAAGCTGGAATCTTCAAAAGTTCAAATCTTTATAAGTAGAATATTTATTAAAATGAATAACCAAGTGTTTTAATTGACATCAGAAGATCAAAACAATAAACCCTGAGAACCTAGAAATAAGATAAATAAAGATATGAGCAGAAATTAATACAACAGAAAACGTATAAAATTCAGGTGATTTAGTAAGTCCGAAGAATCTTCTTTGAAAAGATTGAAAAGACACACTTTGATTAAGGAAAACAAAAACATAAGTAAAGAATATACAGAAAGAATCAGGACAATGTTATAGCAGAGAATATATGAAATGCCAGTAAATTTGAACATTTCTGTAAAGTGGACCATTTCCTAGCTCCTAAAGTTTACCAAACCTGACACAAGAGGAAATCATTTAAGGTCATCATGTCTGCCCTTGGCATTCTCGGAACGCCCTGGCCTCAGGATGCAGCCTCTGTAGTCCAGGGTAACCTGCGGAGAGGGAGCGGGGCTGAGGGTAGTTGGAACTCTGGCCTCACTGAAGGAGTGGGTGTGGCCATCTCTGCTGTGACTGAACAAAGGGCAGGGGAGCAGGGGGCCCAGGGCAGGGCCCTCAGAGCACGGCAGGTCCAGTGGGGTGTCACAAGCATTTAGGCCCAGGCCAAAGGGCGCCTTCTTTGTCTGCACAGCTGCCCAAACTCTCACCTTTCCACTCAGGCCGACCTCTTACTTGAAGTGTGTGTGGAACCTGTCCTCACAGTACACCTCGCTGCACAGCTAACCATAGGTCTGGGCATCGTAGCTTCCTGCCAGGTGACCGAAGTTCGCAGGCAGATGTGTCCCATGGACACATGCAAAGAGGCTCCTGCCCGGGCCACAGGCTGCCCACTGCCCCTGCCCCAGATCGGGGGCCGCCAATGAGCCCTGTCGGAGTCCCCTTCCTCTAGAGGGAGTATTGGACCAACACTTGTAGAAAACGGTGTCCTCGTGGGCAACTCATTGGAGGGACACAAATAAATCTTTGCCGTCTTTCTGCGGAAGCTTACGAGCGTTCACACCTAAGCGTCTTACAAGGTCAGCTGTTTAGCTAAACATGAGCTCATGATCTAAATTTACACAATAATGAAGAAATCAGCTACGAGGGGAGACAATCAGTAAAGACTATCAATACCAGAATTAGATTCCCAAGGCCATCCATCAATTGTTGGAATAATCAGGTGCAAGGCAGAATATATACATAAAACTGGACCTGAAACAAGGAACAAGGATGTTTTCAAAGACTGGTAGGATCTCTACATGTCATTGATAAAGCTAAATACTCAAAGGTTGTGTAATACAACAGATTAAGCATTGAGAAGAGTGAAATTATGCTGTTTTGAAAACTATGGCCGGTGAGATTTTCTGCCTAATTATATAAGAAGATTTCTCTAAAAATACACATTATTTCAATGACTTATTGGCTGTGAAATAAGTTAAGGGTATTTCAAATGGCTTGTCTGCAAAGAAAGGTGAGATGTAGGGAATCACAGAAAGTCGAGGGGAAAATAGGTCAATATATACATTGCTATATGGTGAACTAAACCTTAGGCCAGCAACAATGGAGAGGACCTGACCCTTAGAAACTTAGAAGTAAGCTGGAATCTTCAAAAGTTCAAATCTTTATAAGTAAAATATTTATTGAAATGAATAACCAAGTGTTTTAATTGACATCAGAAGATCAAAACAATAAACCCTGAGAACATAGAAAAAAGATAAATAAAGATATGAGCAGAACTTAATACATCAGAAAACGTATAAAATTGAGGTGATTTAGTAAGTCCAAAGAATCTTCTTTGAAAAGATTGAAAAGACACACTTTGATTAAGGAAAACAAAAACATAAGTAAAGAATATACAGAAAGAATCAGGACAATGTTATAGCAGAGAATATATGAAATGCCAGTAAATTTGAACATTTCTGTAAAGTGGACCATTTCCTAGCTCCTAAAGTTTACCAAACCTGACACAAGAGGAAATCATTTAAGGTCATCATGTCTGCCCTTGGCATTCTCGGAACGCCCTGGCCTCAGGATGCAGCCTCTGTAGTCCAGGGTAACCTGCGGAGAGGGGGCGGGGCTGAGGGTGGTTGGAACTCTGGCCTCACTGAAGGAGTGGGTGTGGCCATCTCTGCTGTGACTGAACAAAGGGCAGGGGAGCAGGGGGCCCTGGGCAGGGCCCTCAGAGCACGGCAGGTCCAGTGGGGTGTCACAAGCATTTAGGCCCAGGCCAAAGGGCGCCTTCTTTGTCTGCACAGCTGCCCAAACTCTCACCTTTCCACTCAGGCCGACCTCTTACTTGAAGTGTGTGTGGAACCTGTCCTCACAGTACACCTCGCTGCACAGCTAACCATAGGTCTGGGCATCGTAGCTTCCTGCCAGGTGACCGAAGTTCGCAGGCAGATGTGTCCCAGGGACACATGCAAAGAGGCTCCAGCCCGTGCCACAGGCTGCCCACTGCCCCTGCCCCAGTTCGGGGGCCGCCAATCAGCCCTGTCGGAGTCCCCTTCCTCTAGAGGGAGTATTGGACCAACACTTGTAGAAAACGGTGTCCTCGTGGGCAACTCATTGGAGGGACACAAATAAATTTTGCTGACTTTCTCCTGAAGCTTACGAGCGTTCACACGTAAGCGTCTTACAAGGTCAGCTGTTTAGCTAAACATGAGCTCATGATCTAAATTTACACAATAATGAAGAAATCAGCTACGAGGGGAGACAATCAGTAAAGAGTATCAATACCAGAATTAGATTCCCAAGGCCATCCATCAATTGTTGGAATAATCAGGTGCAAGGCAGAATATATACATAAAACTGGAACTGAAACAAGGAACAAGGATGTTTTCAAAGACTGGTAGGATCTCTAAAACATTTTTAAAGTACATGTCATTGATAAAGCTAAATACTCAAAGGTTGTGTAATACAACAGATTAAGCATTGAGAAGAGTGAAATTATGCTGTTTTGAAAACTATGGCAGGTTAGATTTTCTGCCTAATTATATAAGAAGATTTCTCTAAAAATACACATTATTTCAATGACTTATTGGCTGTGAAATAAGTTAAGGGTATTTCAAATGGCTTGTCTGCAAAGAAAGGTGAGATGTAGGGAATCACAGAAAGTCGAGGGGAAAATAGGTCAATATATACATTGCTATATGGTGAACTAAAACTTAGGCCAGCAACAATGGAGAGGACCTGACCCTTAGAAACTTAGAAGTAAGCTGGAATCTTCAAAAGTTCAAATCTTTATAAGTAAAATATTTATTAAAATGAATAACCAAGTGTTTTAATTGACATCAGAAGATCAAAACAATAAACCCTGAGAACATAGAAAAAAGATAAATAAAGATATGAGCAGAACTTAATACAACAGAAAACGTATAAAATTCAGGTGATTTAGTAAGTCCAAAGAATCTTCTTTGAAAAGATTGAAAAGACACACTTTGATTAAGGAAAACAAAAACATAAGTAAAGAATATACAGAAAGAATCAGGACAATGTTATAACAGAGAATATATGAAATGCCAGTAAATTTGAACATTTCTGTAAGTGGACCATTTCCTAGCTCCTAAAGTTTACCAAACCTGACACAAGAGGAAATCATTTAAGGTCATCATGTCTGCCCTTGGCATTCTCGGACCGCCCTGGCCTCAGGATGCAGCCTCTGTTGTCCATGGTAACCTGCGGAGAGGGGGCGGGGCTGAGGGTGGTTGGAACTCTGGCCTCACTGAAGGAGTGGGTGTGGCCATCTCTGCTGTGACTGAACAAAGGGCAGGGGAGCAGGGGCCCAAGGGCAGGGCCCTCAGAGCACGGCAGGTCCAGTGGGGTGTCACAAGCATTTAGGCCCAGGCCAAAGGGCGCCTTCTTTGTCTGCACAGCTGCCCAAACTCTCACCTTTCCACTCAGGCCGACCTCTTACTTGAAGTGTGTGTGGAACCTGTCCTCACAGTACACCTCGCTGCACAGCTAACCATAGGTCTGGGCATCGTAGCTTCCTGCCAGGTGACCGAAGTTCGCAGGCAGATGTGTCCCAGGGACACATGCAAAGAGGCTCCTGCCCGGGCCACAGGCTTCCCACTGCCCCTGCCCCAGATCGGGGGCCGCCAATCAGCCCTGTCGAAGTCCCCTTCCTCTAGAGGGAGTATTGGACCAACACTTGTAGAAAACGTTGTCCTCGTGGGCAACTCATTGGAGGGACACAAATAAATCTTTGCCGTCTTTCTGCGGAAGCTTACGAGCGTTCACACCTAAGCGTCTTACAAGGTCAGCTGTTTAGCTAAACATGAGCTCATGATCTAAATTTACACAATAATGAAAAAATCAGCTACGAGGGGAGACAATCAGTAAAGACTATCAATACCAGAATTAGATTCCCAAGGCCATCCATCAATTGTTGGAATAATCAGGTGCAAGGCAGAATATATATATAAAACTGGACCTGAAACAAGGAACAAGGATGTTTTCAAAGACTGGTAGGATCTCTACATGTCATTGATAAAGCTAAATACTCAAAGGTTGTGTAATACAACAGATTAAGCATTGAGAAGAGTGAAATTATGCTGTTTTGAAAACTATGGCAGGTGAGATTTTCTGCCTAATTATATAAGAAGATTTCTCTAAAAATACACATTATTTCAATGACTTATTGGCTGTGAACTAAGTTAAGGGTATTTCAAATGGCTTGTCTGCAAAGAAAGGTGAGATGTAGGGAATCACAGAAAGTCGAGGGGAAAATAGGTCAATATATACATTGCTATATGGTGAACTAAACCTTAGGCCAGCAACAATGGAGAGGACCTGACCCTTAGAAACTTACAAGTAAGCTGGAATCTTCAAAATTTCAAATCTTTATAAGTAAAATATTTATTAAAATGAATAACCAAGTGTTTTAATTGACATCAGAAGATCAAAACAATAAACCCTGAGAACATAGAAAAAAGATAAATAAAGATATGAGCAGAACTTAATACATCAGAAAACGTATAAAATTGAGGTGATTTAGTAAGTCCAAAGAATCTTCTTTGAAAAGATTGAAAAGACACACGTTGATTAAGGAAAACAAAAACATAAGTAAAGAATATACAGAAAGAATCAGGACAAAGTTATAGCAGAGAATATATGAAATGCCAGTAAATTTGAACATTTCTGTAAGTGGACCATTTCCTAGCTCCTAAAGTTTACCAAACCTGACACAAGAGGAAATCATTTAAGGTCATCATGTCTGCCCTTGGCATTCTCGGAACGCCCTGGCCTCAGGATGCAGCCTCTGTAGTCCAGGGTAACCTGCGGAGAGGGGGCGGGGCTGAGGGTGGTTGGAACTCTGGCCTCACTGAAGGAGTGGGTGTGGCCATCTCTGCTGTGACTGAACAAAGGGCAGGGGAGCAGGGGGCCCTGGGCAGGGCCCTCAGAGCACGGCAGGTCCAGTGGGGTGTCACAAGCATTTAGGCCCAGGCCAAAGGGCGCCTTCTTTGTCTGCACAGCTGCCCAAACTCTCACCTTTCCACTCAGGCCGACCTCTTACTTGAAGTGTGTGTGGAACCTGTCCTCACAGTACACCTCGCTGCACAGCTAACCATAGGTCTGGGCATCGTAGCTTCCTGCCAGGTGACCGAAGTTCGCAGGCAGATGTGTCCCATGGACACATGCAAAGAGGCTCCTGCCCGGGCCACAGGCTGCCCACTGCCCCTGCCCCAGATCGGGGGCCGCCAATCAGCCCTGTCGGAGTCCCCTTCCTCTAGAGGGTGTATTGGACCAACACTTGTAGAAAACGGTGTCCTCTTGGGCAACTCATTGGAGGGACACAAATAAATTTTGCTGACTTTCTCCTGAAGATTACGAGCTTTCACACGTAAGCGTCTTACAAGTTCAGCTGTTTAGCTAAACATGAGCTCATGATCTAAATTTACACAATAATGAAGAAATCAGCTACGAGGAGAGACAATCAGTAAAGAGTATCAATACCAGAATTAGATTCCCAAGGCCATCCATCAATTGTTGGAATAATCTGGTGCAAGGCAGAATATATACATAAAACTGGAACTGAAACAAGGAACAAGGATGTTTTCAAAGACTGGTAGGATCTCTAAAACATTTTTAAAGGACATGTCATTGATAAAGCTAAATACTCAAAGGTTGTGTAATACAACAGATTAAGCATTGAGAAGAGTGAAATTATGCTGTTTTGAAAACTATGGCAGGTGAGATTTTCTGCCTAATTATATAAGAAGATTTCTCTAAAAATACACATTATTTCAATGACTTATTGGCTGTGAAATAAGTTAAGGGTATTTCAAATGGCTTGTCTGCAAAGAAAGGTGAGATGTAGGGAATCACAGAAAGTCGAGGGGAAAATAGGTCAATATATACATTGCCATATGGTGAACTAAACCTTAGGCCAGCAACAATGGAGAGGACCTGACCCTTAGAAACTTACAAGTAAGCTGGAATCTTCCAAAGTTCAAATATTTATAAGTAAAATATTTATTAAAATGAATAACCAAGTGTTTTAATTGACATCAGAAGATCAAAACAATAAACCCTGAGAACATAGAAAAAAGATAAATAAAGATATGAGCAGAACTTAATACAACAGAAAACGTATAAAATTCAGGTGATTTAGTAAGTCCAAAGAATCTTCTTTGAAAAGATTGAAAAGACACACGTTGATTAAGGAAAACAAAAACATAAGTAAAGAATATACAGAAAGAATCAGGACAATGTTATAGCAGAGAATATATGAAATGCCAGTAAATTTGAACATTTCTGCAAAGTGGACCATTTCCTAGCTCCTAAAGTTTACCAAACCTGACACAAGAGGAAATCATTTAAGGTCATCATGTCTGCCCTTGGCATTCTCGGACCGCCCTGGCCTCAGGATGCAGCCTCTGTAGTCCATGGTAACCTGCGGAGTGGGGGCGGGGCTGAGGGTGGTTGGAACTCTGGCCTCACTGAAGGAGTGGGTGTGGCCATCTCTGCTGTGACTGAACAAAGGGCAGGGGAGCAGGGGGCCCAGGGCAGGGCCCTCAGAGCACGGCAGGTCCAGTGGTCTGTCACAAGCATTTAGGCCCAGGCCAAAGGGCGCCTTCTTTGTCTGCACAGCTGCCCAAACTCTCACCTTTCCACTCAGGCCGACCTCTTACTTGAAGTGTGTGTGGAACCTGTCCTCACAGTACACCTCGCTGCACAGCTAACCATAGGTCTGGGCATCGTAGCTTCCTGCCAGGTGACCGAAGTTCGCAGGCAGATGTGTCCCAGGGACACATGCAAAGAGGCTCCTGCCCGGGCCACAGGCTGCCCACTGCCCCTGCCCCAGATCGGGGGCCGCCAATCAGCCCTGTCGGAGTCCCCTTCCTCTAGAGGGAGTATTGGACCAACACTTGTAGAAAACGGTGTCCTCGTGGGCAACTCATTGGAGGGACACAAATAAATCTTTGCCGTCTTTCTGCGGAAGCTTACCAGCGTTCACACCTAAGCGTCTTACAAGGTCAGCTGTTTAGCTAAACATGAGCTCATGATCTAAATTTACACAATAATGAAAAAATCAGCTACGAGGGGAGACAATCAGTAAAGACTATCAATACCAGAATTAGATTCCCAAGGCCATCCATCAATTGTTGGAATAATCAGGTGCAAGGCAGAATATATACATAAAACTGGACCTGAAACAAGGAACAAGGATGTTTTCAAAGACTGGTAGGATCTCCACATGTCATTGATAAAGCTAAATACTCAAAGGTTGTGTAATACAACAGATTAAGCATTGAGAAGAGTGAAATTATGCTGTTTTGAAAACTATGGCAGGTGAGATTTTCTGCCTAATTATATAAGAAGATTTCTCTAAAAATACACATTATTTCAATGACTTATTGGCTGTGAAATAAGTTAAGGGTATTTCAAATGGCTTGTCTGCAAAGAAAGGTGAGATGTAGGGAATCACAGAAAGTCGAGGGGAAAATAGGTCAATATATACATTGCTATATGGTGAACTAAACCTTAGGCCAGCAACAATGGAGAGGACCTGACCCTTAGAAACTTACAAGTAAGCTGGAATCTTCAAAAGTTCAAATCTTTATAAGTAAAATATTTATTAAAATGAATAACCAAGTGTTTTAATTGACATCAGAAGATCAAAACAATAAACCCTGAGAACATAGAAAAAAGATAAATAAAGATATGAGCAGAACTTAATACATCAGAAAACGTATAAAATTGAGGTGATTTAGTAAGTCCAAAGAATCTTCTTTGAAAAGATTGAAAAGACACACTTTGATTAAGGAAAACAAAAACATAAGTAAAGAATATACAGAAAGAATCAGGACAATGTTATAGCAGAGAATATATGAAATGCCAGTAAATTTGAACATTTCTGTAAAGTGGACCATTTCCTAGCTCCTAAAGTTTACCAAACCTGACACAAGAGGAAATCATTTAAGGTCATCATGTCTGCCCTTGGCATTCTCGGACCGCCCTGGCCTCAGGATGCAGCCTCTGTAGTCCAGGGTAAGCTGCGGAGAGGGGGCGGGGCTGAGGGTGGTTGGAACTCTGGCCTCACTGAAGGAGTGGGTGTGGCCATCTCTGCTGTGACTGAACAAAGGGCAGGGGAGCAGGGGGCCCAGGGCAGGGCCCTCAGAGCACGGCAGGTCCAGTGGGGTGTCACAAGCATTTAGGCCCAGGCCAAAGGGTGCCTTCTTTGTCTGCACAGCTGCCCAAACTCTCACCTTTCCACTCAGGCCGACCTCTTACTTGAAGTGTGTGTGGAACCTGTCCTCACAGTACACCTCACTGCACAGCTAACCACAGGTCTGGGCATCGTAGCTTCCTGCCAGGTGACCGAAGTTCGCAGGCAGATGTGTCCCAGGGACACATGCAAAGAGGCTCCAGCCCGTGCCACAGGCTGCCCACTGCCCCTGCCCCAGATCGGGGGCCACCAATCAGCCCTTTCGGAGTCCCCTTCCTCTAGAGGGAGTATTGGACCAACACTTGTAGAAAACGGTGTCCTCGTGGGCAACTCATTGGAGGGACACAAATAAATTCTGCTGACTTTCACCTGAAGCTTACGAGCGTTCATACGTAAGCGTCTTACATGGTCAGCTGTTTAGCTAAACATGAGCTCATGATCTAAATTTACACAATAATGAAGAAATCAGCTACGAGGGGAGACAATCAGTAAAGAGTATCAATACCAGAATTAGATTCCCAAGGCCATCCATCAATTGTTGGAATAATCAGGTGCAAGGCAGAATATATACATAAAACTGGAACTGAAACAAGGAACAAGGATGTTTTCAAAGACTGGTAGGATCTCTAAAATATTTTTAAAGGACATGTCATTGATAAAGCTAAATACTCAAAGGTTGTGTAATACAACAGATTAAGCATTGAGAAGAGTGAAATTATGCTGTTTTGAAAACTATGGCAGGTGAGATTTCCTGCCTAATTATATAAGAAGATTTCTCTAAAAATACACATTATTTCAATGACTTATTGGCTGTGAAATAAGTTAAGGGTATTTCAAATGGCTTGTCTGCAAAGAAAGGTGAGATGTAGGGAATCACAGAAAGTCGAGGGGAAAATAGGTCAATATATACATTGCTATATGGTGAACTAAACCTTAGGCCAGCAACAATGGAGAGGACCTGACCCTTAGAAACTTACAAGTAAGCTGGAATCTTCAAAAGTTCAAATCTTTATAAGTAGAATATTTATTAAAATGAATAACCAAGTGTTTTAATTGACATCAGAAGATCAAAACAATAAACCCTGAGAACCTAGAAATAAGATAAATAAAGATATGAGCAGAAATTAATACAACAGAAAACGTATAAAATTCAGGTGATTTAGTAAGTCCGAAGAATCTTCTTTGAAAAGATTGAAAAGACACACTTTGATTAAGGAAAACAAAAACATAAGTAAAGGATATACAGAAAGAATCAGGACAATGTTATAGCAGAGAATATATGAAATGCCAGTAAATTTGAACATTTCTGTAAAGTGGACCATTTCCTAGCTCCTAAAGTTTACCAAACCTGACACAAGAGGAAATCATTTAAGGTCATCATGTCTGCCCTTGGCATTCTCGGAACGCCCTGGCCTCAGGATGCAGCCTCTGTAGTCCATGGTAACCTGCCGAGAGGGGGCGGGGCTGAGGGTGGTTGCAACTCTGGCCTCACTGAAGGAGTGGGTGTGGCCATCTCTGCTGTGACTGAACAAAGGGCAGGGGAGCAGGGGGCCCAGGGCAGGGCCCTCAGAGCACGGCAGGTCCAGTGGGGTGTCACAAGCATTTAGGCCCAGGCCAAAGGGCGCCTTCTTTGTCTGCACAGCTGCCCAAACTCTCACCTTTCCACTCAGGCCGACCTCTTACTTGAAGTGTGTGTGGAACCTGTCCTCACAGTACACCTCGCTGCACAGCTAACCATAGGTCTGGGCATCGTAGCTTCCTGCCAGGTGACCGAAGTTCGCAGGCAGATGTGTCCCAGGGACACATGCAAAGAGGCACCTGCCCGGGCCACAGGCTGCCCACTGCCCCTGCCCCAGATCGGGGGCCGCCAATCAGCCCTGTCGGAGTCCCCTGCCTCTAGAGGGAGTATTGGACCAACACTTGTAGAAAACGGTGTCCTCGTGGAAAACTAATTGGAGGGACACAAATAAATCTTTGCCGTCTTTCTGCGGAAGCTTACGAGCGTTCACACCTAAGCGTCTTACAAGGTCAGCTGTTTAGCTAAACATGAGCTCATGATCTAAATTTACACAATAATGAAGAAATCAGCTACGAGGGGAGACAATCAGTAAAGACTATCAGTACCAGAATTAGATTCCCAAGGCCATCCAGCAATTGTTGGAATAATCTGGTGCAAGGCAGAATATATACATAAAACTGGACCTGAAACAAGGAACAAGGATGTTTTCAAAGACTGGTAGGATCTCTACATGTCATTGATAAAGCTAAATACTCAAAGGTTGTGTAATACAACAGATTAAGCATTGAGAAGAGTGAAATTATGCTGTTTTGAAAACTATGGCAGGTGAGATTTTCTGCCTAATTATATAAGAAGATTTCTCTAAAAATACACATTATTTCAATGACTTATTGGCTGTGAAATAAGTTAAGGGTATTTCAAATGGCTTGTCTGCAAAGAAAGGTGAGATGTAGGGAATCACAGAAAGTCGAGGGGAAAATAGGTCAATATATACATTGCTATATGGTGAACTAAACCTTAGGCCAGCAACAATGGAGAGGACCTGACCCTTAGAAACTTAGAAGTAAGCTGGAATCTTCAAAAGTTCAAATCTTTATAAGTAAAATATTTATTAAAATGAATAACCAAGTGTTTTAATTGACATCAGAAGATCAAAACAATAAACCCTGAGAACATAGAAAAAAGATAAATAAAGATATGAGCAGAACTTAATACATCAGAAAACGTATAAAATTGAGGTGATTTAGTAAGTCCAAAGAATCTTCTTTGAAAAGATTGAAAAGACACACTTTGATTAAGGAAAACAAAAACATAAGTAAAGAATATACAGAAAGAATCAGGACAATGTTATAGCAGAGAATATATGAAATGCCAGTAAATTTGAACATTTATGTAAAGTGGACCATTTCCTAGCTCCTAAAGTTTACCAAACCTGACACAAGAGGAAATCATTTAAGGTCATCATGTCTGCCCTTGGCATTGTCGGAACGCCCTGGCCTCAGGATGCAGCCTCTGTAGTCCAGGGTAACCTGCGGAGAGGGGGCGGGGCTGATGGTGGTTGGAACTCTGGCCTCACTGAAGGAGTGGGTGTGGCCATCTCTGCTGTGACTGAACAAAGGGCAGGGGAGCAGGGGGCCCAGGGCAGGGCCCTCAGAGCACGGCAGGTCCAGTGGGGTGTCACAAGCATTTAGGCCCAGGCCAAAGGGCGCCTTCTTTGTCTGCACAGCTGCCCAAACTCTCACCTTTCCACTCAGGCCGACCTCTTACTTGAAGTGTGTGTGGAACCTGTCCTCACAGTACACCTCGCTGCACAGCTAACCATAGGTCTGGGCATCGTAGCTTCCTGCCAGGTGACCGAAGTTCGCAGGTAGATGTGTCCCAGGGACACATGCAAAGAGGCTCCAGCCCGTGCCACAGGCTGCCCACTGCCCCTGCCCCAGTTCGGGGGCCGCCAATCAGCCCTGTCGGAGTCCCCTTCCTCTAGAGGGAGTATTGGACCAACACTTGTAGAAAACGGTGTCCTCGTGGGCAACTCATTGGAGGGACACAAATAAATTTTGCCGAATTTCTCCTGAAGCTTACGAGCGTTCACACCTAAGCGTCTTACAAGGTCAGCTGTTTAGCTAAACATGAGCTCATGATCTAAATTTACACAATAATGAAGAAATCAGCTACGAGGGGAGACAATCAGTAAAGACTATCAATACCAGAATTAGATTCCCAAGGCCATCCATCAATTGTTGGAATAATCAGGTGCAAGGCAGAATATATACATAAAACTGGAACTGAAACAAGGAACAATGATGTTTTCAAAGACTGGTAGGATCTCTACATGTCATTGATAAAGCTAAATACTCAAAGGTAGTGTAATACAACAGATTAAGCATTGAGAAGAGTGAAATTATGCTGTTTTGAAAACTATGGCAGGTGAGATTTTCTGCCTAATTATATAAGAAGATTTCTCTAAAAATACACATTATTTCAATGACTTATTGGCTGTGAAATAAGTTAAGGGTATTTCAAATGGCTTGTCTGCAAAGAAAGGTGAGATGTATGGAATCACAGAAAGTCGAGGGGAAAATAGGTCAATATATACATTGCTATATGGTGAACTAAAACTTAGGCCAGCAACAATGGAGAGGACCTGACCCTTAGAAACTTAGAAGTAAGCTGGAATCTTCAAAAGTTCAAATCTTTATAAGTAAAATATTTATTAAAATGAATAACCAAGTGTTTTAATTGACATCAGAAGATCAAAACAATAAACCCTGAGAACATAGAAAAAAGATAAATAAAGATATGAGCAGAACTTAATACATCAGAAAACGTATAAAATTGAGGTGATTTAGTAAGTCCAAAGAATCTTCTTTGAAAAGATTTAAAAGACACACTTTGATTAAGGAAAACCAAAACATAAGTAAAGAATATACAGAAAGAATCAGGACAATGTTATAACAGAGAATATATGAAATGCCAGTAAATTTGAACATTTCTGCAAAGTGGACCATTTCCTAGCTCCTAAAGTTTACCAAACCTGACACAAGAGGAAATCATTTAAGGTCATCATGTCTGCCCTTGGCATTCTCGGACCGCCCTGGCCTCAGGATGCAGCCTCTGTAGTCCATGGTAACCTGCGGAGTGGGGGCGGGGCTGAGGGTGGTTGGAACTCTGGCCTCACTGAAGGAGTGGGTGTGGCCATCTCTGCTGTGACTGAACAAAGGGCAGGGGAGCAGGGGGCCCAGGGCAGGGCCCTCAGAGCACGGCAGGTCCAGTGGGCTGTCACAAGCATTTAGGCCCAGGCCAAAGGGCGCCTTCTTTGTCTGCACAGCTGCCCAAACTCTCACCTTTCCACTCAGGCCGACCTCTTACTTGAAGTGTGTGTGGAACCTGTCCTCACAGTACACCTCGCTGCACAGCTAACCATAGGTCTGGGCATCGTAGCTTCCTGCCAGGTGACCGAAGTTCGCAGGCAGATGTGTCCCAGGGACACATGCAAAGAGGCTCCTGCCCGGGCCACAGGCTGCCCACTGCCCCTGCCCCAGATCGGGGGCCGCCAATCAGCCCTGTCGGAGTCCCCTTCCTCTAGAGGGAGTATTGGACCAACACTTGTAGAAAACGGTGTCCTCGTGGGCAACTCATTGGAGGGACACAAATAAATCTTTGCCGTCTTTCTGCGGAAGCTTACGAGCATTCACACCTAAGCGTCTTACAAGGTCAGCTGTTTAGCTAAACATGAGCTCATGATCTAAATTTACACAATAATGAAGAAATCAGCTACGAGGGGAGACAATCAGTAAAGACTATCAATACCAGAATTAGATTCCCAAGGCCATCCATCAATTGTTGGAATAATCAGGTGCAAGGCAGAATATATACATAAAACTGGAACTGAAACAAGGAACAAGGATGTTTTCAAAGACTGGTAGGATCTCTAAAACATTTTTAAAGGACATGTCATTGATAAAGCTAAATACTCAAAGGTTGTGTAATACCACAGATTAAGCATTGAGAAGAGTGAAATTATGCTGTTTTGAAAACTATGGCAGGTGAGATTTTCTGCCTAATTATATAAGAAGATTTCTCTAAAAATACACATTATTTCAATGACTTATTGGCTGTGAAATAAGTTAAGGGTATTTCAAATGGCTTGTCTGCAAAGAAAGGTGAGATGTAGGGAATCACAGAAAGTCGAGGGGAAAATAGGTCAATATATACATTGCTATATGGTGAACTAAACCTTAGGCCAGCAACAATGGAGAGGACCTGACCCTTAGAAACTTAGAAGTAAGCTGGAATCTTCAAAAGTTCAAATCTTTATAAGTAAAATATTTATTAAAATGAATAACCAAGTGTTTTAATTGACATCAGAAGATCAAAACAATAAACCCTGAGAACATAGAAAAAAGATAAATAAAGATATGAGCAGAACTTAATACATCAGAAAACGTATAAAATTGAGGTGATTTAGTAAGTCCAAAGAATCTTCTTTGAAAAGATTGAAAAGACACACTTTGATTAAGGAAAACAAAAACATAAGTAAAGAATATACAGAAAGAATCAGGACAAAGTTATAGCAGAGAATATATGAAATGCCAGTAAATTTGAACATTTCTGTAAGTGGACCATTTCCTAGCTCCTAAAGTTTACCAAACCTGACACAAGAGGAAATCATTTAAGGTCATCATGTCTGCCCTTGGCATTCTCGGAACGCCCTGGCCTCAGGATGCAGCCTCTGTAGTCCAGGGTAACCTGCGGAGAGGGGGCGGGGCTGAGGGTGGTTGGAACTCTGGCCTCACTGAAGGAGTGGGTGTGGCCATCTCTGCTGTGACTGAACAAAGGGCAGGGGAGCAGGGGGCCCAGGGCAGGGCCCTCAGAGCACGGCAGGTCCAGTGGGGTGTCACAAGCATTTAGGCCCAGGCCAAAGGGCGCCTTCTTTGTCTGCACAGCTGCCCAAACTCTCACCTTTCCACTCAGGCCGACCTCTTACTTGAAGTGTGTGTGGAACCTGTCCTCACAGTACACCTCGCTGCACAGCTAACCATAGGTCTGGGCATCGTAGCTTCCTGCCAGGTGACCGAAGTTCGCAGGCAGATATGTCCCAGGGACACATGCAAAGAGGCTCCAGCCTGTGCCACAGGCTGCCCACTGCCCCTGCCCCAGATCGGGGGCCGCCAATCAGCCCTGTCGGAGTCCCCTTCCTCTAGAGGGTGTATTGGACCAACACTTGTAGAAAACGGTGTCCTCGTGGGCAACTCATTGGAGGGACACAAATAAATTTTGCTGACTTTCTCCTGAAGATTACGAGCGTTCACACGTAAGGGTCTTACAAGTTCAGCTGTTTAGCTAAACATGAGCTCATGATCTAAATTTACACAATAATGAAGAAATCAGCTACGAGGTGAGACAATCAGTAAAGAGTATCAATACCAGAAATAGATTCCCAAGGCCATCCATCAATTGTTGGAATAATCAGGTGCAAGGCAGAATATATACATAAAACTGGAACTGAAACAAGGAACAAGGATGTTTTCAAAGACTGGTAGGATCTCTAAAACATTTTTAAAGGACATGTCATTGATAAAGCTAAATACTCAAAGGTTGTGTAATACAACAGATTAAGCATTGAGAAGAGTGAAATTATGCTGTTTTGAAAACTATGGCAGGTGAGATTTTCTGCCTAATTATATAAGAAGATTTCTCTAAAAATACACATTATTTCAATGACTTATTGGCTGTGAAATAAGTTAAGGGTATTTCAAATGGCTTGTCTGCAAAAAAGGTGAGATGTAGGGAATCACAGTAAGTCGAGGGGAAAATAGGTTAATATATACATTGCCATATGGTGAACTAAACCTTAGGCCAGCAACAATGGAGAGGACCTGACCCTTAGAAACTTACAAGTAAGCTGGAATCTTCAAAAGTTCAAATCTTTATAAGTAGAATATTTATTAAAATGAATAACCAAGTGTTTTAATTGACATCAGAAGATCAAAACAATAAACCCTGAGAACATAGAAAAAAGATAAATAAAGATATGAGCAGAACTTAATACAACAGAAAACGTATAAAATTCAGGTGATTTAGTAAGTCCAAAGAATCTTCTTTGAAAAGATTGAAAAGACACACTTTGATTAAGGAAAACAAAAACATAAGTAAAGAATATACAGAAAGAACCAGGACAATGTTATAACAGAGAATATATGAAATGCCAGTAAATTTGAACATTTCTGTAAAGTGGACCATGTCCTAGCTCCTAAAGTTTACCAAACCTGACACAAGAGGAAATCATTTAAGGACATCATGTCGGCCCTTGGCATTCTCGGAACGCCCTGGCCTCAGGATGCAGCCTCTGTAGTCCAGGGTAACCTGCGGAGAGGGGGCGGGGCTGAGGGTGGTTGGAACTCTGGCCTCACTGAAGGAGTGGGTGTGGCCATCTCTGCTGTGACTGAACAAAGGGCAGGGGAGCAGGGGGCCCAGGGCAGGGCCCTCAGAGGACGGCAGGTCCAGTGGGCTGTCACAAGCATTTAGGCCCAGGCCAAAGGGCGCCTTCTTTGTCTGCACAGCTGCCCAAACTCTCACCTTTCCACTCAGGCCGACCTCTTACTTGAAGTGTGTGTGGAACCTGTCCTCACAGTACACCTCGCTGCACAGCTAACCATAGGTCTGGGCATCGAAGCTTCCTGCCAGGTGACCGAAGTTCGCAGGCAGATGTGTCCCAGGGACACATGCAAAGAGGCTCCAGCCCGGGCCACAGGCTGCCCACTGCCCCTGCCCCAGATCGGGGGCCGCCAATCAGCCCTGTCGGAGTCCCCTTCCTCTAGAGGGAGTATTGGACCAACACTTGTAGAAAACGGTGTCCTCGTGGGCAACTCATTGGAGGGACACAAATAAATCTTTGCCGTCTTTCTGCGGAAGCTTACGAGCGTTCACACCTAAGCGTCTTACAAGGTCAGCTGTTTAGCTAAACATGAGCTCATGATCTAAATTTACACAATAATGAAGAAATCAGCTACGAGGGGAGACAATCAGTAAAGACTATCAATACCAGAATTAGATTCCCAAGGCCATCCATCAATTGTTGGAATAATCAGGTGCAAGGCAGAATATATACATAAAACTGGAACTGAAACAAGGAACAAGGATGTTTTCAAAGACTGGTAGGATCTCTAAAACATTTTTAAAGGACATGTCATTGATAAAGCTAAATACTCAAAGGTTGTGTAATACAACAGATTAAGCATTGAGAAGAGTGAAATTATGCTGTTTTGAAAACTATGGCAGGTGAGATTTTCTGCCTAATTATATAAGAAGATTTCTCTAAAAATACACATTATTTCAATGACTTATTGGCTGTGAAATAAGTTAAGGGTATTTCAAATGGCTTGTCTGCAAAGAAAGGTGAGATGTAGGGAATCACAGAAAGTCGAGGGGAAAATAGGTCAATATATACATTGCTATATGGTGAACTAAAACTTAGGCCAGCAACAATGGAGAGGACCTGACCTTTTGAAACTTACAAGTAAGCTGGAATCTTCAAAAGCTCAAATCTTTATAAGTAAAATATTTATTAAAATGAATAACCAAGTGTTTTAATTGACATCAGAAGATCAAAAAAATAAACCCTGAGAACATAGAAAAAAGATAAATAAAGATATGAGCAGAACTTAATACAACAGAAAACGTATAAAATTGAGGTGATTTAGTAAGTCCAAAGAATCTTCTATGAAAAGATTGAAAAGACACACTTTGATTAAGGAAAACAAAAACATAAGTTAAGAATATACAGAAAGAATTAGGACAATGGTATAACAGAGAATATATGAAATGCCAGTAAATTTGAACATTTCTGTAAAGTGGACCATTTCCTAGCTCCTAAAGTTTACCAAACATGACACAAGAGGAAATCATTTAAGGTCATCATGTCTGCCCTTGGCATTCTCGGAACGCCCTGGCCTCAGGATGCAGCCTCTGTAGTCCATGGTAACCTGCGGAGAGGGGGCGGGGCTGAGGGTGGTTGGAAATCTGGCCTCACTGAAGGAGTGGGTGTGGCCATCTCTGCTGTGACTGAACAAAGGGCAGGGGATCAGGGGGCCCAGGGCAGGGCCCTCAGAGCACGGCAGGTTCAGTGGTGTGTCACAACCATTAGGCTCAGGCCAAAGGGCGCCATCTTTGTCTGCACAGCTGCCCAAACTCTCACCTTTCCACTCAGGCCGACCTCTTACTTGAAGTGTGTGTGGAACCTGTCCTCACAGTACACCTCGCTGCACAGCTAACCATAGGTCTGGGCATCGTAGCTTCCTGCCAGGTGACCGAAGTTCGCAGGCAGATGTGTCCCAGGGACACATGCAAAGAGGCTCCTGCCCGGGCCACAGGCTGCCCACTGCCCCTGCCCCAGATCGGGGACCGCCAATCAGCCCTGTCGGAGTCCCCTTCCTCTAGAGGGAGTATTGGACCAACACTTGTAGAAAACGGTGTCCTCGTGGGCAACTCATTGGAGGGACACAAATAAATCTTTGCCGTCTTTCTGTGGAAGCTTACAAGCGTTCACACCTAAGCGTCTTACAAGGTCAGCTGTTTAGCTAAACATGAGCTCATGATCTAAATTTACACAATAATGAAGAAATCAGCTACGAGGGGAGACAATCAGTAAAGACTATCAATACCAGAATTAGATTCCCAAGGCCATCCATCAATTGTTGGAATAATCAGGTGCAAGGCAGAATATATACATAAAACTGGAACTGAAACAAGGAACAAGGATGTTTTCAAAGACTGGTAGGATCTCTAAAACATTTTTAAAGGACATGTCATTGATAAAGCTAAATACTCAAAGGTTGTGTAATACCACAGATTAAGCATTGAGAAGAGTGAAATTATGCTGTTTTGAAAACTATGGCAGGTGAGATTTTCTGCCTAATTATATAAGAAGATTTCTCTGAAATTACACATTATTTCAATGACTTATTGGCTGTGAAATAAGTTAAGGGTATTTCAAATGGCTTGTCTGCAAAGAAAGGTGAGATGTAGGGAATCACAGAAAGTCGAGGGGAAAATAGGTCAATATATACATTGCTATATGGTGAACTAAACCTTAGGCCAGCAACAATGGAGAGGACCTGACCCTTAGAAAATTACAAGTAAGCTGGAATCTTCAAAAGTTCAAATATTTATAAGTAAAATATTTATTAAAATGAATAACCAAGTGTTTTAATTGACATCAGAAGATCAAAACAATAAACCCTGAGAACATAGAAAAAAGATAAATAAAGATATGAGCAGAACTTAATACAACAGAAAACGTATAAAATTCAGGTGATTTAGTAAGTCCAAAGAATCTTCTTTGAAAAGATTTAAAAGACACACTTTGATTAAGGAAAACCAAAACATAAGTAAAGAATATACAGAAAGAATCAGGACAATGTTATAACAGAGAATATATGAAATGCCAGTAAATTTGAACATTTCTGCAAAGTGGACCATTTCCTAGCTCCTAAAGTTTACCAAACCTGACACAAGAGGAAATCATTTAAGGTCATCATGTCTGCCCTTGGCATTCTCGGACCGCCCTGGCCTCAGGATGCAGCCTCTGTAGTCCATGGTAACCTGCGGAGTGGGGGCGGGGCTGAGGGTGGTTGGAACTCTGGCCTCACTGAAGGAGTGGGTGTGGCCATCTCTGCTGTGACTGAACAAAGGGCAGGGGAGCAGGGGGCCCAGGGCAGGGCCCTCAGAGCACGGCAGGTCCAGTGGGCTGTCACAAGCATTTAGGCCCAGGCCAAAGGGCGCCTTCTTTGTCTGCACAGCTGCCCAAACTCTCACCTTTCCACTCAGGCCGACCTCTTACTTGAAGTGTGTGTGGAACCTGTCCTCACAGTACACCTCGCTGCACAGCTAACCATAGGTCTGGGCATCGTAGCTTCCTGCCAGGTGACCGAAGTTCGCAGGCAGATGTGTCCCAGGGACACATGCAAAGAGGCTCCTGCCCGGGCCACAGGCTGCCCACTGCCCCTGCCCCAGATCGGGGGCCGCCAATCAGCCCTGTCGGAGTCCCCTTCCTCTAGAGGGAGTATTGGACCAACACTTGTAGAAAACGGTGTCCTCGTGGGCAACTCATTGGAGGGACACAAATAAATCTTTGCCGTCTTTCTGCGGAAGCTTACGAGCATTCACACCTAAGCGTCTTACAAGGTCAGCTGTTTAGCTAAACATGAGCTCATGATCTAAATTTACACAATAATGAAGAAATCAGCTACGAGGGGAGACAATCAGTAAAGACTATCAATACCAGAATTAGATTCCCAAGGCCATCCATCAATTGTTGGAATAATCAGGTGCAAGGCAGAATATATACATAAAACTGGAACTGAAACAAGGAACAAGGATGTTTTCAAAGACTGGTAGGATCTCTAAAACATTTTTAAAGGACATGTCATTGATAAAGCTAAATACTCAAAGGTTGTGTAATACCACAGATTAAGCATTGAGAAGAGTGAAATTATGCTGTTTTGAAAACTATGGCAGGTGAGATTTTCTGCCTAATTATATAAGAAGATTTCTCTAAAAATACACATTATTTCAATGACTTATTGGCTGTGAAATAAGTTAAGGGTATTTCAAATGGCTTGTCTGCAAAGAAAGGTGAGATGTAGGGAATCACAGAAAGTCGAGGGGAAAATAGGTCAATATATACATTGCTATATGGTGAACTAAACCTTAGGCCAGCAACAATGGAGAGGACCTGACCCTTAGAAACTTAGAAGTAAGCTGGAATCTTCAAAAGTTCAAATCTTTATAAGTAAAATATTTATTAAAATGAATAACCAAGTGTTTTAATTGACATCAGAAGATCAAAACAATAAACCCTGAGAACATAGAAAAAAGATAAATAAAGATATGAGCAGAACTTAATACATCAGAAAACGTATAAAATTGAGGTGATTTAGTAAGTCCAAAGAATCTTCTTTGAAAAGATTGAAAAGACACACTTTGATTAAGGAAAACAAAAACATAAGTAAAGAATATACAGAAAGAATCAGGACAAAGTTATAGCAGAGAATATATGAAATGCCAGTAAATTTGAACATTTCTGTAAGTGGACCATTTCCTAGCTCCTAAAGTTTACCAAACCTGACACAAGAGGAAATCATTTAAGGTCATCATGTCTGCCCTTGGCATTCTCGGAACGCACTGGCCTCAGGATGCAGCCTCTGTAGTCCAGGGTAACCTGCGGAGAGGGGGCGGGGCTGAGGGTGGTTGGAACTCTGGCCTCACTGAAGGAGTGGGTGTGGCCATCTCTGCTGTGACTGAACAAAGGGCAGGGGAGCAGGGGGCCCAGGGCAGGGCCCTCAGAGCACGGCAGGTCCAGTGGGGTGTCACAAGCATTTAGGCCCAGGCCAAAGGGCGCCTTCTTTGTCTGCACAGCTGCCCAAACTCTCACCTTTCCACTCAGGCCGACCTCTTACTTGAAGTGTGTGTGGAACCTGTCCTCACAGTACACCTCGCTGCACAGCTAACCATAGGTCTGGGCATCGTAGCTTCCTGCCAGGTGACCGAAGTTCGCAGGCAGATATGTCCCAGGGACACATGCAAAGAGGCTCCAGCCTGTGCCACAGGCTGCCCACTGCCCCTGCCCCAGATCGGGGGCCGCCAATCAGCCCTGTCGGAGTCCCCTTCCTCTAGAGGGTGTATTGGACCAACACTTGTAGAAAACGGTGTCCTCGTGGGCAACTCATTGGAGGGACACAAATAAATTTTGCTGACTTTCTCCTGAAGATTACGAGCGTTCACACGTAAGGGTCTTACAAGTTCAGCTGTTTAGCTAAACATGAGCTCATGATCTAAATTTACACAATAATGAAGAAATCAGCTACGAGGTGAGACAATCAGTAAAGAGTATCAATACCAGAAATAGATTCCCAAGGCCATCCATCAATTGTTGGAATAATCAGGTGCAAGGCAGAATATATACATAAAACTGGAACTGAAACAAGGAACAAGGATGTTTTCAAAGACTGGTAGGATCTCTAAAACATTTTTAAAGGACATGTCATTGATAAAGCTAAATACTCAAAGGTTGTGTAATACAACAGATTAAGCATTGAGAAGAGTGAAATTATGCTGTTTTGAAAACTATGGCAGGTGAGATTTTCTGCCTAATTATATAAGAAGATTTCTCTAAAAATACACATTATTTCAATGACTTATTGGCTGTGAAATAAGTTAAGGGTATTTCAAATGGCTTGTCTGCAAAAAAGGTGAGATGTAGGGAATCACAGTAAGTCGAGGGGAAAATAGGTTAATATATACATTGCCATATGGTGAACTAAACCTTAGGCCAGCAACAATGGAGAGGACCTGACCCTTAGAAACTTACAAGTAAGCTGGAATCTTCAAAAGTTCAAATCTTTATAAGTAGAATATTTATTAAAATGAATAACCAAGTGTTTTAATTGACATCAGAAGATCAAAACAATAAACCCTGAGAACATAGAAAAAAGATAAATAAAGATATGAGCAGAACTTAATACAACAGAAAACGTATAAAATTCAGGTGATTTAGTAAGTCCAAAGAATCTTCTTTGAAAAGATTGAAAAGACACACTTTGATTAAGGAAAACAAAAACATAAGTAAAGAATATACAGAAAGAACCAGGACAATGTTATAACAGAGAATATATGAAATGCCAGTAAATTTGAACATTTCTGTAAAGTGGACCATGTCCTAGCTCCTAAAGTTTACCAAACCTGACACAAGAGGAAATCATTTAAGGACATCATGTCGGCCCTTGGCATTCTCGGAACGCCCTGGCCTCAGGATGCAGCCTCTGTAGTCCAGGGTAACCTGCGGAGAGGGGGCGGGGCTGAGGGTGGTTGGAACTCTGGCCTCACTGAAGGAGTGGGTGTGGCCATCTCTGCTGTGACTGAACAAAGGGCAGGGGAGCAGGGGGCCCAGGGCAGGGCCCTCAGAGGACGGCAGGTCCAGTGGGCTGTCACAAGCATTTAGGCCCAGGCCAAAGTGCGCCTTCTTTGTCTGCACAGCTGCCCAAACTCTCACCTTTCCACTCAGGCCGACCTCTTACTTGAAGTGTGTGTGGAACCTGTCCTCACAGTACACCTCGCTGCACAGCTAACCATAGGTCTGGGCATCGAAGCTTCCTGCCAGGTGACCGAAGTTCGCAGGCAGATGTGTCCCAGGGACACATGCAAAGAGGCTCCAGCCCGGGCCACAGGCTGCCCACTGCCCCTGCCCCAGATCGGGGGCCGCCAATCAGCCCTGTCGGAGTCCCCTTCCTCTAGAGGGAGTATTGGACCAACACTTGTAGAAAACGGTGTCCTCGTGGGCAACTCATTGGAGGGACACAAATAAATCTTTGCCGTCTTTCTGCGGAAGCTTACGAGCGTTCACACCTAAGCGTCTTACAAGGTCAGCTGTTTAGCTAAACATGAGCTCATGATCTAAATTTACACAATAATGAAGAAATCAGCTACGAGGGGAGACAATCAGTAAAGACTATCAATACCAGAATTAGATTCCCAAGGCCATCCATCAATTGTTGGAATAATCAGGTGCAAGGCAGAATATATACATAAAACTGGAACTGAAACAAGGAACAAGGATGTTTTCAAAGACTGGTAGGATCTCTAAAACATTTTTAAAGGACATGTCATTGATAAAGCTAAATACTCAAAGGTTGTGTAATACAACAGATTAAGCATTGAGAAGAGTGAAATTATGCTGTTTTGAAAACTATGGCAGGTGAGATTTTCTGCCTAATTATATAAGAAGATTTCTCTAAAAATACACATTATTTCAATGACTTATTGGCTGTGAAATAAGTTAAGGGTATTTCAAATGGCTTGTCTGCAAAGAAAGGTGAGATGTAGGGAATCACAGAAAGTCGAGGGGAAAATAGGTCAATATATACATTGCTATATGGTGAACTAAAACTTAGGCCAGCAACAATGGAGAGGACCTGACCTTTTGAAACTTACAAGTAAGCTGGAATCTTCAAAAGCTCAAATCTTTATAAGTAAAATATTTATTAAAATGAATAACCAAGTGTTTTAATTGACATCAGAAGATCAAAACAATAAACCCTGAGAACATAGAAAAAAGATAAATAAAGATATGAGCAGAACTTAATACAACAGAAAACGTATAAAATTGAGGTGATTTAGTAAGTCCAAAGAATCTTCTATGAAAAGATTGAAAAGACACACTTTGATTAAGGAAAACAAAAACATAAGTTAAGAATATACAGAAAGAATTAGGACAATGGTATAACAGAGAATATATGAAATGCCAGTAAATTTGAACATTTCTGTAAAGTGGACCATTTCCTAGCTCCTAAAGTTTACCAAACATGACACAAGAGGAAATCATTTAAGGTCATCATGTCTGCCCTTGGCATTCTCGGAACGCCCTGGCCTCAGGATGCAGCCTCTGTAGTCCATGGTAACCTGCGGAGAGGGGGCGGGGCTGAGGGTGGTTGGAACTCTGGCCTCACTGAAGGAGTGGGTGTGGCCATCTCTGCTGTGACTGAACAAAGGGCAGGGGATCAGGGGGCACAGGGCAGGGCCCTCAGAGCACGGCAGGTTCAGTGGTGTGTCACAACCATTAGGCTCAGGCCAAAGGGCGCCTTCTTTGTCTGCACAGCTGCCCAAACTCTCACCTTTCCACTCAGGCCGACCTCTTACTTGAAGTGTGTGTGGAACCTGTCCTCACAGTACACCTCGCTGCACAGCTAACCATAGGTCTGGGCATCGTAGCTTCCTGCCAGGTGACCGAAGTTCGCAGGCAGATGTGTCCCAGGGACACATGCAAAGAGGCTCCTGCCCGGGCCACAGGCTGCCCACTGCCCCTGCCCCAGATCGGGGACCGCCAATCAGCCCTGTCGGAGTCCCCTTCCTCTAGAGGGAGTATTGGACCAACACTTGTAGAAAACGGTGTCCTCGTGGGCAACTCATTGGAGGGACACAAATAAATCTTTGCCGTCTTTCTGTGGAAGCTTACAAGCGTTCACACCTAAGCGTCTTACAAGGTCAGCTGTTTAGCTAAACATGAGCTCATGATCTAAATTTACACAATAATGAAGAAATCAGCTACGAGGGGAGACAATCAGTAAAGACTATCAATACCAGAATTAGATTCCCAAGGCCATCCATCAATTGTTGGAATAATCAGGTGCAAGGCAGAATATATACATAAAACTGGAACTGAAACAAGGAACAAGGATGTTTTCAAAGACTGGTAGGATCTCTAAAACATTTTTAAAGGACATGTCATTGATAAAGCTAAATACTCAAAGGTTGTGTAATACCACAGATTAAGCATTGAGAAGAGTGAAATTATGCTGTTTTGAAAACTATGGCAGGTGAGATTTTCTGCCTAATTATATAAGAAGATTTCTCTGAAATTACACATTATTTCAATGACTTATTGGCTGTGAAATAAGTTAAGGGTATTTCAAATGGCTTGTCTGCAAAGAAAGGTGAGATGTAGGGAATCACAGAAAGTCGAGGGGAAAATAGGTCAATATATACATTGCTATATGGTGAACTAAACCTTAGGCCAGCAACAATGGAGAGGACCTGACCCTTAGAAAATTACAAGTAAGCTGGAATCTTCAAAAGTTCAAATATTTATAAGTAAAATATTTATTAAAATGAATAACCAAGTGTTTTAATTGACATCAGAAGATCAAAACAATAAACCCTGAGAACATAGAAAAAAGATAAATAAAGATATGAGCAGAACTTAATACAACAGAAAACGTATAAAATTCAGGTGATTTAGTAAGTCCAAAGAATCTTCTTTGAAAAGATTTAAAAGACACACTTTGATTAAGGAAAACCAAAACATAAGTAAAGAATATACAGAAAGAATCAGGACAATGTTATAACAGAGAATATATGAAATGCCAGTAAATTTGAACATTTCTGCAAAGTGGACCATTTCCTAGCTCCTAAAGTTTACCAAACCTGACACAAGAGGAAATCATTTAAGGTCATCATGTCTGCCCTTGGCATTCTCGGACCGCCCTGGCCTCAGGATGCAGCCTCTGTAGTCCATGGTAACCTGCGGAGAGGGGGCGGGGCTGAGGGTGGTTGGAACTCTGCCCTCACTGAAGGAGTGGGTGTGGCCATCTCTGCTGTGACTGAACAAAGGGCAGGGGAGCAGGGGGCCCAGGGCAGGGCCCTCAGAGCACGGCAGGTCCAGTGGGGTGTCACAAGCATTTAGGCCCAGGCCAAAGGGCGCCTTCTTTGTCTGCACAGCTGCCCAAACTCTCACCTTTCCACTCAGGCCGACCTCTTACTTGAAGTGTGTGTGGAACCTGTCCTCACAGTACACCTCGCTGCACAGCTAACCATAGGTCTGGGCATCGTAGCTTCCTGCCAGGTGACCGAAGTTCGCAGGCAGATGTGTCCCAGGGACACATGCAAAGAGGCTCCTGCCCGGGCCACAGGCTGCCCACTGCCCCTGCCCCAGATCGGGGGCCGCCAATCAGCCCTGTCGGAGTCCCCTGCCTCTAGAGGGAGTATTGGACCAACACTTGTAGAAAACGGTGTCCTCGTGGGCAACTCATTGGAGTGACACAAATAAATCTTTGCCGTCTTTCTGCGGAAGCATACGAGCGTTCACACCTAAGCGTCTTACAAGGTCAGCTGTTTAGCTAAACATGAGCTCATGATCTAAATTTACACAATAATGAAGAAATCAGCTACGAGGGGAGACAATCAGTAAAGAGTATCAATACCAGAATTAGATTCCCAAGGCCATCCATCAATTGTTGGAATAATCAGGTGCAAGGCAGAATATATACATAAAACTGGAACTGAAACAAGGAACAAGGATGTTTTCAAAGACTGGTAGGATCTCTAAAACATTTTTAAAGGACATGTCATTGATAAAGCTAAATACTCAAAGGTTGTGTAATACAACAGATTAAGCATTGAGAAGAGTGAAATTATGCTGTTTTGAAAACTATGGCAGGAGAGATTTTCTGCCTAATTATATAAGAAGATTTCTCTAAAAATACACATTATTTCAATGACTTATTGGCTGTGAAATAAGTTAAGGGTATTTCAAATGGCTTGTCTGCAAAGAAAGGTGAGATGTAGAGAATCACAGAAAGTCGAGGGGAAAATAGGTCAATATATACATTGCTATATGGTGTACTAAAACTTATGCCAGCAACAATGGAGAGGACCTGACTCTTAGAAACTTACAAGTAAGCTGGAATCTTCAAAAGTTCAAATCATTATAAGTAAAATATTTAGTAAAATGAATAACCAAGTGTTTTAATTGACATCAGAAGATCAAAACAATAAACCCTGAGAACATAGAAAAAAGATAAATAAAGATATGAGCAGAAATTAATACAACAAAAATCGTATAAAATTCAGGTGATTTAGTAAGTCCAAAGAATCTTCTTTGAAAAGATTGAAAAGACACACTTTGATTAAGGAAAACAAAAACATAAGTAAAGAATATACAGAAAGAACCAGGACAATGTTATAGCAGAGAATATATGAAATGCCAGTAAATTTGAACATTTCTGTAAAGTGGACCATTTCCTAGCTCCTAAAGTTTACCAAACCTGACACAAGACGAAATCATTTAAGGTCATCATGTCTGCCCTTGGCATTCTCGGAACGCCCTGGCCTCAGGATGCAGCCTCTGTAGTCCAGGGTAACCTGCGGAGAGGGGGCGGGGCTGAGGGTGGTTGGAACTCTGGCCTCACTGAAGGAGTGGGTGTGGCCATCTCTGCTGTGACTGAACAAAGGGCAGGGGAGCAGGGGGCCCAGGGCAGGGCCCTCAGAGAACGGCAGGTCCAGTGGGGTGTCACAAGCATTTAGGCCCAGGCCAAAGGGCGCCTTCTTTGTCTGCACAGCTGCCCAAACTCTCACCTTTCCACTCAGGCCGACCTCTTACTTGAAGTGTGTGTGGAACCTGTCCTCACAGTACACCTCGCTGCACAGCTAACCATAGGTCTGGGCATCGTAGCTTCCTGCCAGGTGACCGAAGTTCGCAGGCAGATGTGTCCCAGGGACACATGCAAAGAGGCTCCAGCCTGAGCCACAGGCTGCCCACAGCCCCTGCCCCAGATCGGGGGCCGCCAATCAGCCCTGTCGGAGTCCCCTTCCTCTAGAGGGAGTATTGGACCAACACTTGTAGAAAACCGTGTCCTCGTGGGCAACTCATTGGAGGGACACAAACAAATTTTGCCGAATTTCTCCTGAAGCTTACGAGCGTTCACACCTAAGCGTCTTACAAGGTCAGCTGTTTAGCTAAACATGAGCTCATGATCTAAATTTACACAATAATGAAGAAATCAGCTACGAGGGGAGACAATCAGTAAAGACTATCAATACCAGAATTAGATTCCCAAGGCCATCCATCAATTGTTGGAATAATCAGGTGCAAGGCAGAATATATACATAAAACTGGAACTGAAACAAGGAACAAGGATGTTTTCAAAGACTGGTAGGATCTCTAAAACATTTTTAAAGGACATGTCATTGATAAAGCTAAATACTCAAAGGTTGTGTAATACAACAGATTAAGCATTGAGAAGAGTGAAATTATGCTGTTTTGAAAACTATGGCAGGTGAGATTTTCTGCCTAATTATATAAGAAGATTTCTCTAAAAATACACATTATTTCAATGACTTATTGGCTGTGAAATAAGTTAAGGGTATTTCAAATGGCTTGTCTGCAAAGAAAGGTGAGATGTAGGGAATCACAGAAAGTCGAGGGGAAAATAGGTCAATATATACATTGCTATATGGTGAACTAAACCTTAGGCCAGCAACAATGGAGAGGACCTGACCTTTTGAAACTTACAAGTAAGCTGGAATCTTCAAAAGCTCAAATCTTTATAAGTAAAATATTTATTAAAATGAATAACCAAGTGTTTTAATTGACATCAGAAGATCAAAAAAATAAACCCTGAGAACATAGAAAAAAGATAAATAAAGATATGAGCAGAACTTAATACAACAGAAAACGTATAAAATTGAGGTGATTTAGTAAGTCCAAAGAATCTTCTATGAAAAGATTGAAAAGACACACTTTGATTAAGGAAAACAAAAACATAAGTTAAGAATATACAGAAAGAATCAGGACAATGGTATAACAGAGAATATATGAAATGCCAGTAAATTTGAACATTTCTGTAAAGTGGACCATTTCCTAGCTCCTAAAGTTTACCAAACATGACACAAGAGGAAATCATTTAAGGTCATCATGTCTGCCCTTGGCATTCTCGGAACGCCCTGGCCTCAGGATGCAGCCTCTGTAGTCCATGGTAACCTGCGGAGAGGGGGCGGGGCTGAGGGTGGTTGGAACTCTGGCCTCACTGAAGGAGTGGGTGTGGCCATCTCTGCTGTGACTGAACAAAGGGCAGGGGAGCAGGGGGCCCAGGGCAGGGCCCTCAGAGCACGGCAGGTCCAGTGGGGTGTCACAACCATTAGGCCCAGGCCAAAGGGCGCCTTCTTTGTCTGCACAGCTGCCCAAACTCTCACCTTTCCACTCAGGCCGACCTCTTACTTGAAGTGTGTGTGGAACCTGTCCTCACAGTACACCTCGCTGCACAGCTAACCATAGGTCTGGGCATCGTAGCTTCCTGCCAGGTGACCGAAGTTCGCAGGCAGATGTGTCCCAGGGACACATGCAAAGAGGCTCCTGCCCGGGCCACAGGCTGCCCACTGCCCCTGCCCCAGATCGGGGACCGCCAATCAGCCCTGTCGGAGTCCCCTTCCTATAGAGGGAGTATTGGACCAACACTTGTAGAAAACGGTGTCCTCGTGGGCAACTCATTGGAGGGACACAAATAAATCTTTGCCGTCTTTCTGCGGAAGCTTACAAGCGTTCACACCTAAGCGTCTTACAAGGTCAGCTGTTTAGCTAAACATGAGCTCATGATCTAAATTTACACAATAATGAAGAAATCAGCTACGAGGGGAGACAATCAGTAAAGACTATCAATACCAGAATTAGATTCCCAAGGCCATCCATCAATTGTTGGAATAATCAGGTGCAAGGCAGAATATATACATAAAACTGGAACTGAAACAAGGAACAAGGATGTTTTCAAAGACTGGTAGGATCTCTAAAACATTTTTAAAGGACATGTCATTGATAAAGCTAAATACTCAAAGGTTGTGTAATACCACAGATTAAGCATTGAGAAGAGTGAAATTATGCTGTTTTGAAAACTATGGCAGGTGAGATTTTCTGCCTAATTATATAAGAAGATTTCTCTAAAAATACACATTATTTCAATGACTTATTGGCTGTGAAATAAGTTAAGGGTATTTCAAATGGCTTGTCTGCAAAGAAAGGTGAGATGTAGGGAATCACAGAAAGTCGAGGGGAAAATAGTTCCATATATACATTGCTATATGGTGAACTAAACCTTAGGCCAGCAACAATGGAGAGGACCTGACCCTTAGAAACTTATAAGTAAGCTGGAATCTTCAAAATTTCAAATCTTTATAAGTAAAATATTTATTAAAATGAATAACCAAGTGTTTTAATTGACATCAGAAGATCAAAACAATAAACCCTGAGAACATAAAAAAAAACATAAATAAATATATGAGCAGAACTTAATACATCAGAAAACGTATAAAATTGAGGTGATTTAGTAAGTCCAAAGAATCTTCTTTGAAAAGATTGAAAAGACACACTTTGATTAAGGAAAACAAAAACATAAGTAAAGAATATACAGAAAGAATCAGGACAATGTTATAGCGGAGAATATATGAAATGCCAGTAAATTTGAACATTTCTGTAAAGTGGACCATTTCCTAGCTCCTAAAGTTTACCAAACCTGACACAAGAGGAAATCAGTTAAGGTCATCATGTCTGCCCTTGGCATTCTCGGAACGCCCTGGCCTCAGGATGCAGCCTCTGTAGTCCAGGGTAACCTGCGGAGAGGGGGCGGGGCTGAGGGTGGTTGGAACTCTGGCCTCACTGAAGGAGTGTGTGTGGCCATCTCTGCTGTGACTGAACAAAGGGCAGGGGAGCAGGGGGCCCAGGGCAGGGCCCTCAGAGCACGGCAGGTCCAGTGGGCTGTCACAAGCATTTAGGCCCAGGCCAAAGGGCGCCTTCTTTGTCTGCACAGCTGCCCAAACTCTCACCTTTCCACTCAGGCCGACCTCTTACTTGAAGTGTGTGTGGAACCTGTCCTCACAGTACACCTCGCTGCACAGCTAACCATAGGACTGGGCATCGTAGCTTCCTGCCAGGTGACCGAAGTTCGCAGGCAGATGTGTCCCAGGGACACATGCAAAGAGGCTCCTGCCCGGGCCACAGGCTGCCCACTGCCCCTGCCCCAGATCGGGGGCCGCCAATCAGCCCTGTCGGAGTCCCCTTCCTCTAGAGGGAGTATTGGACCAACACTTGTAGAAAACGGTGTCCTCGGGGGCAACTCATTGGAGGGACACAAATAAATCTTTGCCGTCTTTCTGCGGAAGCTTACGAGCGTTCACACCTAAGCGTCTTACAAGGTCAGCTGTTTAGCTAAACATGAGCTCATGATCTAAATTTACACAATAATGAAGAAATCAGCTACGAGGGGAGAAAATCAGTAAAGACTATCAATACCAGAATTGGATTCCCAAGGCCATCCATCAATTGTTGGAATAATCAGGTGCAAGGCAGAATATATATATAAAACTGGACCTGAAACAAGGAACAAGGATGTTTTCAAAGACTGGTAGGATCTCTACATGTCATTGATAAAGCTAAGTACTCAAAGGTTGTGTAATACAACAGATTAAGCATTGAGAAGAGTGAAATTATGCTGTTTTGAAAACTATGGCAGTTGAGATTTTCTGCCTAATTATATAAGAAGATTTCTCTAAAAATACACATTATTTCAATGACTTATTGGCTGTGAAATAAGTTAAGGGTATTTCAAATGGCTTGTCTGCAAAGAAAGGTGAGATGTAGAGAATCACAGAAAGTCGAGGGGAAAATAGGTCAATATATACATTGCTATATGGTGTACTAAAACTTAGGCCAGCAACAATGGAGAGGACCTGACTCTTAGAAACTTACAAGTAAGCTGGAATCTTCAAAAGTTCAAATCATTATAAGTAAAATATTTAGTAAAATGAATAACCAAGTGTTTTAATTGACATCAGAAGATCAAAACAATAAACCCTGAGAACATAGAAAAAAGATAAATAAAGATATGAGCAGAAATTAATACAACAGAAAACGTATAAAATTCAGGTGATTTAGTAAGTCCAAAGAATCTTCTTTGAAAAGATTGAAAAGACACACTTTGATTAAGGAAAACAAAAACATAAGTAAAGAATATACAGAAAGAACCAGGACAATGTTATAGCAGAGAATATATGAAATGCCAGTAAATTTGAACATTTCTGCAAAGTGGACCATTTCCTAGCTCCTAAAGTTTATCAAACCTGACACAAGAGAAAATCATTTAAGGTTCATCATGTCTGCCCTTGGCATTCTCGGACCGCCCTGGCCTCAGGATGCAGCCTCTGTAGTCCATGGTAACCTGCGGAGTGGGGGCGGGGCTGAGGGTGGTTGGAACTCTGGCCTCACTGAAGGAGTGGGTGTGGCCATCTCTGCTGTGACTGAACAAAGGGCAGGGGAGCAGGGGGCCCAGGGCAGGGCCCTCAGAGCACGGCAGGTCCAGTGGGCTGTCACAAGCATTTAGGCCCAGGCCAAAGGGCGCCTTCTTTGTCTGCACAGCTGCCCAAACTCTCACCTTTCCACTCAGGCCGACCTCTTACTTGAAGTGTGTGTGGAACCTGTCCTCACAGTACACCTCGCTGCACAGCTAACCATAGGTCTGGGCATCGTAGCTTCCTGCCAGGTGACCGAAGTTCGCAGGCAGATGTGTCCCAGGGACACATGCAAAGAGGCTCCAGCCCGGGCCACAGGCTGCCCACTGCCCCTGCCCCAGATCGGGGGCCGCCAATCAGCCCTGTCGGAGTCCCCTTCCTCTAGAGGGAGTATTGGACCAACACTTGTAGAAAACCGTGTCCTCGTGGGCAACTCATTGGAGGGACACAAATAAATTTTGCCGAATTTCTCCTGAAGCTTACGAGCGTTCACACCTAAGCGTCTTACAAGGTCAGCTGTTTAGCTAAACATGAGCTCATGATCTAAATTTACACAATAATGAAGAAATCAGCTACGAGGTGAGACAATCAGTAAAGACTATCAATACCAGAATTAGATTCCCAAGGCCATCCATCAATTGTTGGAATAATCAGGTGCAAGGCAGAATATATACATAAAACTGGAACTGAAACAAGGAACAATGATGTTTTCAAAGACTGGTAGGATCTCTACATGTCATTGATAAAGCTAAATACTCAAAGGTTGTGTAATACAACAGATTAAGCATTGAGAAGAGTGAAATTATGCTGTTTTGAAAACTATGGCAGGTGAGATATTCTGCCTAATTATATAAGAAGATTTCTCTAAAAATACACATTATTTCAATGACTTATTGGCTGTGAAATAAGTTAAGGGTATTTCAAATGGCTTGTCTGCAAAGAAAGGTGAGATGTAGGGAATCACAGAAAGTCGAGGGGAAAATAGGTCAATATATACATTGCTATATGGTGAACTAAACCTTAGGCCAGCAACAATGGAGAGGACCTGACCCTTAGAAACTTAGAAGTAAGCTGGAATCTTCAAAAGTTCAAATCTTTATAAGTAAAATATTTATTAAAATGAATAACCAAGTGTTTTAATTGACATCAGAAGATCAAAACAATAAACCCTGAGAACATAGAAAAAAGATAAATAAAGATATGTGCAGAACTTAATACATCAGAAAACGTATAAAATTGAGGTGATTTAGTAAGTCCAAAGAATCTTCTTTGAAAAGATTGAAAAGACACACTTTGATTAAGGAAAACAAAAACATAAGTAAAGAATATACAGAAAGAATCAGGAAAATGTTATAGCAGAGAATATATGAAATGCCAGTAAATTTGAACATTTCTGTAAAGTGGACCATTTCCTAGCTCCTAAAGTTTACCAAACCTGACACAAGAGGAAATCATTTAAGGTCATCATGTCTGCCCTTGGCATTCTCGGAACGCCCTGGCCTCAGGATGCAGCCTCTGTAGTCCAGGGTAACCTGCGGAGAGGGGGCGGGGCTGAGGGTGGTTGGAACTCTGCCCTCACTGGAGGAGTGGGTGTGGCCATCTCTGCTGTGACTGAACAAAGGGCAGGGGAGCAGGGGGCCCAGGGCAGGGCCTTCAGAGGATGGCAGGTCCAGTGGGCTGTCACAAGCATTTAGGCCCAGGCCAAAGGGCGCCTTCTTTGTCTGCACAGCTGCCCAAACTCTCACCTTTCCACTCAGGCCGACCTCTTACTTGAAGTGTGTGTGGAACCTGTCCTCACAGTACACCTCGCTGCACAGCTAACCATAGGTCTGGGCATCGTAGCTTCCTGCCAGGTGACCGAAGTTCGCAGGCAGATGTGTCCCAGGGACACATGCAAAGAGGCTCCAGCCCGGGCCACAGGCTGCCCACTGCCCCTGCCCCAGATCAGGGGCCGCCAATCATCCCTGTAGGAGTCCCCTTCCTCTAGAGGGAGTATTGGACCAACACTTGTAGAAAACGGTGTCCTCGTGGGCAACTCATTGGAGGGACACAAATAAATCTTTGCCGTCTTTCTGCGGAAGCTTACGAGCGTTCACACCTAAGCGTCTTACAAGGTCAGCTGTTTAGCTAAACATGAGCTCATGATCTAAATTTACACAATAATGAAGAAATCAGCTACGAGGGGAGACAATCAGTAAAGACTATCAATACCAGAATTAGATTCCCAAGGCCATCCATCAATTGTTGGAATAATCAGGTGCAAGGCAGAATATATACATAAAACTGGAACTGAAACAAGGAACAAGGATGTTTTCAAAGACTGGTAGGATCTCAAAAACATTTTTAAAGGACATGTCATTGATAAAGCTAAATACTCAAAGGTTGTGTAATACAACAGATTAAGCATTGAGAAGAGTGAAATTATGCTGTTTTGAAAACTATGGCAGGTGAGATTTTCTGCCTAATTATATAAGAAGATTTCTCTAAAAATACACATTATTTCAATGACTTATTGGCTGTGAAATAAGTTAAGGGTATTTCAAATGGCTTGTCTGCAAAGAAAGGTGAGATGTAGGGAATCACAGAAAGTCGAGGGGAAAATAGGTCAATATATACATTGCTATATGGTGAACTAAACCTTAGGCCAGCAACAATGGAGAGGACCTGACCCTTAGAAACTTAGAAGTAAGCTGGAATCTTCAAAAGTTCAAATCTTTATAAGTAAAATATTTATTAAAATGAATAACCAAGTGTTTTAATTGACATCAGAAGATCAAAACAATAAACCCTGAGAACATAGAAAAAAGATAAATAAAGATATGTGCAGAACTTAATACATCAGAAAACGTATAAAATTGAGGTGATTTAGTAAGTCCAAAGAATCTTCTTTGAAAAGATTGAAAAGACACACTTTGATTAAGGAAAACAAAAACATAAGTAAAGAATATACAGAAAGAATCAGGAAAATGTTATAGCAGAGAATATATGAAATGCCAGTAAATTTGAACATTTCTGTAAAGTGGACCATTTCCTAGCTCCTAAAGTTTACCAAACCTGACACAAGAGGAAATCATTTAAGGTCATCATGTCTGCCCTTGGCATTCTCGGAACGCCCTGGCCTCAGGATGCAGCCTCTGTAGTCCAGGGTAACCTGCGGAGAGGGGGCGGGGCTGAGGGTGGTTGGAACTCTGCCCTCACTGGAGGAGTGGGTGTGGCCATCTCTGCTGTGACTGAACAAAGGGCAGGGGAGCAGGGGGCCCAGGGCAGGGCCTTCAGAGGATGGCAGGTCCAGTGGGCTGTCACAAGCATTTAGGCCCAGGCCAAAGGGCGCCTTCTTTGTCTGCACAGCTGCCCAAACTCTCACCTTTCCACTCAGGCCGACCTCTTACTTGAAGTGTGTGTGGAACCTGTCCTCACAGTACACCTCGCTGCACAGCTAACCATAGGTCTGGGCATCGTAGCTTCCTGCCAGGTGACCGAAGTTCGCAGGCAGATGTGTCCCAGGGACACATGCAAAGAGGCTCCAGCCCGGGCCACAGGCTGCCCACTGCCCCTGCCCCAGATCAGGGGCCGCCAATCATCCCTGTAGGAGTCCCCTTCCTCTAGAGGGAGTATTGGACCAACACTTGTAGAAAACGGTGTCCTCGTGGGCAACTCATTGGAGGGACACAAATAAATCTTTGCCGTCTTTCTGCGGAAGCTTACGAGCGTTCACACCTAAGCGTCTTACAAGGTCAGCTGTTTAGCTAAACATGAGCTCATGATCTAAATTTACACAATAATGAAGAAATCAGCTACGAGGGGAGACAATCAGTAAAGACTATCAATACCAGAATTAGATTCCCAAGGCCATCCATCAATTGTTGGAATAATCAGGTGCAAGGCAGAATATATACATAAAACTGGAACTGAAACAAGGAACAAGGATGTTTTCAAAGACTGGTAGGATCTCAAAAACATTTTTAAAGGACATGTCATTGATAAAGCTAAATACTCAAAGGTTGTGTAATACAACAGATTAAGCATTGAGAAGAGTGAAATTATGCTGTTTTGAAAACTATGGCAGGTGAGATTTTCTGCCTAATTATATAAGAAGATTTCTCTAAAAATACACATTATTTCAATGACTTATTGGCTGTGAAATAAGTTAAGGGTATTTCAAATGGCTTGTCTGCAAAGAAAGGTGAGATGTAGGGAATCACAGAAAGTCGAGGGGAAAATAGGTCAATATATATATTGCTATATGGTGAACTAAACCTTAGGCCAGCAACAATGGAGAGGACCTGACCCTTAGAAACTTAGAAGTAAGCTGGAATCTTCAAAAGTTCAAATCTTTATAAGTAAAATATTTATTAAAATGAATAACCAAGTGTTTTAATTGACATCAGAAGATCAAAACAATAAACCCTGAGAACATAGAAAAAAGATAAATAAAGATATGTGCAGAACTTAATACATCAGAAAACGTATAAAATTGAGGTGATTTAGTAAGTCCAAAGAATCTTCTTTGAAAAGATTGAAAAGACACACTTTGATTAAGGAAAACAAAAACATAAGTAAAGAATATACAGAAAGAATCAGGAAAATGTTATAGCAGAGAATATATGAAATGCCAGTAAATTTGAACATTTCTGTAAAGTGGACCATTTCCTAGCTCCTAAAGTTTACCAAACCTGACACAAGAGGAAATCATTTAAGGTCATCATGTCTGCCCTTGGCATTCTCGGAACGCCCTGGCCTCAGGATGCAGCCTCTGTAGTCCAGGGTAACCTGCGGAGAGGGGGCGGGGCTGAGGGTGGTTGGAACTCTGCCCTCACTGGAGGAGTGGGTGTGGCCATCTCTGCTGTGACTGAACAAAGGGCAGGGGAGCAGGGGGCCCAGGGCAGGGCCTTCAGAGGATGGCAGGTCCAGTGGGCTGTCACAAGCATTTAGGCCCAGGCCAAAGGGCGCCTTCTTTGTCTGCACAGCTGCCCAAACTCTCACCTTTCCACTCAGGCCGACCTCTTACTTGAAGTGTGTGTGGAACCTGTCCTCACAGTACACCTCGCTGCACAGCTAACCATAGGTCTGGGCATCGTAGCTTCCTGCCAGGTGACCGAAGTTCGCAGGCAGATGTGTCCCAGGGACACATGCAAAGAGGCTCCAGCCCGGGCCACAGGCTGCCCACTGCCCCTGCCCCAGATCAGGGGCCGCCAATCATCCCTGTAGGAGTCCCCTTCCTCTAGAGGGAGTATTGGACCAACACTTGTAGAAAACGGTGTCCTCGTGGGCAACTCATTGGAGGGACACAAATAAATCTTTGCCGTCTTTCTGCGGAAGCTTACGAGCGTTCACACCTAAGCGTCTTACAAGGTCAGCTGTTTAGCTAAACATGAGCTCATGATCTAAATTTACACAATAATGAAGAAATCAGCTACGAGGGGAGACAATCAGTAAAGACTATCAATACCAGAATTAGATTCCCAAGGCCATCCATCAATTGTTGGAATAATCAGGTGCAAGGCAGAATATATACATAAAACTGGAACTGAAACAAGGAACAAGGATGTTTTCAAAGACTGGTAGGATCTCAAAAACATTTTTAAAGGACATGTCATTGATAAAGCTAAATACTCAAAGGTTGTGTAATACAACAGATTAAGCATTGAGAAGAGTGAAATTATGCTGTTTTGAAAACTATGGCAGGTGAGATTTTCTGCCTAATTATATAAGAAGATTTCTCTAAAAATACACATTATTTCAATGACTTATTGGCTGTGAAATAAGTTAAGGGTATTTCAAATGGCTTGTCTGCAAAGAAAGGTGAGATGTAGGGAATCACAGAAAGTCGAGGGGAAAATAGGTCAATATATACATTGCTATATGGTGAACTAAACCTTAGGCCAGCAACAATGGAGAGGACCTGACCCTTAGAAACTTACAAGTAAGCTGGAATCTTCCAAAGTTCAAATATTTATAAGTAAAATATTTATTAAAATGAATAACCAAGTGTTTTAATTGACATCAGAAGATCAAAACAATAAACCCTGAGAACATAGAAAAGAGATAAATAAAGATATGAGCAGAACTTAATACAACAGAAAACGTATAAAATTCAGGTGATTTAGTAAGTCCAAAGAATCTTCTTTGAAAAGATTGAAAAGACACACTTTGATTAAGGAAAACAAAAACATAAGTAAAGAATATACAGAAAGAATCAGGACAATGTTATAACAGAGAATATATGAAATGCCAGTAAATTTGAACATTTCTGTAAAGTGGACCATTTCCTAGCTCCTAAAGTTTACCAAAGCTGACACAAGAGGAAATCATTTAAGGTCATCATGTCTGCCCTTGGCATTCTCGGACCGCCCTGGCCTCAGAATGCAGCCTCTGTTGTCCATGGTAACCTGCGGAGAGGGGGCGGGGCTGAGGGTGGTTGGAACTCTGGCCTCACTGAAGGAGTGGGTGTGGCCATCTCTGCTGTGACTGAACACAGGGCAGGGGAGCAGGGGGCCCAGGGCAGGGCCCTCAGAGCACGGCAGGTCCAGTGGGCTGTCACAAGCATTTAGGCCCAGGCCCAAGGGCGCCTTCTTTGTCTGCACAGCTGCCCAAACTCTCACCTTTCCACTCAGGCCGACCTCTTACTTGAAGTGTGTGTGGAACCTGTCCTCACAGTACACCTCGCTGCACAGCTAACCATAGGTCTGGGCATCGTAGCTTCCTGCCAGGTGACCGAAGTTCGCAGGCAGATGTGTCCCAGGGACACATGCAAAGAGGCTCCTGCCCGGGCCACAGGCTGCCCACTGCCCCTGCCCCAGATCGGGGGCCGCCAATCAGCCCTGTCGGAGTCCCCTTCCTCTAGAGGGAGTATTGGACCAACACTTGTAGAAAACGGTGTCCTCGTGGGCAACTCATTGGAGGGACACAAATAAATCTTTGCCGTCTTTCTGCGGAAGCTTACGAGCGTTCACACCTAAGCGTCTTACAAGGTCAGCTGTTTAGCTAAACATGACCTCATGATCTAAATTTACACAATAATGAAGAAATCAGCTACGAGGGGAGACAATCAGTAAAGAGTATCAATACCAGAATTAGATTCCCAAGGCCATCCATCAATTGTTGGAATAATCAGGTGCAAGGCAGAATATATACATAAAACTGGACCTGAAACAAGGAACAAGGATGTTTTCAAAGACTGGTAGGATCTCTACATGTCATTGATATAGCTAAATACTCAAAGGTTGTGTAATACAACAGATTAAGCATTGAGAAGAGTGAAATTATGCTGTTTTGAAAACTATGGCAGGTGAGATTTTCTGCCTAATTATATAAGAAGATTTCTCTAAAAATACACATTATTTCAATGACTTATTGGCTGTGAAATAAGTTAAAGGTATTTCAAATGGCTTGTCTGCAAAGAAAGGTGAGATGTAGGGAATCACAGAAAGTCGAGGGGAAAATAGGTCAATATATACATTGCTATATGGTGAACTAAACCTTAGGCCAGCAACAATGGAGAGGACCTGACCCTTAGAAACTTACAAGTAAGCTGGAATCTTCAAAAGTTCAAATCTTTATAAGTAAAATATTTATTAAAATGAATAACCAAGTGTTTTAATTGACATCAGAAGATCAAAACAATAAACCCTGAGAACATAGAAAAAAGATAAATAAAGATATGAGCAGAACTTAATACATCAGAAAACGTATAAAATTGAGGTGATTTAGTAAGTCCAAAGAATCTTCTTTGAAAAGATTGAAAAGACACACTTTGATTAAGGAAAACAAAAACATAAGTAAAGAATATACAGAAAGAATCAGGACAATGTTATAGCAGAGAATATATGAAATGCCAGTAAATTTGAACATTTCTGTAAAGTGGACCATTTCCTAGCTCCTAAAGTTTACCAAACCTGACACAAGAGGAAATCATTTAAGGTCATCATGTCTGCCCTTGGCATTCTCGGAACGCCCTGGCCTCAGGATGCAGCCTCTGTAGTCCAGGGTAACCTGCTGAGAGGGGTCGGGGCTGAGGGTGGTTGGAACTCTGGCCTCACTGAAGGAGTGGGTGTGGCCATCTCTGCTGTGACTGAACAAAGGGCAGGGGAGCAGGGCGCCCAGGGCAGGGCCCTCAGAGCACGGCAGGTCCAGTGGGGTGTCACAAGCATTTAGGCCCAGGCCATAGGGCGCCTTCTTTGTCTGCACAGCTGCCCAAACTCTCACCTTTCCACTCAGGCCGACCTCTTACTTGAAGTGTGTGTGGAACCTGTCCTCACAGTACACCTCGCTGCACAGCTAACCATAGGTCTGGGCATCGTAGCTTCCTGCCAGGTGACCGAAGTTCGCAGGCAGATGTGTCCCAGGGACACATGCAAAGAGGCTCCAGCCCGGGCAAAAGGCTGCCCACTGCCCCTGCCCCAGATCGGGGGCCGCCAATCAGCCCTGTCGGAGTCCCCTTCCTCTAGAGGGAGTATTGGACCAACACTTGTAGAAAACGGTGTCCTCGTGGGCAACTCATTGGAGGGACACAAATAAATCTTTGCCGTCTTTCTGCGGAAGCTTACGAGCGTTCACACGTAAGCGTCTTACAAGGTCAGCTGTTTAGCTAAACATGAGCTCATGATCTAAATTTACACAATAATGAAGAAATCAGCTACGAGGGGAGACAATCAGTAAAGACTATCAATACCAGAATTAGATTCCCAAGGCCATCCATCAATTGTTGGAATAATCAGGTGCAAGGCAGAATATATACATAAAACTGGAACTGAAACAAGGAACAAGGATGTTTTCAAAGACTGGTAGGATCTCTAAAACATTTTTAAAGGACATGTCATTGATAAAGCTAAATACTCAAAGGTTGTGTAATACAACAGATTAAGCATTGAGAAGAGTGAAATTATGCTGTTTTGAAAACTATGGCAGGTGAGATTTTCTGCCTAATTATATAAGAAGATTTCTCTAAAAATACACATTATTTCAATGACTTATTGGCTGTGAAATAAGTTAAGGGTATTTCAAATGGCTTGTCTGCAAAGAAAGGTGAGATGTAGGGAATCACAGAAAGTCGAGGGGAAAATAGGTCAATATATACATTGCTATATGGTGAACTAAACCTTAGGCCAGCAACAATGGAGAGGACCTGACCCTTAGAAACTTACAAGTAAGCTGGAATCTTCCAAAGTTCAAATATTTATAAGTAAAATATTTATTAAAATGAATAACCAAGTGTTTTAATTGACATCAGAAGATCAAAACAATAAACCCTGAGAACATAGAAAAAGGATAAATAAAGATATGAGCAGAACTTAATACAACAGAAAACGTATAAAATTGAGGTGATTTAGTAAGTCCAAAGAATCTTCTTTGAAAAGATTGACAAGACACACTTTGATTAAGGAAAACAAAAACATAAGTAAAGAATATACAGAAAGAATCAGCACAATGTTATAGCAGAGAATATATGAAATGCCAGTAAATTTGAACATTTCTGTAAAGTGGACCATTTCCTAGCTCCTAAAGTTTACCAAACCTGACTCAAGAGGAAATCATTTAAGGTCATCATGTCTGCCCTTGGCATTCTCGGAACGCCATGGCCTCAGGATGCAGCCTCTGTAGTCCAGGGTAACCTGCGGAGAGGGGGCGGGGCTGAGGGTGGTTGGAACTCTGGCCTCACTGAAGGAGTGGGTGTGGCCATCTCTGCTGTGACTGAACAAAGGGCAGGGGAGCAGGGCGCCCAGGGCAGGGCCCTCAGAGCACGGCAGGTCCAGTGGGGTGTCACAAGCATTTAGGCCCAGGCCAAAGGGCGCCTTCTTTGTCTGCACAGCTGCCCAAACTCTCACCTTTCCACTCAGGCCGACCTCTTACTTGAAGTGAGTGTGGAACCTGTCCTCACAGTACACCTCGCTGCACAGCTAACCATAGGTCTGGGCATCGTAGCTTCCTGCCAAGTGACCGAAGTTCACAGGCAGATGTGTCCCAGGGACACATGCAAAGAGGCTCCAGCCCGTGCCACAGGCTGCCCACTGCCCCTGCCCCAGATCGGGGGCCGCCAATCAGCCCTGTCGGAGTCCCCTTCCTCTAGAGGGAGTATTGGACCAACACTTGTAGAAAACGGTGTCCTCGTGGGCAACTCATTGGAGGGACACAAATAAATCTTTGCCGTTTTTCTGCGGAAGCTTTCGAGCGTTCACACCTAAGCGTCTTACAAGGTCAGCTGTTTAGCTAAACATGAGCTCATGATCTAAATTTACACAATAATGAAGAATTCAGCCACGAGGGGAGACAATCAGTAAAGACTATCAATACCAGAATTAGATTCCCAAGGCCATCCATCAATTGTTGGAATAATCAGGTGCAAGGCAGAATATATACATAAAACTGGAACTGAAACAAGGAACAAGGATGTTTTCAAAGACTGGTAGGATCTCTAAAACATTTTTAAAGGACATGTCATTGATAAAGCTAAATACTCAAAGGTTGTGTAATACAACAGATTAAGCATTGAGAAGAGTGAAATTATGCTGTTTTGAAAACTATGGCAGGTGAGATTTTCTGCCTAATTATATAAGAAGATTTCTCTAAAAATACACATTATTTCAATGACTTATTGGCTGTGAAATAAGTTAAGGGTATTTCAAATGGCTTGTCTGCAAAGAAAGGTGAGATGTAGGGAATCACAGAAAGTCGAGGGGAAAATAGGTCAATATATACATTGCTATATGGTGAACTAAACCTTAGGCCAGCAACAATGGAGAGGACCTGACCCTTAGAAACTTACAAGTAAGCTGGAATCTACAAAAGTTCAAATATTTATAAGTAAAATATTTATTAAAATGAATAACCAAGTGTTTTAATTGACATCAGAAGATCAAAACAATAAACCCTGAGAACATAGAAAAAAGATAAATAAAGATATGAGCAGAACTTAATACAACAGAAAACGTATAAAATTCATGTGATTTAGTAAGTCCAAAGAATCTTCTTTGAAAAGATTGAAAAGACACACTTTGATTAAGGAAAACAAAAACATAAGTAAAGAATATACAGAAAGAATCAGGACAATGTTATAACAGAGAATATATGAAATGCCAGTAAATTTGAACATTTCTGTAAAGTGGACCATTTCCTAGCTCCTAAAGTTTACCAAACCAGACACAAGAGGAAATCATTTAAGGTCATCATGTCTGCCCTTGGCATTCTCGGACCGCCCTGGCCTCAGGATGCAGCCTCTGTTGTCCATGGTAACCTGCGGAGAGGGGGCGGGGCTGAGGGTGGTTGGAACTCTGGCCTCACTGAAGGAGTGGGTGTGGCCATCTCTGCTGTGACTGAACAAAGGGCAGGGGAGCAGGGGGCCCAGGGCAGGGCCCTCAGAGCACGGCAGGTCCATTGGGGTGTCACAAGATTTTAGGCCCAGGCCAAAGGGCGCCTTCTTTGTCTGCACAGCTGCCCAAACTCTCACCTTTCCACTCAGGCCGACCTCTTACTTGAAGTGTGTGTGGAACCTGTCCTCACAGTACACCTCGCTGCACAGCTAACCATAGGTCTGGGCATCGTAGCTTCCTGCCAGGTGACCGAAGTTCGCAGGCACATGTGTCCCAAGGACACATGCAAAGAGGCTCCTGCCCGGGCCACAGGCTGCCCACTGCCCCTGCCCCAGATCGGGGGCCGCCAATCAGCCCTGTCGGAGTCCCCTTCCTCTAGAGGGAGTATTGGACCAACACTTGTAGAAAATGGTGTCCTCGTGGGCAACTCATTGGAGGGACACAAATAAATCTTTGCCGTCTTTCTGCGGAAGCTTACGAGCGTTCACACCTAAGCGTCTTACAAGGTCAGCTGTTTAGCTAAACATGAGCTCATGATCTAAATTTACACAATAATGAAAAAATCAGCTACGAGGGGAGACAATCAGTAAAGACTATCAATACCAGAATTAGATTCCCAAGGCCATCCATCAATTGTTGGAATAATCAGGTGCAAGGCAGAATATATACATAAAACTGGACCTGAAACAAGGAACAAGGATGTTTTCAAAGACTGGTAGGATCTCTACATGTCATTGATAAAGCTAAATACTCAAAGGTTGTGTAATACAACAGATTAAGCATTGAGAAGAGTGAAATTATGCTGTTTTGAAAACTATGGCAGGTGAGATTTTCTGCCTAATTATATAAGAAGATTTCTCTAAAAATACACATTATTTCAATGACTTATTGGCTGTGAAATAAGTTAAAGGTATTTCAAATGGCTTGTCTGCAAAGAAAGGTGAGATGTAGGGAATCACAGAAAGTCGAGGGGAAAATAGGTCAATATATACATTGCTATATGGTGAACTAAACCTTAGGCCAGCAACAATGGAGAGGACCTGACCCTTAGAAACTTACAAGTAAGCTGGAATCTTCAAAAGTTCAAATCTTTATAAGTAAAATATTTATTAAAATGAATAACCAAGTGTTTTAATTGACATCAGAAGATCAAAACAATAAACCCTGAGAACATAGAAAAAAGATAAATAAAGATATGAGCAGAACTTAATACATCAGAAAACGTATAAAATTGAGGTGATTTAGTAAGTCCAAAGAATCTTCTTTGAAAAGATTGAAAAGACACACTTTGATTAAGGAAAACAAAAACATAAGTAAAGAATATACAGAAAGAATCAGGACAATGTTATAGCAGAGAATATATGAAATGCCAGTAAATTTGAACATTTCTGTAAAGTGGACCATTTCCTAGCTCCTAAAGTTTACCAAACCTGACACAAGAGGAAATCATTTAAGGTCATCATGTCTGCCCTTGGCATTCTCGGAACGCCCTGGCCTCAGGATGCAGCCTCTGTAGTCCATGGTAACCTGTGGAGAGGGGGCGGGGCTGAGGGTGGTTGGAACTCTGGCCTCACTGAAGGAGTGGGTGTGGCCATCTCTGCTGTGACTGAACAAAGGGCAGGGGAGCAGTGGGCCCAGGGCAGGGCCCTCAGAGCACGGCAGGTCCAGTGGGGTGTCACAAGCATTTAGGCCCAGGCCAAAGGGCGCCTTCTTTGTCTGCACAGCTGCCCAAACTCTCACCTTTCCACTCAGGCCGACCTCTTACTTGAAGTGTGTGTGGAACCTGTCCTCACAGTACACCTCGCTGCACAGCTAACCATAGGTCTGGGCATCGTAGCTTCCTGCCAGGTGACCGAAGTTCGCAGGCAGATGTGTCCCAGGGACACTTGCAAAGAGGCTCCAGCCCGTGCCACAGGCTGCCCACTGCCCCTGCCCCATATCGGGGGCCACCAATCAGCCCTGTCTGAGTCCCCTTCCTCTAGAGGTAGTATTGGACCAACACTTGTAGAAAACGGTGTCCTCGTGGGCAACTCATTGGAGGGACACAAATAATCTTTGCCGTCTTTCTGCGGAAGCTTACGAGCGTTCACACGTAAGCGTCTTACAAGGTCAGCTGTTTAGCTAAACATGAGCTCATGATCTAAATTTACACAATAATGAAGAAATCAGCTACGAGGAGAGACAATCAGTAAAGAGTATCAATACCAGAATTAGATTCCCAAGGCCATCCATCAATTGTTGGAATAATCAGGTGCAAGGCAGAATATATACATAAAACTGGAACTGAAACAAGGAACAAGGATGTTTTCAAAGACTGGTAGGATCTCTAAAACATTTTTAAAGGACATGTCATTGATAAAGCTAAATACTCAAAGGTTGTGTAATACAACAGATTAAGCATTGAGAAGAGTGAAATTATGCTGTTTTGAAAACTATGGCAGGTGAGATTTTCTGCCTAATTATATAAGAAGATTTCTCTAAAAATACACATTATTTCAATGACTTATTGGCTGTGCAATAAGTTAAGGGTATTTCAAATGGCTTGTCTGCAAAGAAAGGTGAGATGTAGGGAATCACAGAAAGTCGAGGGGAAAATAGGTCAATATATACATTGCTATATGGTGAACTAAACCTTAGGCCAGCAACAATGGAGAGGACCTGACCCTTAGAAACTTACAAGTAAGCTGGAATCTTCAAAAGTTCAAATCTATATAAGTAAAATATTTATTAAAATGAATAACCAAGTGTTTTAATTGACATCAGAAGATCAAAACAATAAACCCTGAGAACATAGAAAAAAGATAAATAAAGATATGAGCAGAAATTAATACAACAGAAAACTTATAAAATTGAGGTGATTTAGTAAGTCCAAAGAATCTTCTTTGAAAAGATTGAAAAGTCACACTTTGATTAAGGAAAACAAAAACATAAGTAAAGAATATACAGAAAGAACCAGGACAATGTTATAACAGAGAATATATGAAATGCCAGTAAATTTGAACATTTCTGTAAAGTGGACCATTTCCTAGCTCCTAAAGTTTACCAAACCTGACACAAGAGGAAATCATTTAAGGTCATCATGTCTGCCCTTGGCATTCTCGGAACGCCCTGGCCTCAGGATGCAGCCTCTGTAGTCCATGGTAACCTGCGGAGAGGGGGCGGGGCTGAGGGTGGTTGGAACTCTGGCCTCACTGAAGGAGTGGGTGTGGCCATCTCTGCTGTGACTGAACAAAGGGCAGGGGAGCAGGGGGCCCAGGGCAGGGCCCTCAGAGCACGGCAGGTCCAGTGGGGTGTCACAAGCATTTAGGCCCAGGCCAAAGGGCGCCTTCTTTGTCTGCACAGCTGCCCAAACTCTCACCTTTCCACTCAGGCCGACCGCTTACTTGAAGTGTGTGTGGAACCTGTCCTCACAGTACACTTCGCTGCACAGCTAACCATAGGTCTGGGCATCGTAGCTTCCTGCCAGGTGATCGAAGTTCGCAGGCAGATGTGTCCCAGGGACACATGCAAAGAGGCTCCTGCCCGGGCCACAGGCTGCCCACTGCCCCTGCCCCAGATCGGGGGCCGCCAATCAGCACTGTCAGAGTCCCCTTCCTCTAGAGGGAGTATTGGACCAACACTTGTAGAAAACGGTGTCCTCGTGGGCAACTCATTGGAGGGACACAAATAAATTGTGCCGACTTTCTCCTGAAGCTTACGAGCGTTCACACCTAAGCGTCTTACAAGGTCAGCTGTTTAGCTAAACATGAGCTCATGATCTAAATTTACACAATAATGAAGAAATCAGCTACGAGGGGAGACAATCAGTAAAGACTATCAATACCAGAATTAGATTCCCAAGGCCATCCATCAATTGTTGGAATAATCAGGTGCAAGGCAGAATATATACATAAAACTGGAACTGAAACAAGGAACAAGGATGTTTTCAAAGACTGGTAGGATCTCTAAAACATTTTTAAAGGACATGTCATTGATAAAGCTAAATACTCAAAGGTTGTGTAATACAACATATTAAGCATTGAGAAGAGTGAAATTATGCTGTTTTGAAAACTATGGCAGGTGAGATTTTCTGCCTAATTATATAAGAAGATTTCTCTAAAAATACACATTATTTCAATGACTTATTGGCTGTGAAATAAGTTAAGGGTATTTCAAATGGCTTGTCTGCAAAGAAAGGTGAGATGTAGGGAATCACAGAAAGTCGAGGGGAAAATAGGTCAATATATACATTGCTATATGGTGTACTAAATCTTAGGCCAGCAACAATGGAGAGGACCTGACTCTTAGAAACTTACAAGTAAGCTGGAATCTTCAAAAGTTCAAATCTTTATAAGTAAAATATTTATTAAAATGAATAACCAAGTGTTTTAATTGACATCAGAAGATCAAAACAATAAACCCTGAGAACATAGAAAAAAGATAAATAAAGATATGAGCAGAAATTAATACAACAGAAAACGTATAAAATTGAGGTGATTTAGTAAGTCCAAAGAATCTTCTTTGAAAAGATTGAAAAGACACACTTTGATTAAGGAAAACAAAAACATAAGTAAAGAATATACAGAAAGAATCAGGACAATGTTATAGCAGAGAATATATGAAATGCCAGTAAATTTGAACATTTCTGTAAAGTGGACCATTTCCTAGCTCCTAAAGTTTACCAAACCTGACACAAGAGGAAATCATTTAAGGTCATCATGTCTGCCCTTGGCATTCTCGGAACGCCCTGGCCTCAGGATGCAGCCTCTGTAGTCCATGGTAACCTGTGGAGAGGGGGCGGGGCTGAGGGTGGTTGGAACTCTGCCCTCACTGAAGGAGTGGGTGTGGCCATCTCTGCTGTGACAGAACAAATGGCACGGGAGCAGGGGGCCCAGGGCAGGGCCCTCAGAGCACGGCAGGTCCAGTGGGGTGTCACAAGCATTTAGGCCCAGGTCAAAGGGCGCCTTCTTTGTCTGCACAGCTGCCCAAACTCTCACCTTTCCACTCAGGCCGACCTCTTACTTGAAGTGTGTGTGGAACCTGTCCTCACAGTACACCTCGCTGCACACCTAACCATAGGTCTGGGCATCGTAGCTTCCTGCCAGGTGACCGAAGTTCGCAGGCAGATGTGTCCCAGGGACACATGCAAAGAGGCTCCTGCCCGGGCCACAGGCTGCCCACTGCCCCTGCCCCAGATCGGGGGCCGCCAATCAGCCCTGTCGGAGTCCCCTTCCTCTAGAGGGAGTATTGGACCAACACTTGTAGAAAACTGTGTCCTCGTGGGCAACTCATTGGAGGGACACAAATAAATCTTTGCCGTCTTTCTGCGGAAGCTTACGAGCGTTCACACCTAAGCGTCTTACAAGGTCAGCTGTTTAGCTAAACATGAGCTCATGATCTAAATTTACACAATAATGAAGAAATCAGCTACGAGGAGAGACAATCAGTAAAGAGTATCAATACCAGAATTAGATTCTCAAGGCCATCCATCAATTGTTGGAATAATCAGGTGCAAGGCAGAATATATACATAAAACTGGAACTGAAACAAGGAACAAGGATGTTTTCAAAGACTGGTAGGATCTCTAAAACATTTTTAAAGGACATGTCATTGATAAAGCTAAATACTCAAAGGTTGTGTAATACAACAGATTAAGCATTGAGAAGAGTGAAATTATGCTGTTTTGAAAACTATGGCAGGTGAGATTTTCTGCCTAATTATATAAGAAGATTTCTCTAAAAATACACATTATTTCAATGACTTATTGGCTGTGAAATAAGTTAAGGGTATTTCAAATGGCTTGTCTGCAAAGAAAGGTGAGATGTAGGGAATCACAGAAAGTCGAGGGGAAAATAGGTCAATATATACATTGCTATATGGTGAACTAAACCTTAGGCCAGCAACAATGGAGAGGACCTGACCCTTAGAAACTTACAAGTAAGCTGGAATCTTCAAAAGTTCAAATCTATATAAGTAAAATATTTATTAAAATGAATAACCAAGTGTTTTAATTGACATCAGAAGATCAAAACAATAAACCCTGAGAACATAGAAAAAAGATAAATAAAGATATGAGCAGAAATTAATACAACAGAAAACTTATAAAATTGAGGTGATTTAGTAAGTCCAAAGAATCTTCTTTGAAAAGATTGAAAAGACACACTTTGATTAAGGAAAACAAAAACATAAGTAAAGAATATACAGAAAGAACCAGGACAATGTTATAACAGAGAATATATGAAATGCCAGTAAATTTGAACATTTCTGTAAAGTGGACCATTTCCTAGCTCCTAAAGTTTACCAAACCTGACACAAGAGGAAATCATTTAAGGTCATCATGTCTGCCCTTGGCATTCTCGGAACGCCCTGGCCTCAGGATGCAGCCTCTGTAGTCCATGGTAACCTGCGGAGAGGGGGCGGGGCTGAGGGTGGTTGGAACTCTGGCCTCACTGAAGGAGTGGGTGTGGCCATCTCTGCTGTGACTGAACAAATGGCAGGGGAGCAGGGGGCCCAGGGCAGGGCCCTCAGAGCACGGCAGGTCCAGTGGGCTGTCACAAGCATTTAGGCCCAGGCCAAAGGGCGCCTTCTTTGTCTGCACAGCTGCCCAAACTCTCACCTTTCCACTCAGGCCGACCTCTTACTTGAAGTGTGTGTGGAACCTGTCCTCACAGTACACCTCGCTGCAGAGCTAACCATAGGTCTGGGCATCGTAGCTTCCTGCCAGGTGACCGAAGTTCGCAGGCAGATGTGTCCCAGGGACACATGCAAAGAGGCTCCTGCCCGGGCCACAGGCTGCCCACTGCCCCTGCCCCAGATCGGGGGCCGCCAATCAGCACTGTCAGAGTCCCCTTCCTCTAGAGGGAGTATTGGACCAACACTTGTAGAAAACGGTGTCCTCGTGGGCAACTCATTGGAGGGACACAAATAATCTTTGCCGTCTTTCTGCGGAAGCTTACGAGCGTTCACACGTAAGCGTCTTACAAGGTCAGCTGTTTAGCTAAACATGAGCTCATGATCTAAATTTACACAATAATGAAGAAATCAGCTACGAGGAGAGACAATCAGTAAAGAGTATCAATACCAGAATTAGATTCCCAAGGCCATCCATCAATTGTTGGAATAATCAGGTGCAAGGCAGAATATATACATAAAACTGGAACTGAAACAAGGAACAAGGATGTTTTCAAAGACTGGTAGGATCTCTAAAACATTTTTAAAGGACATGTCATTGATAAAGCTAAATACTCAAAGGTTGTGTAATACAACAGATTAAGCATTGAGAAGAGTGAAATTATGCTGTTTTGAAAACTATGGCAGGTGAGATTTTCTGCCTAATTATATAAGAAGATTTCTCTAAAAATACACATTATTTCAATGACTTATTGGCTGTGAAATAAGTTAAGGGTATTTCAAATGGCTTGTCTGCAAAGAAAGGTGAGATGTAGGGAATCACAGAAAGTCGAGGGGAAAATAGGTCAATATATACATTGCTATATGGTGAACTAAACCTTAGGCCAGCAACAATGGAGAGGACCTGACCCTTAGAAACTTACAAGTAAGCTGGAATCTTCAAAAGTTCAAATCTATATAAGTAAAATATTTATTAAAATGAATAACCAAGTGTTTTAATTTACATCAGAAGATCAAAACAATAAACCCTGAGAACATAGAAAAAAGATAAATAAAGATATGAGCAGAAATTAATACAACAGAAAACTTATAAAATTGAGGTGATTTAGTAAGTCCAAAGAATCTTCTTTGAAAAGATTGAAAAGACACACTTTGATTAAGGAAAACAAAAACATAAGTAAAGAATATACAGAAAGAACCAGGACAATGTTATAACACAGAATATATGAAATGCCAGTAAATTTGAACATTTCTGTAAAGTGGACCATTTCCTAGCTCCTAAAGTTTACCAAACCTGACACAAGAGGAAATCATTTAAGGTCATCATGTCTGCCCTTGGCATTCTCGGAACGCCCTGGCCTCAGGATGCAGCCTCTGTAGTCCATGGTAACCTGCGGAGAGGGGGCGGGGCTGAGGGTGGTTGGAACTCTGGCCTCACTGAAGGAGTGGGTGTGGCCATCTCTGCTGTGACTGAACAAAGGGCAGGGGAGCAGGGGGCCCAGGGCAGGGCCCTCAGAGCACGGCAGGTCCAGTGGGCTGTCACAAGCATTTAGGCCCAGGCCAAAGGGCGCCTTCTTTGTCTGCACAGCTGCCCAAACTCTCACCTTTCCACTCAGGCCGACCTCTTACTTGAAGTGTGTGTGGAACCTGTCCTCACAGTACACCTCGCTGCAGAGCTAACCATAGGTCTGGGCATCGTAGCTTCCTGCCAGGTGACCGAAGTTCGCAGGCAGATGTGTCCCAGGGACACATGCAAAGAGGCTCCAGACCGGGCCACAGGCTGCCCACTGCCCCTGCCCCAGATCGGGGGCCGCCAATCAGCACTGTCAGAGTCCCCTTCCTCTAGAGGGAGTATTGGACCAACACTTGTAGAAAACGGTGTCCTCGTGGGCAACTCATTGGAGGGACACAAATAAATTGTGCCGACTTTCTCCTGAAGCTTACGAGCGTTCACACCTAAGCGTCTTACAAGGTCAGCTGTTTAGCTAAACATGAGCTCATGATCTAAATTTACACAATAATGAAGAAATCAGCTACGAGGGGAGACAATCAGTAAAGACTATCAATACCAGAATTAGATTCCCAAGGCCATCCATCAATTGTTGGAATAATCAGGTGCAAGGCAGAATATATACATAAAACTGGAACTGAAACAAGGAACAAGGATGTTTTCAAAGACTGGTAGGATCTCTAAAACATTTTTAAAGGACATGTCATTGATAAAGCTAAATACTCAAAGGTTGTGTAATACAACAGATTAAGCATTGAGAAGAGTGAAATTATGCTGTTTTGAAAACTATGGCAGGTGAGATTTTCTGCCTAATTATATAAGAAGATTTCTCTAAAAATACACATTATTTCAATGACTTATTGGCTGTGAAATAAGTTAAGGGTATTTCAAATGGCTTGTCTGCAAAGAAAGGTGAGATGTAGGGAATCACAGAAAGTCGAGGGGAAAATAGGTCAATATATACATTGCTATATGGTGTACTAAAATTTAGGCCAGCAACAATGGAGAGGACCTGACTCTTAGAAACTTACAAGTAAGCTGGAATCTTCAAAAGTTCAAATCTTTATAAGTAAAATATTTATTAAAATGAATAACCAAGTGTTTTAATTGACATCAGAAGATCAAAACAATAAACCCTGAGAACATAGAAAAAAGATAAATAAAGATATGAGCAGAAATTAATACAACAGAAAACGTATAAAATTGAGGTGATTTAGTAAGTCCAAAGAATCTTCTTTGAAAAGATTGAAAAGACACACTTTGATTAAGGAAAACAAAAACATAAGTAAAGAATATACAGAAAGAATCAGGACAATGTTATAGCAGAGAATATATGAAATGCCAGTAAATTTGAACATTTCTGTAAAGTGGACCATTTCCTAGCTCCTAAAGTTTACCAAACCTGACACAAGAGGAAATCATTTAAGGTCATCATGTCTGCCCTTGGCATTCTCGGAACGCCCTGGCCTCAGGATGCAGCCTCTGTAGTCCATGGTAACCTGTGGAGAGGGGGCGGGGCTGAGGGTGGTTGGAACTCTGCCCTCACTGAAGGAGTGGGTGTGGCCATCTCTGCTGTGACAGAACAAATGGCACGGGAGCAGGGGGCCCAGGGCAGGGCCCTCAGAGCACGGCAGGTCCAGTGGGGTGTCACAAGCATTTAGGCCCAGGTCAAAGGGCGCCTTCTTTGTCTGCACAGCTGCCCAAACTCTCACCTTTCCACTCAGGCCGACCTCTTACTTGAAGTGTGTGTGGAACCTGTCCTCACAGTACACCTCGCTGCACACCTAACCATAGGTCTGGGCATCGTAGCTTCCTGCCAGGTGACCGAAGTTCGCAGGCAGATGTGTCCCAGGGACACATGCAAAGAGGCTCCTGCCCGGGCCACAGGCTGCCCACTGCCCCTGCCCCAGATCGGGGGCCGCCAATCAGCCCTGTCGGAGTCCCCTTCCTCTAGAGGGAGTATTGGACCAACACTTGTAGAAAACGGTGTCCTCGTGGGCAACTCATTGGAGGGACACAAATAAATCTTTGCCGTCTTTCTGCGGAAGCTTACGAGCGTTCACACCTAAGCGTCTTACAAGGTCAGCTGTTTAGCTAAACATGAGCTCATGATCTAAATTTACACAATAATGAAGAAATCAGCTACGAGGAGAGACAATCAGTAAAGAGTATCAATACCAGAATTAGATTCCCAAGGCCATCCATCAATTGTTGGAATAATCAGGTGCAAGGCAGAATATATACATAAAACTGGAACTGAAACAAGGAACAAGGATGTTTTCAAAGACTGGTAGGATCTCTAAAACATTTTTAAAGGACATGTCATTGATAAAGCTAAATACTCAAAGGTTGTGTAATACAACAGATTAAGCATTGAGAAGAGTGAAATTATGCTGTTTTGAAAACTATGGCAGGTGAGATTTTCTGCCTAATTATATAAGAAGATTTCTCTAAAAATACACATTATTTCAATGACTTATTGGCTGTGAAATAAGTTAAGGGTATTTCAAATGGCTTGTCTGCAAAGAAAGGTGAGATGTAGGGAATCACAGAAAGTCGAGGGGAAAATAGGTCAATATATACATTGCTATATGGTGAACTAAACCTTAGGCCAGCAACAATGGAGAGGACCTGACCCTTAGAAACTTACAAGTAAGCTGGAATCTTCAAAAGTTCAAATCTATATAAGTAAAATATTTATTAAAATGAATAACCAAGTGTTTTAATTGACATCAGAAGATCAAAACAATAAACCCTGAGAACATAGAAAAAAGATAAATAAAGATATGAGCAGAAATTAATACAACAGAAAACTTATAAAATTGAGGTGATTTAGTAAGTCCAAAGAATCTTCTTTGAAAAGATTGAAAAGACACACTTTGATTAAGGAAAACAAAAACATAAGTAAAGAATATACAGAAAGAACCAGGACAATGTTATAACAGAGAATATATGAAATGCCAGTAAATTTGAACATTTCTGTAAAGTGGACCATTTCCTAGCTCCTAAAGTTTACCAAACCTGACACAAGAGGAAATCATTTAAGGTCATCATGTCTGCCCTTGGCATTCTCGGAACGCCCTGGCCTCAGGATGCAGCCTCTGTAGTCCATGGTAACCTGCGGAGAGGGGGCGGGGCTGAGGGTGGTTGGAACTCTGCCCTCACTGAAGGAGTGGGTGTGGCCATCTCTGCTGTGACTGAACAAAGGGCACGGGAGCAGGGGGCCCAGGGCAGGGCCCTCAGAGCACGGCAGGTCCAGTGGGGTGTCACAAGCATTTAGGCCCAGGCCAAAGGGCGCCTTCTTTGTCTGCACAGCTGCCCAAACTCTCACCTTTCCACTCAGGCCGACCTCTTACTTGAAGTGTGTGTGGAACCTGTCCTCACAGTACACCTCGCTGCAGAGCTAACCATAGGTCTGGGCATCGTAGCTTCCTGCCAGGTGACCGAAGTTCGCAGGCAGATGTGTCCCAGGGACACATGCAAAGAGGCTCCTGCCCGGGCCACAGGCTGCCCACTGCCCCTGCCCCAGATCGGGGGCCGCCAATCAGCCCTGTCGGAGTCCCCTTCCTCTAGAGGGAGTATTGGACCAACACTTGTAGAAAACGGTGTCCTCGTGGGCAACTCATTGGAGGGACACAAATAAATCTTTGCCGTCTTTCTTCGGAAGCTTACGAGCGTTCACACCTAAGCGTCTTACAAGGTCAGCTGTTTAGCTAAACATGAGCTCATGATCTAAATTTACACAATAATGAAGAAATCAGCTACGAGGAGAGACAATCAGTAAAGAGTATCAATACCAGAATTAGATTCCCAAGGCCATCCATCAATTGTTGGAATAATCAGGTGCAAGGCAGAATATATACATAAAACTGGAACTGAAACAAGGAACAAGGATGTTTTCAAAGACTGGTAGGATCTCTAAAACATTTTTAAAGGACATGTCATTGATAAAGCTAAATACTCAAAGGTTGTGTAATACAACAGATTAAGCATTGAGAAGAGTGAAATTATGCTGTTTTGAAAACTATGGCAGGTGAGATTTTCTGCCTAATTATATAAGAAGATTTCTCTAAAAATACACATTATTTCAATGACTTATTGGCTGTGAAATAAGTTAAGGGTATTTCAAATGGCTTGTCTGCAAAGAAAGGTGAGATGTAGGGAATCACAGAAAGTCGAGGGGAAAATAGGTCAATATATACATTGCTATATGGTGAACTAAACCTTAGGCCAGCAACAATGGAGAGGACCTGACCCTTAGAAACTTACAAGTAAGCTGGAATCTTCAAAAGTTCAAATCTTTATAAGTAAAATATTTATTAAAATGAATAACCAAGTGTTTTAATTGACATCAGAAGATCAAAACAATAAACCCTGAGAACATAGAAAAAAGATAAATAAAGATATGAGCAGAACTTAATACATCAGAAAACGTATAAAATTGAGGTGATTTAGTAAGTCCAAAGAATCTTCTTTGAAAAGATTGAAAAGACACACTTTGATTAAGGAAAACAAAAACATAAGTAAAGAATATACAGAAAGAATCAGGACAATGTTATAGCAGAGAATATATGAAATGCCAGTAAATTTGAACATTTCTGTAAAGTGGACCATTTCCTAGCTCCTAAAGTTTACCAAACCTGACACAAGAGGAAATCATTTAAGGTCATCATGTCTGCCCTTGGCATTCTCGGAACGCCCTGGCCTCAGGATGCAGCCTCTGTAGTCCAGGGTAACCTGCGGAGAGGGGGCGGGGCTGAGGGTGGTTGGAACTCTGCCCTCACTGAAGGAGTGGGTGTGGCCATCTCTGCTGTGACTGAACAAAGGGCAGGGGAGCAGGGGGACCAGGGCAGGGCCCTCAGAGCACGGCAGGTCCAGTGGGGTGTCACAAGCATTTAGGCCCAGGCCAAAGGGCGCCTTCTTTGTCTGCACAGCTGCCCAAACTCTCACCTTTCCACTCAGGCCGACCTCTTACTTGAAGTGTGTGTGGAACCTGTCCTCACAGTACACCTCGCTGCACAGCTAACCATAGGTCTGGGCATCGTAGCTTCCTGCCAGGTGACCGAAGTTCGCAGGCAGATGTGTCCCAGGGACACATGCAAAGAGGCTCCAGCCCGTGCCACAGGCTGCCCACTGCCCCTGCCCCAGATCGGGGGCCACCAATCAGCCCTGTCGGAGTCCCCTTCCTCTAGAGGGAGTATTGGACAAACACTTGTAGAAAACGGTGTCCTCGTGGGCAACTCATTGTAGGGACACAAATAAATTTTGCCGACTTTCTCCTGAAGCTTACGAGCGTTCACACGTAAGCGTCTTACAAGGTCAGCTGTTTAGCTAAACATGAGCTCATGATCTAAATTTACACAATAATGAAGAAATCAGCTACGAGGAGAGACAATCAGTAAAGAGTATCAATACCAGAATTAGATTCCCAAGGCCATCCATCAATTGTTGGAATAATCAGGTGCAAGGCAGAATATATACATAAAACTGGAACTGAAACAAGGAACAAGGATGTTTTCAAAGACTGGTAGGATCTCTAAAACATTTTTAAAGGACATGTCATTGATAAAGCTAAATACTCAAAGGTTGTGTAATACAACAGATTAAGCATTGAGAAGAGTGAAATTATGCTGTTTTGAAAACTATGGCAGGTGAGATTTTCGGCCTAATTATATAAGAAGATTTCTCTAAAAATACACATTATTTCAATGACTTATTGGCTGTGAAATAAGTTAAGGGTATTTCAAATGGCTTGTCTGCAAAGAAAGGTGAGATGTAGGGAATCACAGAAAGTCGAGGGGAAAATAGGTCAATATATACATTGCTATATGGTGAACTAAACCTTAGGCCAGCAACAATGGAGAGGAACTGACCCTTAGAAAATTACAAATCAGCTGGAATCTTCAAAAGATCAAATCTTTATAAGTAAAATATTTATTAAAATGAATAAACAAGTGTTTTAATTGACATCAGAAGATCAAAACAATAAACCCTGAGAACATAGAAAAAAGATAAATAAAGATATGAGCAGAACTTAATACATCAGAAAACGTATAAAATTGAGGTGATTTAGTAAGTCCAAAGAATCTTCTTTGAAAAGATTGAAAAGACACACTTTGATTAAGGAAAACAAAAACATAAGTAAAGAATATACAGAAAGAATCAGGACAATGTTATAGCAGAGAATATATGAAATGCCAGTAAATTTGAACATTTCTGTAAAGTGGACCATTTCCTAGCTCCTAAAGTTTACCAAACCTGACACAAGAGGAAATCATTTAAGGTCATCATGTCTGCCCTTGGCATTCTCGGAACGCCCTGGCCTCAGGATGCAGCCTCTGTAGTCCAGGGTAACCTGCGGAGAGGGGGCGGGGCTGAGGGTGGTTGGAACTCTGCCCTCACTGAAGGAGTGGGTGTGGCCATCTCTGCTGTGACTGAACAAAGGGCAGGGGAGCAGGGGGCCCAGGGCAGGGCCCTCAGAGCACGGCAGGTCCAGTGGGGTGTCACAAGCATTTAGGCCCAGGCCAAAGGGCGCCTTCTTTGTCTGCACAGCTGCCCAAACTCTCACCTTTCCACTCAGGCCGACCTCTTACTTGAAGTGTGTGTGGAACCTGTCCTCACAGTACACCTCGCTGCACAGCTAACCATAGGTCTGGGCATCGTAGCTTCCTGCCAGGTGACCGAAGTTCGCAGGCAGATGTGTCCCAGGGACACATGCAAAGAGGCTCCAGCCCGTGCCACAGGCTGCCCACTGCCCCTGCCCCAGATCGGGGGCCACCAATCAGCCCTGTCGGAGTCCCCTTCCTCTAGAGGGAGTATTGGACAAACACTTGTAGAAAACGGTGTCCTCGTGGGCAACTCATTGTAGGGACACAAATAAATTTTGCCGACTTTCTCCTGAAGCTTACGAGCGTTCACACGTAAGCGTCTTACAAGGTCAGCTGTTTAGCTAAACATGAGCTCATGATCTAAATTTACACAATAATGAAGAAATCAGCTACGAGGAGAGACAATCAGTAAAGAGTATCAATACCAGAATTAGATTCCCAAGGCCATCCATCAATTGTTGGAATAATCAGGTGCAAGGCAGAATATATACATAAATCTGGAACTGAAACAAGGAACAAGGATGTTTTCAAAGACTGGTAGGATCCCTAAAACATTTTTAAAGGACATGTCATTGATAAAGCTAAATACTCAATGGTTGTGTAATACAACAGATTAAGCATTGAGAAGAGTGAAATTATGCTGTTTTGAAAACTATGGCAGGTGAGATTTTCTGCCTAATTATATAAGAAGATTTCTCTAAAAATACACATTATTTCAATGACTTATTGGCTGTGAAATAAGTTAAGGGTATTTCAAATGGCTTGTCTGCAAAGAAAGGTGAGATGTAGGGAATCACAGAAAGTCGAGGGGAAAATAGGTCAATATATACATTGCTATATGGTGAACTAAACCTTAGGCCAGCAACAATGGAGAGGAACTGACCCTTAGAAAATTACAAATAAGCTGGAATCTTCAAAAGTTCAAATCTTTATAAGTAAAATATTTATTAAAATGAATAAACAAGTGTTTTAATTGACATCAGAAGATCAAAACAATAAACCCTGAGAACCTAGAAAAAAGATAAATAAAGATATGAGCAGAACTTAATACATCAGAAAACGTATAAAATTGAGGTGATTTAGTAAGTCCAAAGAATCTTCTTTGAAAAGATTGAAAAGACACACTTTGATTAAGGAAAACAAAAACATAAGTAAAGAATATACAGAAAGAATCAGGACAATGTTATAGCAGAGAATATATGAAATGCCAGTAAATTTGAACATTTCTGTAAAGTGGACCATTTCCTAGCTCCTAAAGTTTACCAAACCTGACACAAGAGGAAATCATTTAAGGTCATCATGTCTGCCCTTGGCATTCTCGGAACGCCCTGGCCTCAGGATGCAGCCTCTGTAGTCCAGGGTAACCTGCGGAGAGGGGGCGGGGTTGAGGGTGGTTGGAACTCTGCCCTCACTGAAGGAGTGGGTGTGGCCATCTCTGCTGTGACTGAACAAAGGGCAGGGGAGCAGGGGGCCCAGGGCAGGGCCCTCAGAGCACGGCAGGTCCAGTGGGGTGTCACAAGCATTTAGGCCCAGGCCAAAGGGCGCCTTCTTTGTCTGCACAGCTGCCCAAACTCTCACCTTTCCACTCAGGCCGACCTCTTACTTGAAGTGTGTGTGGAACCTGTCCTCACAGTACACCTCGCTGCACAGCTAACCATAGGTCTGGGCATCGTAGCTTCCTGCCAGGTGACCGAAGTTCGCAGGCAGATGTGTCCCAGGGACACATGCAAAGAGGCTCCAGCCCGGGCCACAGGCTGCCCACTGCCCCTGACCCAGATCGGGGGCCACCAATCAGCCCTGTCGGAGTCCCCTTCCTCTAGAGGGAGTATTGGACCAACACTTGTAGAAAACGGTGTCCTCGTGTGCAACTCATTGGAGGGACACAAATAAATTTTGCCGACTTTCTCCTGAAGCTTACGAGCGTTCACACGTAAGCGTCTTACAAGGTCAGCTGTTTAGCTAAACATGAGCTCATGATCTAAATTTACACAATAATGAAGAAATCAGCTACGAGGAGAGACAATCAGTAAAGAGTATCAATACCAGAATTAGATTCCCAAGGCCATCCATCAATTGTTGGAATAATCAGGTGCAAGGCAGAATATATACATAAAACTGGAACTGAAACAAGGAACAAGGATGTTTTCAAAGACTGGTAGGATCTCTAAAACATTTTTAAAGGACATGTCATTGATAAAGCTAAATACTCAAAGGTTGTGTAATACAACAGATTAAGCATTGAGAAGAGTGAAATTATGCTGTTTTGAAAACTATGGCAGGTGAGATTTTCTGCCTAATTATATAAGAAGATTTCTCTAAAAATACACATTATTTCAATGACTTATTGGCTGTGAAATAAGTTAAGGGTATTTCAAATGGCTTGTCTGCAAAGAAAGGTGAGATGTAGGGAATCACAGAAAGTCGAGGGGAAAATAGGTCAATATATACATTGCTATATGGTGTACTAAAACTTAGGTCAGCAACAATGGAGAGGACCTGACTCTTAGAAACTTACAAGTAAGCTGGAATCTTCAAAAGTTCAAATCTTTCTAAGTAAAATATTTATTAAAATGAATAACCAAGTGTTTTAATTGACATCAGAAGATCAAAACAATAAACCCTGAGAACATAGAAAAAAGATAAATAAAGATATGAGCAGAAATTAATACAACAGAAAACGTATAAAATTCAGGTGATTTAGTAAGTCCAAAGAATCTTCTTTGAAAAGATTGAAAAGACACACTTTGATTAAGGAAAATAAAAACATAAGTAAAGAATATACAGAAAGAATCAGGACAATGTTATAGCAGAGAATATATGAAATGCCAGTAAATTTGAACATTTCTGTAAAGTGGACCATTTCCTAGCTCCTAAAGTTTACCAAACCTGACACAAGAGGAAATCATTTAAGGTCATCATGTCTGCCCTTGGCATTCTCGGAACGCCCTGGCTTCAGGATGCAGCCTCTGTAGTCCATGGTAACCTGCGGAGAGGGGGCGGGGCTGAGGGTGGTTGGAACTCTGCCCTCACTTAAGGAGTGGGTGTGGCCATCTCTGCTGTGACTGAACAAAGGGCAGGGGAGCAGGGGGACCAGGGCAGGGCCCTCAGAGCACGGCAGGTCCAGTGGGGTGTCACAAGCATTTAGGCCCAGGCCAAAGGGCGCCTTCTTTGTCTGCACAGCTGCCCAATCTCTCACCTTTCCACTCAGGCCGACCTCTTACTTGAAGTGTGTGTGGAACCTGTCCTCACAGTACACCTCGCTGCACAGCTAACCATAGGTCTGGGCATCGTAGCTTCCTGCCAGGTGACCGAAGTTCGCAGGCAGATGTGTCCCAGGGACACATGCAAAGAGGCTCCTGCCCGGGCCACAGGCTGCCCACTGCCCCTGCCCCAGATCGGGGGCCGCCAATCAGCCCTGTCAGAGTCCCCTTCCTCTAGAGGGAGTATTGGACCAACACTTGTAGAAAATGGTGTCCTCGTGGGCAACTCATTGGAGGGACACAAATAAATCTTTGCCGTCTTTCTGCGGAAGCTTACGAGCGTTCACACCTAAGCGTCGTACAAGGTCAGCTGTTTAGCTAAACATGAGCTCATGATCTAAATTTACACAATAATGAAGAAATCAGCTACGAGGGGAGACAATCAGTAAAGACTATCAATACCAGAATTAGATTCCCAAGACCATCCATCAATTGTTGGAATAATCAGGTGCAAGGCAGAATATATACATAAAACTGGACCTGAAACAAGGAACAAGGATGTTTTCAAAGACTGGTAGGATCTCTACATGTCATTGATAAAGCTAAATACTCAAAGGTTGTGTAATACAACAGATTAAGCATTGAGAAGAGTGAAATTATGCTGTTTTAAAAACTATGGCAGGTGAGATTTTCTGCCTAATTATATAAGAAGATTTCTCTAAAAATACACATTATTTCAATGACTTATTTGCTGTGAAATAAGTTAAGGGTATTTCAAATGGCTTGTCTGCAAAGAAAGGTGAGATGTAGGGAATCACAGAAAGTCGAGGGGAAAATAGGTCAATATATACATTGCTATATGGTGAACTAAACCTTAGGCCAGCAACAATGGAGAGGACCTGACCCTTAGAAACTTAGAAGTAAGCTGGAATCTTCAAAAGTTCAAATCTTTATAAGTAAAATATTTATTAAAATGAATAACCAAGTGTTTTAATTGACATCAGAAGATCAAAACAATAAACCCTGAGAACATAGAAAAAAGATAAATAAAGATATGAGCAGAACTTAATACATCAGAAAACGTATAAAATTGAGGTGATTTAGTAAGTCCAAAGAATCTTCTTTGAAAAGATTGAAAAGACACACTTTGATTAAGGAAAACAAAAACATAAGTAAAGAATATACAGAAAGAATCAGGACAATGTTATAGCAGAGAATATATGAAATGCCAGTAAATTTGAACATTTCTGTAAAGTGGACCATTTCCTAGCTCCTAAAGTTTACCAAACCTGACACAAGAGGAAATCATTTAAGGTCATCATGTCTGCCCTTGGCATTCTCGGAACGCCCTGGCCTCAGGATGCAGCCTCTGTAGTCCAGGGTAACCTGCGGAGAGGGGGCGGGGCTGAGGGTGGTTGGAACTCTGGCCTCACTGAAGGAGTGGGTGTGGCCATCTCTGCTGTGACTGAACAAAGGGCAGGGGAGCAGGGGGCCCAGGGCAGGGCCCTCAGAGCACGGCAGGTCCAGTGGGGTGTCACAAGCATTTAGGCCCAGGCCAAAGGGCGCCTTCTTTGTCTGCACAGCTGCCCAAACTCTCACCTTTCCACTCAGGCCGACCTCTTACTTGAAGTGTGTGTGGAACCTGTCCTCACAGTACACCTCGCTGCACAGCTAACCATAGGTCTGGGCATCGTAGCTTCCTGCCAGGTGACCGAAGTTCGCAGGCAGATGTGTCCCAGGGACACATGCAAAGAGGCTGCAGCCCGTGCCACAGGCTGCCCACTGCCCCTGCCCCAGATCGGGGGCCGCCAATCAGCCCTGTCGGAGTCCCCTTCCTCTAGAGGGAGTATTGGACCAACACTTGTAGAAAACGGTGTCCTCGTGGGCAACTCATTGGAGGGACACAAATAAATTTTGCTGACTTTCTCCTGAAGCTCACGAGCGTTCACACGTAAGCGTCTTACAAGGTCAGCTGTTTAGCTAAACATGAGCTCATGATCTAAATTTACACAATAATGAAGAAATCAGCTACGAGGGGAGACATTCAGTAAAGACTATCAATACCAGAATTAGATTCCCAAGGCCATCCATCAATTGTTGGAATAATCAGGTGCAAGGCAGAATATATACATAAAACTGGAACTGAAACAAGGAACAAGGATGTTTTCAAAGACTGGTAGGATCTCTAAAACATTTTTAAAGGACATGTCATTGATAAAGCTAAATACTCAAAGTTTGTGTAATACAACAGATTAAACATTGAGAAGAGTGAAATTATGCTGTTTTGAAAACTATGGCAGGTGAGATTTTCTGCCTAATTATATAAGAAGATTTCTCTAAAAATACACATTATTTCAATGACTTATTGGCTGTGAAATAAGTTAAGGGTATTTCAAATGGCTTGTCTGCAAAGAAAGGTGAGATGTAGGGAATCACAGAAAGTCGAGGGGAAAATAGGTCAATATATACATTGCTATATGGTGAACTAAAACTTAGGCCAGCAACAATGGAGAGGACCTGACCCTTAGAAACTTACAAGTAAGCTGGAATCTTCAAAAGTTCAAAACTTTATAAGTAAAATATTTATTAAAATGAATAACCAAGTGTTTTAATTGACATCAGAAGATCAAAACAATAAACCCTGAGAACCTAGAAAAAAGATAAATAAAGATATGAGCAGAAATTAATAAAACAGAAAACGTATAAAATTCAGGTGATTTAGTAAGTCCGAAGAATCTTCTTTGAAAAGATTGAAAAGACACACTTTGATTAAGGAAAACAAAAACATAAGTATAGAATATACAGAAAGAATCAGGACAATGTTATAGCAGAGAATATATGAAATGCCAGTAAATTTGAACATTTCTGTAAAGTGGACCATTTCCTAGCTCCTAAAGTTTACCAAACCTGACACAAGAGGAAATCATTTAAGGTCATCATGTCTGCCATTGGCATTCTCGGAACGCCCTGGCCTCAGGATGCAGCCTCTGTAGTTCATGGTAACCTGTGGATATGGGGCGGGGCTGAGGGTGGTTGGAACTCTGCCCTCACTGAAGGAGTGGGTGTGGCCATCTCTGCTGTGACTGAACAAAGGGCACGGGAGCAGGGGGCCGAGGGCAGGGCCCTCAGAGCACGGCAGGTCCAGTGGGGTGTCACAAGCATTTAGGCCCAGGCCAAAGGGCGCCTTCTTTGTCTGCACAGCTGCCCAAACTCTCACCTTTCCACTCAGGCCGACCTCTTACTTGAAGTGTGTGTGGAACCTGTCCTCACAGTACACCTCGCTGCACAGCTAACCATAGGTCTGGGCATCGTAGCTTCCTGCCAGGTGACCGAAGTTCGCAGGCAGATGTGTCCCAGGGACACATGCAAAGAGGCTCCAGCCCGGGCCACAGGCTGCCCACTGCCCCTGACCCAGATCGGGGGCCGCCAATCAGCCCTGTCGGAGTCCCCTTCCTCTAGAGGGAGTATTGGACCAACACTTGTAGAAAACGGTGTCCTCGTGGGCAACTCATTGGAGGGACACAAATAAATCTTTGCCGTCTTTCTGCGGAAGCTTACGAGCGTTCACACCTAAGCGTCTTACAAGGTCAGCTGTTTAGCTAAACATGAGCTCATGATCTAAATTTACACAATAATGAAAAAATCAGCTACGAGGGGAGACAATCAGTAAAGACTATCAATACCAGAATTAGATTCCCAAGGCCATCCATCAATTGTTGGAATAATCAGGTGCAAGGCAGAATATATACATAAAACTGGACCTGAAACAAGGAACAAGGATGTTTTCAAAGACTGGTAGGATCTCTACATGTCATTGATAAAGCTAAATACTCAAAGGTTGTGTAATACAACAGATTAAGCATTGAGAAGAGTGAAATTATGCTGTTTTGAAAACTATGGCAGGTGAGATTTTCTGCCTAATTATATAAGAAGATTTCTCTAAAAATACACATTATTTCAATGACTTATTGGCTGTGAAATAAGTTAAGGGTATTTCAAATGGCTTGTCTGCAAAGAAAGGTGAGATGTAGGGAATCACAGAAAGTCGAGGGGAAAATAGGTCAATATATACATTGCTATATGGTTAACTAAACCTTAGGCCAGCAACAATGGAGAGGACCTGACCCTTAGAAACTTACAAGTAAGCTGGAATCTTCAAAATTTCAAATCTTTATAAGTAAAATATTTATTAAAATGAATAACCAAGTGTTTTAATTGACATCAGAAGATCAAAACAATAAACCCTGAGAACATAGAAAAAAGATAAATAAAGATATGAGCAGAACTTAATACATCAGAAAACGTATAAAATTGAGGTGATTTAGTAAGTCCAAAGAATCTTCTTTGAAAAGATTGAAAAGACACACTTTGATTAAGGAAAACAAAAACATAAGTAAAGAATATACAGAAAGAATCAGGACAATGTTATAGCAGAGAATATATGAAATGCCAGTAAATTTGAACATTTCTGTAAAGTGGACCATTTCCTAGCTCCTAAAGTTTACCAAACCTGACACAAGAGGAAATCATTTAAGGTCATCATGTCTGCCCTTGGCATTCTCGGAATGTCCTGGCCTCAGAATGCAGCCTCTGTAGTCCAGGGTAACCTGCGGAGAGGGGGCGGGGCTGAGGGTGGTTGGAACTCTGCCCTCACTGAAGGAGTGTGTGTGGCCATCTCTGCTGTGACTGAACAAAGGGCAGGGGAGCAGGGGGCCCAGGGCCGGGCCCTCAGAGCACGGCAGGTCCAGTGGGGTGACACAAGCATTTAGGCCCAGGCCAAAGGGCGCCTTCTTTGTCTGCACAGCTGCCCAAACTCTCACCTTTCCACTCAGGCCGACCTCTTACTTGAAGTGTGTGTGGAACCTGTCCTCACAGTACACCTCGCTGCACAGCTAACCATAGGTCTGGGCATCGTAGCTTCCTGCCAGGTGACCGAAGTTCGCAGGCAGATGTGTCCCAGGGACACATGCAAAGAGGCTCCATCCCGTGCCACAGGCTGCCCACTGCCCATGCCCCAGATCGGGGGCCGCCAATCAGCCCTGTCGGAGTCGCCTTCCTCTAGAGGGAGTATTGGACCAACACTTGTAGAAAACGGTGTCCTCGTGGGCAACTCATTGGAGGGACACAAATAAATTTTGCTGACATTCTCCTGAAGCTTACGAGCGTTCACACGTAAGCGTCTTACAAGGTCAGCTGTTTAGCTAAACATGAGCTCATGATCTAAATTTACACAATAATGAAGAAATCAGCTACGAGGGGAGACATTCAGTAAAGACTATCAATACCAGAATTAGATTCCCAAGGCCATCCATCAATTGTTGGAATAATCAGGTGCAAGGCAGAATATATACATAAAACTGGAACTGAAACAAGGAACAAGGATGTTTTCAAAGACTGGTAGGATCTCTAAAATATTTTTAAAGTACATGTCATTGATAAAGCTAAATACTCAAAGTTTGTGTAATACAACAGATTAAACATTGAGAAGAGTGAAATTATGCTGTTTTGAAAACTATGGCAGGTGAGATTTTCTGCCTAATTATATAAGAAGATTTCTCTAAAAATACACATTATTTCAATGACTTATTGGCTGTGAAATAAGTTAAGGGTATTTCAAATGGCTTGTCTGCAAAGAAAGGTGAGATGTAGGGAATCACAGAAAGTCGAGGGGAAAATAGGTCAATATATACATTGCTATATGGTGAACTAAAACTTAGGCCAGCAACAATGGAGAGGACCTGACTCTTAGAAACTTACAAGTAAGCTGGAATCTTCAAAAGTTCAAATCTTTATAAGTAAAATATTTATTAAAATGAATAACCAATTGTTTTAATTGACATCAGAAGATCAAAACAATAAACCCTGAGAACATAGAAAAAAGATAAATAAAGATATGAGCAGAAATTAATACAACAGAAAACGAATAAAATTGAGGTGATTTAGTAAGTCCAAAGAATCTTCTTTGAAAAGATTGAAAAGACACACTTTGATTAAGGAAAACAAAAACATAAGTATAGAATATACAGAAAGAATCAGGACAATGTTATAGCAGAGAATATATGAAATGCCAGTAAATTTGAACATTTCTGTAAAGTGGACCATTTCCTAGCTCCTAAAGTTTACCAAACCTGACACAAGAGGAAATCATTTAAGGTCATCATGTCTGCCCTTGGCATTCTCGGAAGGCCCTGGCCTCAGGATGCAGCCTCTGTAGTCCAGGGTAACCTGTGGATAGGGGGCGGGGCTGAGGGTGGTTGGAACTCTGCCCTAACTGAAGGAGTGGGTGTGGCCATCTCTGCTGTGACTGAACAAAGGGCAGGGGAGCAGGGGGCCCAGGGCAGGGCCCTCAGAGCACGGCAGGTCCAGTGGGGTGTCACAAGCATTTAGGCCCAGGCCAAAGGGCGCCTTCTTTGTCTGCACAGCTGCCCAAACTCTCACCTTTCCACTCAGGCCGACCTCTTACTTGAAGTGTGTGTGGAACCTGTCCTCACAGTACACCTCGCTGCACAGCTAACCATAGGTCTGGGCATCGTAGCTTCCTGCCAGGTGACCGAAGTTCGCAGGCAGATGTGTCCCAGGGACACATGCAAATAGGCTCCAGCCCGGGCCACAGGCTGCCCACTGCCCCTGCCCCAGATCGGGGGCCGCCAATCAGCCCTGTCGGAGTCCCCTTCCTCTAGAGGGAGTATTGGACCAACACTTGTAGAAAACGGTGTCCTCGTGGGCAACTCATTGGAGGGACACAAATAAATTTTGCCGACTTTCTCCTGAAGCTTACGAGCGTTCACACGTAAGCGTCTTACAAGGTCAGCTGTTTAGCTAAACATGAGCTCATGATCTAAATTTACACAATAATGAAGAAATCAGCTACGAGGGGAGACAATCAGTAAAGACTATCAATACCAGAATTAGATTCCCAAGGCCATCCAACAATTGTTGGAATAATCAGGTGCAAGGCAGAATATATACATAAAACTGGACCTGAAACAAGGAACAAGGATGTTTTCAAAGACTGGAAGGATCTCTACATGTCATTGATAAAGCTAAATACTCAAAGGTTGTGTAATACAACAGATTAAGCATTGAGAAGAGTGAAATTATGCTGTTTTGAAAACTATGGCAGGTGAGATTTTCTGCCTAATTATATAAGAAGATTTCTCTAAAAATACACATTATTTCAATGACTTATTGGCTGTGAAATAAGTTAAGGGTATTTCAAATGGCTTGTCTTCAAAGAAAGGTGAGATGTAGGGAATCACAGAAAGTCGAGGGGAAAATAGGTCAATATATACATTGCTATATGGTGAACTAAACCTTAGGCCAGCAACAATGGAGAGGACCTGACCCTTAGAAACTTAGAAGTAAGCTGGAATTTTCAAAAGTTCAAATCTTTATAAGTAAAATATTTATTAAAATGAATAACCAAGTGTTTTAATTGACATCAGAAGATCAAAACAATAAACCCTGAGAACATAGAAAAAAGATAAATAAAGATATGAGCAGAACTTAATACAACAGAAAACGTATAAAATTGAGGTGATTTAGTAAGTCCAAAGAATCTTCTTTGAAAAGATTGAAAAGACACACTTTGATTAAGGAAAACAAAAACATAAGTAAAGAATATACAGAAAGAATCAGGACAATGTTATAGCAGAGAATATATGAAATGCCAGTAAATTTGAACATTTCTGTAAGTGGACCATTTCCTAGCTCCTAAAGTTTAACAAACCTGACACAAGAGGAAATCATTTAAGGTCATCATGTCTGCCCTTGGCATTGTCGGAACGCCCTGGCCTCAGGATGCAGCCTCTGTAGTCCATGGTAACCTGCGGAGAGGGGGCGGGGCTGAGGGTGGTTGGAACTCTGCCCTCACTGAAGGAGTGGGTGTGGCCATCTCTGCTGTGACTGAACAAAGGGCAGGGGAGCAGGGGGCCCAGGGCAGGGCCCTCAGAGCACGGCAGGTCCAGTGGGGTGTCACAAGCATTTAGGCCCAGGCCAAAGGGCGCCTTCTTTGTCTGCACAGCTGCCCAAACTCTCACCTTTCCACTCAGGCCGACATCTTACTTGAAGTGTGTGTGGAACCTGCCCTCACAGTACACCTTGTTGCACAGCTAACCATAGGTCTGGGCATCGTAGCTTCCTGCCATGTGACCGAAGTTCGCAGGCAGATGTGTCCCAGGGACACATGCAAAGAGGCTCCAGACCGGGCCACAGGCTGCCCACTGCCCCTGCCCCAGATCGGGGGCCGCCAATCAGCCCTTTCGGTGTCCCCTTCCTCTAGAGGGTGTATTTTACCAACACTTGTAGAAAACAGTGTCCTCGTGGGCAACACATTGGAGGGACACAAATAAATCTTTGCCGACTTTCTGCAGAAGCTTACGAGCGTTCACACCTAAGCGTCTTACATGGTTAGCTGTTTAGCTAAACATGAGCACATGATCTAAATTTACACAATAATGAAGAATTCAGCTACGAGGGGAGACAATCAGTAAAGACTATCAATACCAGAATTAGATTCCCAAGGCCATCCAACAATTGTTGGAATAATCAGGTGCAGGGCAGAAAATATACACAAAACTGGAACTGAAACAAGGAACAAGGATGTTTTCAAAGACTGGTAGGATCTCTAAAACATTTTTAAAGTACATGTCATTGATAAAGCTAAATACTCAAAGGTTGTGTAATACAACAGATTAAGCATTGAGAAGAGTGAAATTATGCTGTTTTGAAAACTATGGCAGGTGAGATTTTCTGCCTAATTATATAAGAAGATTTCTCTAAAAAATACACATTATTTCAATGACTTATTGGCTGTGAAATAAGTTAGGGGTATTTCAAATGGCTTGTCTGCAAAGAAAGGTGAGATGTAGGGAATCACAGAAAGTCGAGGGGAAAATAGGTCAATATATACATTGCTATATGGTGAACTAAACCTTAGGCCAGCAACAATGGAGAGGACCTGACCCTTAGAAACTTACAAGTAAGCTGGAATCTTCAAAAGTTCAAATCTTTATAAGTAAAATATTTATTAAAATGAATAACCAAGTGTTTTAATTGACATCAGAAGATCAAAACAATAAACCCTGAGAACATAGAAAAAAGATAAATAAAGATATGAGCAGAACTTAATACAACAGAAAACATATAAAATTGAGGTGATTTAGTAAGTCCAAAGAATCTTCTTTGAAAAGATTGAAAAGACACACTTTGATTAAGGAAAACAAAAACATAAGTATAGAATATACAGAAAGAATCAGGACAATGTTATAGCAGAGAATATATGAAATGCCAGTAAATTGGAACATTTCTGTAAAGTGGACCATTTCCTAGCTCCTAAAGTTTACCAAACCTGACACAAGAGGAAATCATTTAAGGTCATCATGTCTGCCCTTGGCATTCTCGGAAGGCCCTGGCCTCAGGATGCAGCCTCTGTAGTTCATGGTAACCTGTGGATATGGGGCGGGGCTGAGGGTGGTTGGAACTCTGCCCTCACTGAAGGAGTGGGTGTGGCCATCTCTGCTGTGACTGAACAAAGGGCACGGGAGCAGGGGGCCGAGGGCAGGGCCCTCAGAGCACGGCAGGTCCAGTGGGGTGTCACAAGCATTTAGGCCCAGGCCAAAGGGCGCCTTCTTTGTCTGCACAGCTGCCCAAACTCTCACCTTTCCACTCAGGCCGACCTCTTACTTGAAGTGTGTGTGGAACCTGTCCTCACAGTACACCTCGCTGCACAGCTAACCATAGGTCTGGGCATCGTAGCTTCCTGCCAGGTGACCGAAGTTCGCAGGCAGATGTGTCCCAGGGACACATGCAAAGAGGCTCCAGCCCGGGCCACAGGCTGCCCACTGCCCCTGCCCCAGATCGGGGGCCGCCAATCAGCCCTGTCGGAGTCCCCTTCCTCTAGAGGGAGTATTGGACCAACACTTGTAGAAAACGGTGTCCTCGTGGGCAACTCATTGGAGGGACACAAATAAATCTTTGCCATCTTTCTGCGGAAGCTTACGAGCGTTCACACCTAAGCGTCTTACAAGGTCAGCTGTTTAGCTAAACATGAGCTCATGATCTAAATTTACACAATAATGAAAAAATCAGCTACGAGGGGAGACAATCAGTAAAGACTATCAATACCAGAATTAGATTCCCAAGGCCATCCATCAATTGTTGGAATAATCAGGTGCAAGGCAGAATATATACATAAAACTGGACCTGAAACAAGGAACAAGGATGTTTTCAAAGACTGGAAGGATCTCTACATGTCATTGATAAAGCTAAATACTCAAAGGTTGTGTAATACAACAGATTAAGCATTGAGAAGAGTGAAATTATGCTGTTTTGAAAACTATGGCAGGTGAGATTTTCTGCCTAATTATATAAGAAGATTTCTCTAAAAATACACATTATTTCAATGACTTATTGGCTGTGAAATAAGTTAAGGGTATTTCAAATGGCTTGTCTTCAAAGAAAGGTGAGATGTAGGGAATCACAGAAAGTCGAGGGGAAAATAGGTCAATATATACATTGCTATATGGTGAACTAAACCTTAGGCCAGCAACAATGGAGAGGACCTGACCCTTAGAAACTTAGAAGTAAGCTGGAATTTTCAAAAGTTCAAATCTTTATAAGTAAAATATTTATTAAAATGAATAACCAAGTGTTTTAATTGACATCAGAAGATCAAAACAATAAACCCTGAGAACATAGAAAAAAGATAAATAAAGATATGAGCAGAACTTAATACAACAGAAAACGTATAAAATTGAGGTGATTTAGTAAGTCCAAAGAATCTTCTTTGAAAAGATTGAAAAGACACACTTTGATTAAGGAAAACAAAAACATAAGTAAAGAATATACAGAAAGAATCAGGACAATGTTATAGCAGAGAATATATGAAATGCCAGTAAATTTGAACATTTCTGTAAGTGGACCATTTCCTAGCTCCTAAAGTTTAACAAACCTGACACAAGAGGAAATCATTTAAGGTCATCATGTCTGCCCTTGGCATTGTCGGAACGCCCTGGCCTCAGGATGCAGCCTCTGTAGTCCATGGTAACCTGCGGAGAGGGGGCGGGGCTGAGGGTGGTTGGAACTCTGCCCTCACTGAAGGAGTGGGTGTGGCCATCTCTGCTGTGACTGAACAAAGGGCAGGGGAGCAGGGGGCCCAGGGCAGGGCCCTCAGAGCACGGCAGGTCCAGTGGGGTGTCACAAGCATTTAGGCCCAGGCCAAAGGGCGCCTTCTTTGTCTGCACAGCTGCCCAAACTCTCACCTTTCCACTCAGGCCGACATCTTACTTGAAGTGTGTGTGGAACCTGCCCTCACAGTACACCTTGTTGCACAGCTAACCATAGGTCTGGGCATCGTAGCTTCCTGCCATGTGACCGAAGTTCGCAGGCAGATGTGTCCCAGGGACACATGCAAAGAGGCTCCAGACCGGGCCACAGGCTGCCCACTGCCCCTGCCCCAGATCGGGGGCCGCCAATCAGCCCTTTCGGTGTCCCCTTCCTCTAGAGGGTGTATTTTACCAACACTTGTAGAAAACAGTGTCCTCGTGGGCAACACATTGGAGGGACACAAATAAATCTTTGCCGACTTTCTGCAGAAGCTTACGAGCGTTCACACCTAAGCGTCTTACATGGTTAGCTGTTTAGCTAAACATGAGCACATGATCTAAATTTACACAATAATGAAGAATTCAGCTACGAGGGGAGACAATCAGTAAAGACTATCAATACCAGAATTAGATTCCCAAGGCCATCCAACAATTGTTGGAATAATCAGGTGCAGGGCAGAAAATATACACAAAACTGGAACTGAAACAAGGAACAAGGATGTTTTCAAAGACTGGTAGGATCTCTAAAACATTTTTAAAGTACATGTCATTGATAAAGCTAAATACTCAAAGGTTGTGTAATACAACAGATTAAGCATTGAGAAGAGTGAAATTATGCTGTTTTGAAAACTATGGCAGGTGAGATTTTCTGCCTAATTATATAAGAAGATTTCTCTAAAAATACATATTATTTCAATGACTTATTGGCTGTGAAATAAGTTAGGGGTATTTCAAATGGCTTGTCTGCAAAGAAAGGTGAGATGTAGGGAATCACAGAAAGTCGAGGGGAAAATAGGTCAATATATACATTGCTATATGTTGAACTAAACCTTAGGCCAGCAACAATGGAGAGGACCTGACCCTTAGAAACTTACAAGTAAGCTGGAATCTTCAAAAGTTCAAATCTTTATAAGTAAAATATTTATTAAAATGAATAACCAAGTGTTTTAATTGACATCAGAAGATCAAAACAATAAACCCTGAGAACATAGAAAAAAGATAAATAAAGATATGAGCAGAACTTAATACAACAGAAAACATATAAAATTGAGGTGATTTAGTAAGTCCAAAGAATCTTCTTTGAAAAGATTGAAAAGACACACTTTGATTAAGGAAAACAAAAACATAAGTATAGAATATACAGAAAGAATCAGGACAATGTTATAGCAGAGAATATATGAAATGCCAGTAAATTGGAACATTTCTGTAAAGTGGACCATTTCCTAGCTCCTAAAGTTTACCAAACCTGACACAAGAGGAAATCATTTAAGGTCATCATGTCTGCCCTTGGCATTCTCGGAACGCCCTGGCCTCAGGATGCAGCCTCTGTAGTTCATGGTAACCTGTGGATATGGGGCGGGGCTGAGGGTGGTTGGAACTCTGCCCTCACTGAAGGAGTGGGTGTGGCCATCTCTGCTGTGACTGAACAAAGGGCACGGGAGCAGGGGGCCGAGGGCAGGGCCCTCAGAGCACGGCAGGTCCAGTGGGGTGTCACAAGCATTTAGGCCCAGGCCAAAGGGCGCCTTCTTTGTCTGCACAGCTGCCCAAACTCTCACCTTTCCACTCAGGCCGACCTCTTACTTGAAGTGTGTGTGGAACCTGTCCTCACAGTACACCTCGCTGCACAGCTAACCATAGGTCTGGGCATCGTAGCTTCCTGCCAGGTGACCGAAGTTCGCAGGCAGATGTGTCCCAGGGACACATGCAAATAGGCTCCAGCCCGGGCCACAGGCTGCCCACTGCCCCTGCCCCAGATCGGGGGCCGCCAATCAGCCCTGTCGGAGTCCCCTTCCTCTAGAGGGAGTATTGGACCAACACTTGTAGAAAACGGTGTCCTCGTGGGCAACTCATTGGAGGGACACAAATAAATTTTGCCGACTTTCTCCTGAAGCTTACGAGCGTTCACACGTAAGCGTCTTACAAGGTCAGCTGTTTAGCTAAACATGAGCTCATGATCTAAATTTACACAATAATGAAGAAATCAGCTACGAGGGGAGACAATCAGTAAAGACTATCAATACCAGAATTAGATTCCCAAGGCCATCCAACAATTGTTGGAATAATCAGGTGCAAGGCAGAATATATACATAAAACTGGACCTGAAACAAGGAACAAGGATGTTTTCAAAGACTGGAAGGATCTCTACATGTCATTGATAAAGCTAAATACTCAAAGGTTGTGTAATACAACAGATTAAGCATTGAGAAGAGTGAAATTATGCTGTTTTGAAAACTATGGCAGGTGAGATTTTCTGCCTAATTATATAAGAAGATTTCTCTAAAAATACACATTATTTCAATGACTTATTGGCTGTGAAATAAGTTAAGGGTATTTCAAATGGCTTGTCTTCAAAGAAAGGTGAGATGTAGGGAATCACAGAAAGTCGAGGGGAAAATAGGTCAATATATACATTGCTATATGGTGAACTAAACCTTAGGCCAGCAACAATGGAGAGGACCTGACCCTTAGAAACTTAGAAGTAAGCTGGAATTTTCAAAAGTTCAAATCTTTATAAGTAAAATATTTATTAAAATGAATAACCAAGTGTTTTAATTGACATCAGAAGATCAAAACAATAAACCCTGAGAACATAGAAAAAAGATAAATAAAGATATGAGCAGAACTTAATACAACAGAAAACGTATAAAATTGAGGTGATTTAGTAAGTCCAAAGAATCTTCTTTGAAAAGATTGAAAAGACACACTTTGATTAAGGAAAACAAAAACATAAGTAAAGAATATACAGAAAGAATCAGGACAATGTTATAGCAGAGAATATATGAAATGCCAGTAAATTTGAACATTTCTGTAAGTGGACCATTTCCTAGCTCCTAAAGTTTAACAAACCTGACACAAGAGGAAATCATTTAAGGTCATCATGTCTGCCCTTGGCATTGTCGGAACGCCCTGGCCTCAGGATGCAGCCTCTGTAGTCCATGGTAACCTGCGGAGAGGGGGCGGGGCTGAGGGTGGTTGGAACTCTGCCCTCACTGAAGGAGTGGGTGTGGCCATCTCTGCTGTGACTGAACAAAGGGCAGGGGAGCAGGGGGCCCAGGGCAGGGCCCTCAGAGCACGGCAGGTCCAGTGGGGTGTCACAAGCATTTAGGCCCAGGCCAAAGGGCGCCTTCTTTGTCTGCACAGCTGCCCAAACTCTCACCTTTCCACTCAGGCCGACATCTTACTTGAAGTGTGTGTGGAACCTGCCCTCACAGTACACCTTGTTGCACAGCTAACCATAGGTCTGGGCATCGTAGCTTCCTGCCATGTGACCGAAGTTCGCAGGCAGATGTGTCCCAGGGACACATGCAAAGAGGCTCCAGACCGGGCCACAGGCTGCCCACTGCCCCTGCCCCAGATCGGGGGCCGCCAATCAGCCCTTTCGGTGTCCCCTTCCTCTAGAGGGTGTATTTTACCAACACTTGTAGAAAACAGTGTCCTCGTGGGCAACACATTGGAGGGACACAAATAAATCTTTGCCGACTTTCTGCAGAAGCTTACGAGCGTTCACACCTAAGCGTCTTACATGGTTAGCTGTTTAGCTAAACATGAGCACATGATCTAAATTTACACAATAATGAAGAATTCAGCTACGAGGGGAGACAATCAGTAAAGACTATCAATACCAGAATTAGATTCCCAAGGCCATCCAACAATTGTTGGAATAATCAGGTGCAGGGCAGAAAATATACACAAAACTGGAACTGAAACAAGGAACAAGGATGTTTTCAAAGACTGGTAGGATCTCTAAAACATTTTTAAAGTACATGTCATTGATAAAGCTAAATACTCAAAGGTTGTGTAATACAACAGATTAAGCATTGAGAAGAGTGAAATTATGCTGTTTTGAAAACTATGGCAGGTGAGATTTTCTGCCTAATTATATAAGAAGATTTCTCTAAAAAATACACATTATTTCAATGACTTATTGGCTGTGAAATAAGTTAGGGGTATTTCAAATGGCTTGTCTGCAAAGAAAGGTGAGATGTAGGGAATCACAGAAAGTCGAGGGGAAAATAGGTCAATATATACATTGCTATATGGTGAACTAAACCTTAGGCCAGCAACAATGGAGAGGACCTGACCCTTAGAAACTTACAAGTAAGCTGGAATCTTCAAAAGTTCAAATCTTTATAAGTAAAATATTTATTAAAATGAATAACCAAGTGTTTTAATTGACATCAGAAGATCAAAACAATAAACCCTGAGAACATAGAAAAAAGATAAATAAAGATATGAGCAGAACTTAATACAACAGAAAACATATAAAATTGAGGTGATTTAGTAAGTCCAAAGAATCTTCTTTGAAAAGATTGAAAAGACACACTTTGATTAAGGAAAACAAAAACATAAGTATAGAATATACAGAAAGAATCAGGACAATGTTATAGCAGAGAATATATGAAATGCCAGTAAATTGGAACATTTCTGTAAAGTGGACCATTTCCTAGCTCCTAAAGTTTACCAAACCTGACACAAGAGGAAATCATTTAAGGTCATCATGTCTGCCCTTGGCATTCTCGGAAGGCCCTGGCCTCAGGATGCAGCCTCTGTAGTTCATGGTAACCTGTGGATATGGGGCGGGGCTGAGGGTGGTTGGAACTCTGCCCTCACTGAAGGAGTGGGTGTGGCCATCTCTGCTGTGACTGAACAAAGGGCACGGGAGCAGGGGGCCGAGGGCAGGGCCCTCAGAGCACGGCAGGTCCAGTGGGGTGTCACAAGCATTTAGGCCCAGGCCAAAGGGCGCCTTCTTTGTCTGCACAGCTGCCCAAACTCTCACCTTTCCACTCAGGCCGACCTCTTACTTGAAGTGTGTGTGGAACCTGTCCTCACAGTACACCTCGCTGCACAGCTAACCATAGGTCTGGGCATCGTAGCTTCCTGCCAGGTGACCGAAGTTCGCAGGCAGATGTGTCCCAGGGACACATGCAAAGAGGCTCCAGCCCGGGCCACAGGCTGCCCACTGCCCCTGCCCCAGATCGGGGGCCGCCAATCAGCCCTGTCGGAGTCCCCTTCCTCTAGAGGGAGTATTGGACCAACACTTGTAGAAAACGGTGTCCTCGTGGGCAACTCATTGGAGGGACACAAATAAATCTTTGCCATCTTTCTGCGGAAGCTTACGAGCGTTCACACCTAAGCGTCTTACAAGGTCAGCTGTTTAGCTAAACATGAGCTCATGATCTAAATTTACACAATAATGAAAAAATCAGCTACGAGGGGAGACAATCAGTAAAGACTATCAATACCAGAATTAGATTCCCAAGGCCATCCATCAATTGTTGGAATAATCAGGTGCAAGGCAGAATATATACATAAAACTGGACCTGAAACAAGGAACAAGGATGTTTTCAAAGACTGGAAGGATCTCTACATGTCATTGATAAAGCTAAATACTCAAAGGTTGTGTAATACAACAGATTAAGCATTGAGAAGAGTGAAATTATGCTGTTTTGAAAACTATGGCAGGTGAGATTTTCTGCCTAATTATATAAGAAGATTTCTCTAAAAATACACATTATTTCAATGACTTATTGGCTGTGAAATAAGTTAAGGGTATTTCAAATGGCTTGTCTTCAAAGAAAGGTGAGATGTAGGGAATCACAGAAAGTCGAGGGGAAAATAGGTCAATATATACATTGCTATATGGTGAACTAAACCTTAGGCCAGCAACAATGGAGAGGACCTGACCCTTAGAAACTTAGAAGTAAGCTGGAATTTTCAAAAGTTCAAATCTTTATAAGTAAAATATTTATTAAAATGAATAACCAAGTGTTTTAATTGACATCAGAAGATCAAAACAATAAACCCTGAGAACATAGAAAAAAGATAAATAAAGATATGAGCAGAACTTAATACAACAGAAAACGTATAAAATTGAGGTGATTTAGTAAGTCCAAAGAATCTTCTTTGAAAAGATTGAAAAGACACACTTTGATTAAGGAAAACAAAAACATAAGTAAAGAATATACAGAAAGAATCAGGACAATGTTATAGCAGAGAATATATGAAATGCCAGTAAATTTGAACATTTCTGTAAGTGGACCATTTCCTAGCTCCTAAAGTTTAACAAACCTGACACAAGAGGAAATCATTTAAGGTCATCATGTCTGCCCTTGGCATTCTCGGAACGCCCTGGCCTCAGGATGCAGCCTCTGTAGTCCATGGTAACCTGCGGAGAGGGGGCGGGGCTGAGGGTGGTTGGAACTCTGCCCTCACTGAAGGAGTGGGTGTGGCCATCTCTGCTGTGACTGAACAAAGGGCAGGGGAGCAGGGGGCCCAGGGCAGGGCCCTCAGAGCACGGCAGGTCCAGTGGGGTGTCACAAGCATTTAGGCCCAGGCCAAAGGGCGCCTTCTTTGTCTGCACAGCTGCCCAAACTCTCACCTTTCCACTCAGGCCGACATCTTACTTGAAGTGTGTGTGGAACCTGCCCTCACAGTACACCTTGTTGCACAGCTAACCATAGGTCTGGGCATCGTAGCTTCCTGCCATGTGACCGAAGTTCGCAGGCAGATGTGTCCCAGGGACACATGCAAAGAGGCTCCAGACCGGGCCACAGGCTGCCCACTGCCCCTGCCCCAGATCGGGGGCCGCCAATCAGCCCTTTCGGTGTCCCCTTCCTCTAGAGGGTGTATTTTACCAACACTTGTAGAAAACAGTGTCCTCGTGGGCAACACATTGGAGGGACACAAATAAATCTTTGCCGACTTTCTGCAGAAGCTTACGAGCGTTCACACCTAAGCGTCTTACATGGTTAGCTGTTTAGCTAAACATGAGCACATGATCTAAATTTACACAATAATGAAGAATTCAGCTACGAGGGGAGACAATCAGTAAAGACTATCAATACCAGAATTAGATTCCCAAGGCCATCCAACAATTGTTGGAATAATCAGGTGCAGGGCAGAAAATATACACAAAACTGGAACTGAAACAAGGAACAAGGATGTTTTCAAAGACTGGTAGGATCTCTAAAACATTTTTAAAGTACATGTCATTGATAAAGCTAAATACTCAAAGGTTGTGTAATACAACAGATTAAGCATTGAGAAGAGTGAAATTATGCTGTTTTGAAAACTATGGCAGGTGAGATTTTCTGCCTAATTATATAAGAAGATTTCTCTAAAAATACATATTATTTCAATGACTTATTGGCTGTGAAATAAGTTAGGGGTATTTCAAATGGCTTGTCTGCAAAGAAAGGTGAGATGTAGGGAATCACAGAAAGTCGAGGGGAAAATAGGTCAATATATACATTGCTATATGTTGAACTAAACCTTAGGCCAGCAACAATGGAGAGGACCTGACCCTTAGAAACTTACAAGTAAGCTGGAATCTTCAAAAGTTCAAATCTTTATAAGTAAAATATTTATTAAAATGAATAACCAAGTGTTTTAATTGACATCAGAAGATCAAAACAATAAACCCTGAGAACATAGAAAAAAGATAAATAAAGATATGAGCAGAACTTAATACAACAGAAAACATATAAAATTGAGGTGATTTAGTAAGTCCAAAGAATCTTCTTTGAAAAGATTGAAAAGACACACTTTGATTAAGGAAAACAAAAACATAAGTATAGAATATACAGAAAGAATCAGGACAATGTTATAGCAGAGAATATATGAAATGCCAGTAAATTGGAACATTTCTGTAAAGTGGACCATTTCCTAGCTCCTAAAGTTTACCAAACCTGACACAAGAGGAAATCATTTAAGGTCATCATGTCTGCCCTTGGCATTCTCGGAACGCCCTGGCCTCAGGATGCAGCCTCTGTAGTTCATGGTAACCTGTGGATATGGGGCGGGGCTGAGGGTGGTTGGAACTCTGCCCTCACTGAAGGAGTGGGTGTGGCCATCTCTGCTGTGACTGAACAAAGGGCACGGGAGCAGGGGGCCGAGGGCAGGGCCCTCAGAGCACGGCAGGTCCAGTGGGGTGTCACAAGCATTTAGGCCCAGGCCAAAGGGCGCCTTCTTTGTCTGCACAGCTGCCCAAACTCTCACCTTTCCACTCAGGCCGACCTCTTACTTGAAGTGTGTGTGGAACCTGTCCTCACAGTACACCTCGCTGCACAGCTAACCATAGGTCTGGGCATCGTAGCTTCCTGCCAGGTGACCGAAGTTCGCAGGCAGATGTGTCCCAGGGACACATGCAAAGAGGCTCCAGCCCGGGCCACAGGCTGCCCACTGCCCCTGCCCCAGATCGGGGGCCGCCAATCAGCCCTGTCGGAGTCCCCTTCCTCTAGAGGGAGTATTGGACCAACACTTGTAGAAAACGGTGTCCTCGTGGGCAACTCATTGGAGGGACACAAATAAATCTTTGCCGTCTTTCTGCGGAAGCTTACGAGCGTTCACACCTAAGCGTCTTACAAGGTCAGCTGTTTAGCTAAACATGAGCTCATGATCTAAATTTACACAATAATGAAAAAATCAGCTACGAGGGGAGACAATCAGTAAAGACTATCAATACCAGAATTAGATTCCCAAGGCCATCCATCAATTGTTGGAATAATCAGGTGCAAGGCAGAATATATACATAAAACTGGACCTGAAACAAGGAACAAGGATGTTTTCAAAGACTGGTAGGATCTCTACATGTCATTGATAAAGCTAAATACTCAAAGGTTGTGTAATACAACAGATTAAGCATTGAGAAGAGTGAAATTATGCTGTTTTGAAAACTATGGCAGGTGAGATTTTCTGCCTAATTATATAAGAAGATTTCTCTAAAAATACACATTATTTCAATGACTTATTGGCTGTGAAATAAGTTAAGGGTATTTCAAATGGCTTGTCTGCAAAGAAAGGTGAGATGTAGGGAATCACAGAAAGTCGAGGGGAAAATAGGTCAATATATACATTGCTATATGGTGAACTAAACCTTAGGCCAGCAACAATGGAGAGGACCTGACCCTTAGAAACTTACAAGTAAGCTGGAATCTTCAACAGTTCAAATCTTTATAAGTAAAATATTTATTAAAATGAATAAACAAGTGTTTTAATTGACATCAGAAGATCAAAACAATAAACCCTGAGAACATAGAAAAAAGATAAATAAAGATATGAGCAGAACTTAATACATCAGAAAACGTATAAAATTGAGGTGATTTAGTAAGTCCAAAGAATCTTCTTTGAAAAGATTGAAAAGACACACTTTGATTAAGGAAAACAAAAACATAAGTAAAGAATATACAGAAAGAATCAGGACAATGTTATAGCAGAGAATATATGAAATGCCAGTAAATTTGAACATTTCTGTAAAGTGGACCATTTCCTAGCTCCTAAAGTTTACCAAACCTGACACAAGAGGAAATCATTTAAGGTCATCATGTCTGCCCTTGGCATTCTCGGAATGTCCTGGCCTCAGAATGCAGCCTCTGTAGTCCAGGGTAACCTGCGGAGAGGGGGCGGGGCTGAGGGTGGTTGGAACTCTGCCCTCACTGAAGGAGTGTGTGTGGCCATCTCTGCTGTGACTGAACAAAGGGCAGGGGAGCAGGGGGCCCAGGGCCGGGCCCTCAGAGCACGGCAGGTCCAGTGGGGTGACACAAGCAGTTAGGCCCAGGCCAAAGGGCGCCTTCTTTGTCTGCACAGCTGCCCAAACTCTCACCTTTCCACTCAGGCCGACCTCTTACTTGAAGTGTGTGTGGAACCTGTCCTCACAGTACACCTCGTTGCACAGCTAACCATAGGTCTGGGCATCGTAGCTTCCTGCCAGGTGACCGAAGTTCGCAGGCAGATGTGTCCCAGGGACACATGCAAAGAGGCTCCATCCCGTGCCACAGGCTGCCCACTGCCCATGCCCCAGATCGGGGGCCGCCAATCAGCCCTGTCGGAGTCCCCTTCCTCTAGAGGGAATATTGGACCAACACTTGTAGAAAACGGTGTCCTCGTGGGCAACTCATTGGAGGGACACAAATAAATTTTGCTGACATTCTCCTGAAGCTTACGAGCATTCACACGTAAGCGTCTTACAAGGTCAGCTGTTTAGCTAAACATGAGCTCATGATCTAAATTTACACAATAATGAAGAAATCAGCTACGAGGGGAGACATTCAGTAAAGACTATCAATACCAGAATTAGATTCCCAAGGCCATCCATCAATTGTTGGAATAATCAGGTGCAAGGCAGAATATATACATAAAACTGGACCTGAAACAAGGAACAAGGATGTTTTCAAAGACTGGAAGGATCTCTACATGTCATTGATAAAGCTAAATACTCAAAGGTTGTGTAATACAACAGATTAAGCATTGAGAAGAGTGAAATTATGCTGTTTTGAAAACTATGGCAGGTGAGACTTTCTGCCTAATTATATAAGAAGATTTCTCTAAAAATACACATTATTTCAATGACTTATTGGCTGTGAAATAAGTTAAGGGTATTTCAAATGGCTTGTCTTCAAAGAAAGGTGAGATGTAGGGAATCACAGAAAGTCGAGGGGAAAATAGGTCAATATATACATTGCTATATGGTGAACTAAACCTTAGGCCAGCAACAATGGAGAGGACCTGACCCTTAGAAACTTAGAAGTAAGCTGGAATTTTCAAAAGTTCAAATCTTTATAAGTAAAATATTTATTAAAATGAATAACCAAGTGTTTTAATTGACATCAGAAGATCAAAACAATAAACCCTGAGAACATAGAAAAAAGATAAATAAAGATATGAGCAGAACTTAATACAACAGAAAACGTATAAAATTGAGGTGATTTAGTAAGTCCAAAGAATCTTCTTTGAAAAGATTGAAAAGACACACTTTGATTAAGGAAAACAAAAACATAAGTAAAGAATATACAGAAAGAATCAGGACAATGTTATAGCAGAGAATATATGAAATGCCAGTAAATTTGAACATTTCTGTAAGTGGACCATTTCCTAGCTCCTAAAGTTTAACAAACCTGACACAAGAGGAAATCATTTAAGGTCATCATGTCTGCCCTTGGCATTCTCGGAACGCCCTGGCCTCAGGATGCAGCCTCTGTAGTCCATGGTAACCTGCGGAGAGGGGGCGGGGCTGAGGGTGGTTGGAACTCTGCCCTCACTGAAGGAGTGGGTGTGGCCATCTCTGCTGTGACTGAACAAAGGGCAGGGGAGCAGGGGGCCCAGGGCAGGGCCCTCAGAGCACGGCAGGTCCAGTGGGGTGTCACAAGCATTTAGGCCCAGGCCAAAGGGCGCCTTCTTTGTCTGCACAGCTGCCTAAACTCTCACCTTTCCACTCAGGCCGACATCTTACTTGAAGTGTGTGTGGAACCTGCCCTCACAGTACACCTTGTTGCACAGCTAACCATAGGTCTGGGCATCGTAGCTTCCTGCCATGTGACCGAAGTTCGCAGGCAGATGTGTCCCAGGGACACATGCAAAGAGGCTCCAGACCGGGCCACAGGCTGCCCACTGCCCCTGCCCCAGATCGGGGGCCGCCAATCAGCCCTTTCGGTGTCCCCTTCCTCTAGAGGGTGTATTTTACCAACACTTGTAGAAAACAGTGTCCTCGTGGGCAACACATTGGAGGGACACAAATAAATCTTTGCCGACTTTCTGCAGAAGCTTACGAGCGTTCACACCTAAGCGTCTTACATGGTTAGATGTTTAGCTAAACATGAGCACATGATCTAAATTTACACAATAATGAAGAATTCAGCTACGAGGGGAGACAATCAGTAAAGACTATCAATACCAGAATTAGATTCCCAAGGCCATCCAACAATTGTTGGAATAATCAGGTGCAGGGCAGAAAATATACACAAAACTGGAACTGAAACAAGGAACAAGGATGTTTTCAAAGACTGGTAGGATCTCTAAAACATTTTTAAAGTACATGTCATTGATAAAGCTAAATACTCAAAGGTTGTGTAATACAACAGATTAAGCATTGAGAAGAGTGAAATTATGCTGTTTTGAAAACTATGGCAGGTGAGATTTTCTGCCTAATTATATAAGAAGATTTCTCTAAAAAATACACATTATTTCAATGACTTATTGGCTGTGAAATAAGTTAGGGGTATTTCAAATGGCTTGTCTGCAAAGAAAGGTGAGATGTAGGGAATCACAGAAAGTCGAGGGGAAAATAGGTCAATATATACATTGCTATATGGTGAACTAAACCTTAGGCCAGCAACAATGGAGAGGACCTGACCCTTAGAAACTTACAAGTAAGCTGGAATCTTCAAAAGTTCAAATCTTTATAAGTAAAATATTTATTAAAATGAATAACCAAGTGTTTTAATTGACATCAGAAGATCAAAACAATAAACCCTGAGAACATAGAAAAAAGATAAATAAAGATATGAGCAGAACTTAATACAACAGAAAACGTATAAAATTCAGGTGATTTAGTAAGTCCAAAGAATCTTCTTTGAAAAGATTGAAAAGACACACTTTGATTAAGGAAAACAAAAACATAAGTATAGAATATACAGAAAGAATCAGGACAATGTTATAGCAGAGAATATATGAAATGCCAGTAAATTGGAACATTTCTGTAAAGTGGACCATTTCCTAGCTCCTAAAGTTTACCAAACCTGACACAAGAGGAAATCATTTAAGGTCATCATGTCTGCCCTTGGCATTCTCGGAACGCCCTGGCCTCAGGATGCAGCCTCTGTAGTCCATGGTAACCTGCGGAGAGTGGGCGGGGCTGAGGGTGCTTGGAACTCTGGCCTCACTGAAGGAGTGGGTGTGGCCATCTCTGCTGTGACTGAACAAAGGGCAGGGGAGCAGGGGTCCCAGGGCAGGGCCCTCAGAGCACGGCAGGTCCAGTGGGGTGCCACAAGCATTTAGGCCCAGGCCAAAGGGCGCCTTCTTTGTCTGCACAGCTGCCCAAACTCTCACCTTTCCACTCAGGCAGACCTCTTACTTGAAGTGTGTGTGGAACCTGTCCTCACAGTACACCTCGCTGCACAGCTAACCATAGGTCTGGGCATCGTAGCTTCCTGCCAGGTGACCGAAGTTCGCAGGCAGATGTGTCCCAGGGACACATGCAAAGAGGCTCCAGCCCGGGCCACAGGCTGCCCACTGCCCCTGCCCCAGATCGGGGGCCACCAATCAGCACTGTCGGAGTCCCCTTCCTCTAGAGGGAGTATTGGACCAACACTTGTAGAAAACGGTGTCCTCGTGGGCAACTCATTGGAGGGACACAAATAAATCTTTGCCATCTTTCTGCGGAAGCTTACGAGCGTTCACACCTAAGCGTCTTACAAGGTCAGCTGTTTAGGTAAACATGAGCTCATGATCTAAATTTACACAATAATGAAGAAATCAGCTACGAGGGGAGACAATCAGTAAAGACTATCAATACCAGAATTAGATTCCCAAGGCCATCCATCAATTGTTGGAATAATCAGGTGCAAGGCAGAATATATACATAAAACTGGAACTGAAACAAGGAACAAGGATGTTTTCAAAGACTGGTAGGATCTCTAAAACCTTTTTAAAGTACATGTCATTGATAAAGCTAAATACTCAAAGGTTGTGTAATACAACAGATTAAGCATTGAGAAGAGTGAAATTATGCTGTTTTGAAAACTATGGCAGGTGAGATTTTCTGCCTAATTATATAAGAAGATTTCTCTAAAAATACACATTATTTCAATGACTTATTGGCTGTGAAATAAGTTAAGGGTATTTCAAATGGCTTGTCTGCAAAGAAAGGTGAGATGTAGGGAATCACAGAAAGTCGAGGGGAAAATAGGTCAATATATACATTGCTATATGGTGAACTAAACCTTAGGCCAGCAACAATGGAGAGGACCTGACCCTTAGAAACTTACAAGTAAGCTGGAATCTTCAAAAGTTCAAATCTTTATAAGTAAAATATTTATTAAAGTGAATAACCCAGTGTTTTAATTGACATCAGAAGATCAAAACAATAAACCCTGAGAACATAGAAAAAAGATAAATAAAGATATGAGCAGAACTTAATACAACAGAAAACGTATAAAATTCAGGTGATTTAGTAAGTCCAAAGAATCTTCTTTGAAAAGATTGAAAAGACACACTTTGATTAAGGAAAACAAAAACATAAGTATAGAATATACAGAAAGAATCAGGACAATGTTATAGCAGAGAATATATGAAATGCCAGTAAATTTGAACATTTCTGTAAAGTGGACCATTTCCTAGCTCCTAAAGTTTACCAAACCTGACACAAGAGGAAATCATTTAAGGTCATCATGTCTGCCCTTGGCATTCTCGGAACGCCCTGGCCTCAGGATGCAGCCTCTGTAGTCCATGGTAACCTGCGGAGAGGGGCCGGGGCTGAGGGTGGTTGGAACTCTGGCCTCACTGAAGGAGTGGGTGTGGCCATCTCTGCTGTGACTGAACAAAAAGCAGGGGAGCAGGGGGCCCAGGGCAGGGCCCTCAGAGCACGGCAGGTCCAGTGGGGTGTCACAAGCATTTAGGCCCAGGCCAAAGGGCGCCTTCTTTGTCTGCACAGCTGCCCAAACTCTCACCTTTCCACTCAGGCCGACCTCTTACTTGAAGTGTGTGTGGAACCTGTCCTCACAGTACACCTCGCTGCACAGCTAACCATAGGTCTGGGCATCGTAGCTTCCTGCCAGGTGACCGAAGTTCGCAGGCAGATGTGTCCCAGGGACACATGCAAAGAGGCTCCAGCCCGGACCACAGGCTGCCCACTGCCACTGCCCCAGATCGGGGGCCGCCAATCAGCCCTGTTGGAGTCCCCTTCCTCTAGAGGGAGTATTGGACCAACACTTGTAGAAAACGGTGTCCTCGTGGGCAACTCATTGGAGGGACACAAATAAATTTTGCCGACTTTCTCCTGAAGCTTACGAGCGTTCACACCTAAGCGTCTTACAAGGTCAGCTGTTTAGCTAAACATGAGCTCATGATCTAAATTTACACAATAATGAAAAAATCAGCTACGAGGGGAGACAATCATTAAAGACTATCAATACCAGAATTAGATTCCCAAGGCCATCCATCAATTGTTGGAATAATCAGGTGCAAGGCAGAATATATACATAAAACTGGAACTGAAACAAGGAACAAGGATGTTTTCAAAGACTGGTAGGATCTCTCAAACATTTTTAAACTACATGTCATTGATAAAGCTAAATACTCAAAGTTTGTGTAATACAACAGATTAAGCATTGAGAAGAGTGAAATTATGCTGTTTTGAAAACTATGGCAGGTGAGATTTTCTGCCTAATTATATAAGAAGATTTCTCTAAAAATACACATTATTTCAATGACTTATTGGCTGTGAAATAATTTAAGGGTATTTCAAATGGCTTGTCTGCAAAGAAAGGTGAGATGTAGGGAATCACAGAAAGTCGAGGGGAAAGTAGGTCAATATATACATTGCTATATGGTGAACTAAACCGTAGGCCAGCAACAATGGAGAGGACCTGACCCTTAGAAACTTACAAGTAAGCTGGAATCTTCAAAAGTTCAAATCTTTATAAGTAAAATATTTATTAAAATGAATAACCAAGTGTTTAAATTGACATCAGAAGATCAAAACAATAAACCCTGAGAACATAGAAAAAAGATAAATAAAGATATGAGCAGAACTTAATACAACAGAAAACGTATAAAATTGAGGTGATTTAGTAAGTCCAAAGAATCTTCTTTGAAAAGATTGAAAAGACACACCTTGATTAAGGAAAACAAAAACATAAGTAAAGAATATACAGAAAGAATCAGGACAATGTTATAGCAGAGAATATATGAAATGCCAGTAAATTTGAACATTTCTGTAAAGTGGACCATTTCCTAGCTCCTAAAGTTTACCAAACCTGACACAAGAGGAAATCATTTAAGGTCATCATGTCTGCCCTTGGCATTCTCGGAACGCCCTGGCCTCAGGATGCCGCCTCTGTAGTCCATGGTAACCTGCGGAGAGTGGGCGGGGCTGAGCGTGGTTGGAACTCTGGCCTCACTGAAGGAGTGGGTGTGGCCATCTCTGCTGTGACTGAACAAAGGGCAGGGGAGCAGGGGGCCCAGGGCAGGGCCCTCAGAGCACGGCAGGTCCAGTGGCGTGTCACAAGCATTTAGGCCCAGGCCAAAGGGCGCCTTCTTTGTCTGCACAGCTGCCCAAACTCTCACCTTTCCACTCAGGCCGACCTCTTACTTGAAGTGTGTGTGGAACCTGTCCTCACAGTACACCTCGCTGCACAGCTAACCATAGGTCTGGGCATCGTAGCTTCCTGCCAGGTGACCGAAGTTCGCAGGCAGATGTGTCCCAGGGACACATGCAAAGAGGCTCCAGCCCGGGCCACAGGCTGCCCACTGCCCCTGCCCCAGATCGGGGGCCGCCAATCAGCCCTGTCGGAGTCCCCTTCCTCTATAGGGAGTATTGGACCAACACTTGTAGAAAACGGTGTCCTCGTGGGCAACTCATTGGAGGGACACAAATAAATCTCTGCCGTCTTTCTGCGGGAGCTTATGAGCGTTCACACCTAAGCGTCTTACAAGGTCAGCTGTTTAGCTAAACATGAGCTCATGATCTAAATTTACACAATAATGAAGAAATCAGCTACGAGGGGAGACAACCAGTAAAGACTATCAATACCAGAATTAGATTCCCAAGGCCATCCATCAATTGTTGGAATAATCAGGTGCAAGGCAGAATATATACATAAAACTGGAACTGAAACAAGGAACAAGGATGTTTTCAAAGACTGGTAGGATCTCTAAAACATGTTTAAAATACATGTCATTGATAAAGCTAAATACTCAAAGGTTGTGTAATACAACAGATTAAGCATTGAGAAGAGTGAAATTATGCTGTTTTGAAAACTATGGCAGGTGAGATTTTCTGCCTAATTATATAAGAAGATTTCTCTAAAAATACACATTATTTCAATGACTTATTGGCTGTGAAATAAGTTAAGGGTATTTCAAATGGCTTGTCTGCAAAGAAAGGTGAGATGTAGGGAATCACAGAAAGTCGAGGGGAAAATAGGTCAATATATACATTGCTATATGGTGAACTAAACCTTAGGCCAGCAACAATGGAGAGGACCTGACCCTTAGAAACTTACAAGTAAGCTGGAATTTTCAAAAGTTCAAATCTTTATAAGTAAAATATTTATTAAAATGAATAACCAAGTGTTTTAATTGACATCAGAAGATCAAAACAATAAACCCTGAGAACATAGAAAAAAGATAAATAAAGATATGAGCAGAACATAATACAACAGAAAACGTATAAAATTCAGGTGATTTAGTAAGTCCAAAGAATGTTCTTTGAAAAGATTGAAAAGACACACTTTGATTAAGGAAAACAAAAACATAAGTAAAGAATATACAGAAAGAATCAGGACAATGTTATAGCAGAGAATATATGAAATGCCAGTAAATTTGAACATTTCTGTAAAGTGGACCATTTCCTAGCTCCTAAAGTTTACCAAACCTGACACAAGAGGAAATCATTTAAGATCATCATGTCTGCCCTTGGCATTCTCGGAACGCCCTGGCCTCAGGATGCAGCCTCTGTAGTCCATGGTAACCTGCGGAGAGGGGGCGGGGCTGAGGGTGGTTGGAACTCTGCCCTCACTGAAGGAGTGGGTGTGGCCATCTCTGCTGTGACTGAACAAAGGGCAGGGGAGCAGGGGGCCCAGGGCAGGGCCCTCAGAGCACGGCAGGTCCAGTGGGGTGTCACAAGCATTTAGGCCCAGGCCAAAGGGCGCCTTCTTTGTCTGCACAGCTGCCCAAACGCTCACCTTTCCACTCAGGCCGACCTCTTACTTGAAGTGTGTGTGGAACCTGCCCTCACAGTACACCTCACTGCACAGCTATCCATAGGTCTGGGCATCGTAGCTTCCTGCCAGGTGACCAAAGTTCGCAGGCAGATGTGTCCCAGGGACACATGCAAAGAGGCTCCTGCCCGGGCCACAGGCTGCCCACTGCCCCTGCCCCAGATCGGGGGCCGCCAATCAGCCCTGTCGGAATCCCCTGCCTCTAGAGGGAGTATTGGACCAACACTTGTAGAAAACGATGTCCTCGTGGGCAACTCATTGGAGGGACACAAATAAATCTTTGCCGACTTTCTGCTGAAGCTTACGAGCGTTCACACCTAAGCGTCTTACAAGGTCAGCTGTTTAGCTAAACATGAGCTCATGATCTAAATTTAAACAATAATGAATAAATCAGCTACGAGGGGAGACAATCAGTAAAGACTATCAATACCAGAATTAGATTCCCAAGGCCATCCATCAATTGTTGGAATAATCAGGTGCAAGGCAGAATATATACATAAAACTGGAACTGAAACAAGGAACAAGGATGTTTTCAAAGACTGGTAGGATCTCTAAAATATTTTTAAAGTACATGTCATTGATAAAGCTAAATACTCAAAGGTTGTGTAATACAACAGGTTAAGCATTGAGAAGAGTGAAATTATGCTGTTTTGAAAACTATGGCAGGTGAGATTTTCTGCCTAATTATATAAGAAGATTTCTCTAAAAATACACATTATTTCAATGACTTATTGGCTGTGAAATAAGTTAAGGGTATTTCAAATGGCTTGTCTGCAAAGAAAGGTGAGATGTAGGGAATCACAGAAAGTCGAGGGGAAAATAGGTCAATATATACATTGCTATATGGTGAACTAAACCTTAGGCCAGCAACAATGGAGAGGACCTGACCCTTAGAAACTTACAAGTAAGCTGGAATCTTCAAAAGTTCAAATCTTTATAAGTAAAATATTTATTAAAATGAATAACCAAGTGTTTTAATTGACATCAGAAGATCAAAACAATAAACCCTGAGAACATAGAAAAAAGATAAATAAAGATATGAGCAAAACTTAATACAACAAAAAACGTATAAAATTCAGGTGATTTAGTAAGTGCAAAGAATCTTCTTTGAAAAGATTGAAAAGACACACTTTGATTAAGGAAAACAAAAACATAAGTAAAGAATATACAGAAAGAATCAGGACAATGTTATAGCAGAGAATATATGAAATGCCAGTAAATTTGAACATTTCTGTAAGTGGACCATTTCCTAGCTCCTAAAGTTTACCAAACCTGACACAAGAGGAAATAATTTAAGGTCATCATGTCTGCCCTTGGCATTCTCGGAACGCCCTTGCCTCAGGATGCAGCCTCTGTAGTCCATGGTAAACTGCTGAGATGGGGCAGGGCTGAGTGTGGTTGGAACTCTGCCCTCACTGAAGGAGTGGGTGTGGCCATCTCTGCTGTGACTGAACAAAGGGCAGGGGAGCAGTGGGCCCAGGGCCGGGCCCTCAGAGCCCGGCAGGTCCAGTGGGGTGTCACAAGCATTTAGGCCCAGGCCAAAGGGCGCCTTCTTTGTCTGCACAGCTGCCCAAACTCTCACCTTTCCACTCAGGCCGACCTCTTACTTGAAGTGTGTGTGGAACATGCCCTCACAGTACACCATGCTGCACAGCTAACCATAGGTCTCGGCATCGTAGCTTCCTGCCAGGTGACCGAAGTTCGCAGGCAGATGTGGCCCAGGGACACATGCAAAGAGGCTCCTGCCCAGGCCACAGGCTACCCACTGCCCCTGCCCCAGATCAGGGGCCGCCAATCAGCCCTTTCGGATTCCCCTTCCTCTAGAGGTTGTATTGGACCAACACTTGTAGAAAACGGTGTCCTCGTGGGCAACTCATTGGAGGGACACAAATAAATCTTTGCCGACTTTCTGCTGAAGCTTACGAGCGTTCACACCTAAGCGTCTTACAAGGTCAGCTGTTTAGCTAAACATGAGCTCATGATCTAAATTTACACAATAATGAAGAAATCAGCTACGAGGGGAGACAATCAGTAAAGACTATCAATACCAGAATTAGATTCCCAAGGCCATCCATCAATTGTTGGAATAATCAGGTGCAGGGCAGAAAATATACATAAAACTGGAACTGAAACAAGGAACAAGGATGTTTTCAAAGACTGGTAGGATCTCTAAAACATTTTTAAAGTACATATCATTGATAAAGCTAAATACTCAAAGTTGAGTAATACAACAGATTAAGCATTGAGAAGAGTGAAATTATGCTGTTTTGAAAACTATGGCAGATGAGATTTTCTTCCTAATTATATAAGAAGATTTCTCTAAAAAATACACATTATTACAATGACTTATTGGCTGTGAAATAAGTTAGGGGTATTTCAAATGACTTGTCTTCAAAGAAAGGTGAGATGTAGGTAATCACAGCAAGTCGAGGGGAAAATAGGTCAATATATACATTGCTATATGGTGAACTAAACCTTAGGCCAGCAACAATGGAGAGCACCTTACACTTAGAAACTTACAAGTTAGCTGGAATCTTCAAAAGTTCAAATCTTTATAAGTAAAATATTTATTAAAATGAATAACCAAGTGTTTTAATTGACATCAGAAGATCAAAACAATAAACCTTGAGAACATAGAAAAAAGATAAATAAAGATATGAGCAGAACTTAATACACCAGAAAGCGGATAAAATTGAGGTGATTTAGTAAGTCCAAAGAATCTTCTTTGAAAAGATTGAAAAGACACACTTTGATTAAGGAAAACAAAAACATAAGTAGAGAATATACAGAAAGAATCAGGACAATGTAATATCAGAGAATATATGAAATGCCAGTAAATTTGAACATTTCTGTAAAGTGGACCATTTCCTAGCTACTAAAGTTTACCAAACCTGACACAAGAGGAAATCATTTAAGGTCATCATGTCTGCCCTTGGCATTCTCGGAACGCCCTGGCCTCAGAATGCAGCATCTGTAGTCCATGGTAACCTGCGGAGAGGGGGCGGGGCTGAGGGAGGTTAGAACACTGCCCTCACAGAGGGAGTGGGTGTGGCCATCTCTGCTGTGACTGAACAAAGGGCAGGGGAGCAGGGGGCCCAGGGCAGGGCCCACAGAGCCCGGCAGGTCCAGTGGGGAGTCACAAGCATTTAGGCCCAGGCCAAAGGGCGCCTTCTTTGTCTGCACAGCTGCCCAAACTCTCAACTTTCCACTCAGGCAGACCTCTTACTTGAAGTGAGTTTGGAACCTGTCCGCGCAGTGCACCTCGCTGCACAGCTAACCATAGGTCTGGGCATCGTAGCTTCCTGTCAGGTGACCGAAGATCGCAGGCAGATGTGTCCCAGGGACACATGCAGAGAGGCTCCTGCCTGGGCCACAGGGTGCCCACTGCCCCTGCCCCAGATCGGGGGCTGCCAATCAGCCCTGTCGGAGTCCCCTGCCACGAGAGGGAGTATTGGACCAACACTTGTAGAAAACGGTGTCCTCGTGGGCAACTCATTGGAGGGACACAAATAAATCTTTGCCGACTTTCTGCTGAAGCTTACGAGAGTTCACACCTAAGCGTCTTACAAGGTTAGCTGTTTAGCTAAACATGAGCTCATGATCTAAATTTACACAATAATGAAGAAATCAGCTACAAGGGGAGACAATCAGCAAAAACTATCAATACCAGAATTAGATTCTCAAGGCCATCCATCAATTGTTGGAATAATCAGGTGCAAGGCAGAAAATATACATAAAACTGGAACTGAAACAAGGAACAAGGATGTTTTCAAAGACTGGTAGGATCTCTAAAACATTTTTAAAGTACATGTCATTGATAAAGCTAAATACTCAAAGGTTGTGTAATACAACAGATTAAGCATTGAGAAGAGTGAAATTATGCTGTTTTGAAAACTATGGCAGATGAGATTTTCTGCCTAATTATATAAGAAGATTTCTCTAAAAAATACACGTTATTTCAATGACTTCTTGGCTGTGAAATAAGTTAGGGGTATTTCAAATGGCTTGTCTTCAAAGAAAGGTGAGATATAGGGAATCACAGAAAGTCGAGGGGAAAATAGGTCAATATATACATTGCTATATGTTGAACTAAACGTTCGGCCAGCAACAATGGTGAGCACCTGACACTTAGAAACTTACAAGTAAGCTGGAATCTTCAAAAGTTCAAATCTTTATAGTAAAATATTTATTAAAATGAATAACCAAGTGTTTTAATTGACATCAGAAGATCAAAACTATAAACCCTGAGAACCTAGAAAAAAGATAAATAATGATATGAGCAGAACTTAATACACCAGAAAACGTATAATATTGACGTGATTTAGTAAGTCCAAAGAATCTTCTTTGAAAAGATTGAAAAGACACACTTTGATTAAGGAAAACAAAAACATAAGTAGAGAATATACAGAAAGAATCAGGACAATGTAATATCAGAGAACATATGAAATGCCAGTAAATTTGAACATTTCTGTAAAGGGGACCATTTCCTAGCTCCTAAAGTTTACCAAACCTGACACAAGAGGAAATCATTTAAGGTCATCATGTCTGCCCTTGGCATTCTCGGAACGCCCTGGCCTCAGAATGCAGCATCTGTAGTCCATGGTAACCTGCGGAGAGGGGGCGGGGATGAGGGAGGTTGGAACACTGCCCTCACTGAGGGAGTGGGTGTGGCCATCTCTGCTGTGACTGAACAAAGGGCAGGGGAGCAGGGGGCCCAGGGCAGGGCCCACAGAGCCCGGCAGGTCCAGTGGGAAGTCACAAGCATTTAGGACCAGGCCAAAGGGCGCCTTCTTTGTCTGCACAGCTGCCCAAACTCTCAACTTTCCACTCAGGCCGACCTCTTACTTGAAGTGTGTGTGGAACCTGTCCGCGCAGTGCACCTCGCTGCACAGCTAACCATAGGTCTGTGCATCGTAGCTTCCTGTCAGGTGACCGAAATTCGCAGGCAGATGGGTCCCAGGGACACATGCAGAGAGGCTCCTGCCTGGGCCACAGGCTGCCCACTGCCCCTGCCCCAGATCGGGGGCTGCCAATCAGCCCTGACAGAGTCCCCTGCCTCTAGAGGGTGTATTGGACCAACACTTGTAGAAAACGGTGTCCTCGTGGGCAACTCATTGGAGGGACACAAATAAATCTTTGCCGACTTTCTGCTGAAGCTTACGAGCGTTCACACCTAAGCGTCTTAAAAGGTCAGCTGTTTAGCTAAACATGAGCTCATGATCTAAATTTACACAATAATGAAAAAATCAGCTACGAGGGGAGACATTCAGTAAAGACTATCAATACCAGAATTAGATTCCCAAGGCCATCCATCAATTGTTGGAATAATCAGGTGCAAGGCAGAATATATACATAAAACTGGAACTGAAACAAGGAACAAGGATGTTTTCAAAGACTGGTAGGATCTCTAAAACATTTTTAAAGTACATGTCATTGATAAAGCTAAATACTCAAAGGTTGTGTAATACAACAGATTAAGCATTGAGAAGAGTGAAATTATGCTGTTTTGAAAACTATGGCAGGTGAGATTTTCTGCCTAATTATATAAGAAGGTTTCTCTAAAAATACAAATTATTTCAATGACTTATTGGCTGTAAAATAAGTTAAGGGTATTTCAAATGGCTTGTCTGCAAAGGAAGGTGAGATGTAGGGAATCACAGAAAGTCGAGGGGAAAATAGGTCAATATATACATTGCTATATGGTGAACTAAACCTTAGGCCAGCAACAATGGAGAGGACCTGACCCTTAGAAACTTACAAGTAAGCTGGAATCTTCAAAAGTTCAAATCTTTATAAGTAAAATATTTATTAAAATGAATAACCAAGTGTTTTAATTGACATCAGAAGATCATAACAATAAACCCTGAGAACATAGAAAAAAGATAAATAAAGATATGAGCAGAACTTAATACAACAGAAAACGAATAAAATTGAGGTGATTTAGTAAGTCCAAAGAATCTTCTTTGAAAAGATTGAAAAGACACACTTTGATTAAGGAAAACAAAAACATAAGTAAAGAATATACAGAAAGAATCAGGACAAAGTTATAGCAGAGAATATATGAAATGCCAGTAAATTTGAACATTTCTGTAAAGTGGACCATTTCCTAGCTCCTAAAGTTTACCAAACCTGACACAAGAGGAAATCATTTAAGGTCATCATGTCTGCCCTTGGCATTCTCGGAACGCCCTGGCCTCAGGATGCAGCCTCTGTAGTCCATGGTAACCTGCGGAGAGGGGTCGGGGCTGAGGGTGGTTGGAACTCTGCCCTCACTGAAGGAGTGGGTGTGGCCATCTCTGCTGTGACTGAACAAAGGGCAGGGGAGCAGGGGGCCCAGGGCAGGGCCCTCTGAGCACGGCAGGTCCAGTGGGGTGTCACAAGCATTTAGGCCCAGGCCAAAGGGCGCCTTCTTTGTCTGCACAGCTGCCCAAACTCTCACCTTTCCACTCAGGCCGACCTCTTACTTGAAGTGTGTGTGGAACCTGTCCTCACAGTACACCTCGCTGCACAGCTAACCATAGGTCTGGGCATCGTAGCTTCCTGCCAGGTGACCGAAGTTCGCAGGCAGATGGGTCCCAGGGACACATGTAGAGAGGCTCCTGCCCGTGCCACAGGCTGCCCACTGCCCCTGCCCCGGATCGGGAGCCCCCAATCAGCCGTGTGGGAATCCCCTGCCTCTAGAGGGAGTATTGGACCAACACTTGTAGAAAACGGTGTCCTCGTGGGCAACTCATTGGAGGGACAGAAATAAATCTTTGCCGACTTTCTTCTTAAGCTTACGAGCGTTCACACCTAAGCGTCTTACAAGTTCAGGTGCTAAGGTAAACATGAGCTCATGATCTAAATTTACACAATAATGAAGAAATCAACTACGAGGGGAGACAATCAGTAAAGACTATCAATACCAGAAATAGATTCCCAAGGCCATCCATAAATTGTTGGAATAATCAGGTGCAAGGCAGAAAATGTACATAAAACTGGAACTGAAACAAGGAACAAGGATGTTTTCAAAGACTGGTAGGATCTCTAAAACATTTTTAAAGTACATGTCATTGATAAAGCTAAATACTCAAAGGTTGTGTAATACAACAGATTAAGCATTGAGAAGAGTGAAATTATGCTGTTTTGAAAACTATGGCAGGTGAGATTTTCTGCCTAATTATATAAGAAGATTTCTCTAAAAAATACACATTATTTCAATGACTTATTGGCTGTGAAATAAGTTAAGGGTATTTCAAATGGCTTGTCTGCAAAGAAAGGTGAGATGTAGGGAATCACAGAAAATCGAGGGTAAAATAGGTCAATATATACATTGCTATATGGTGAACTAAACGTTCGGCCAGCAACAATGGAGAGCACCTGACCCTTAGAAACTTACAAGTAAGCTGGAATCTTCAAAAGTTCAAATCTTTATAAGTAAAATATTTATTAAAATGAATAACCAAGTGTTTTAATTGACATCAGAAGATCAAAACAATAAACCCTGAGAACATAGAAAAAAGATAAATAAAGATATGAGCAGAACTTAATACAACAGAAAACGAATAAAATTGAGGTGATTTAGTAAGTCCAAAGAATCTTCTTTGAAAAGATTGAAAAGACACACTTTGATTAAGGAAAACAAAAACATAAGTAAAGAATATACAGAAAGAATCAGGACAATGTTATAGCAGAGAATATAAGAAATGCCAGTAAATTTGAACATTTCTGTCAAGTGGACCATTTCCTAGCTCCTAAAGTTTACCAAACCTGACACAAGAGGAAATCATTTAAGGTCATCATGTCTGCCCTTGGCATTCTCGGAACGCCATGGCCTCAGGATGCAGCCTCTGTAGTCCATGGTAACCTGCGGAGAGGGGGCGGGGCTGAGGGTGGTTGGAACTCTGGCCTCACTGAAGGAGTGGGTGTGGCCATCTCTGCTGTGACTGAACAAAGGGCAGGGGAGCAGGGGGCCCAGGGCAGGGCCCTCAGAGCACGGCAGGTCCAGTGGGGTGTCACAAGCATTTAGGCCCAGGCCAAAGGGCGCCTTCTTTGTCTGCACAGCTGCCCAAACTCTCACCTTTCCACTCAGGCCGACCTCTTACTTGAAGTGTGTGTGGAACCTGTCCTCACAGTACACCTCGCTGCACAGCTAACCATAGGTCTGGGCATCGTAGCTTTCTGCCAGGTGACCGAAGTTCGCAGGCAGATGTGTCCCAGGTACACATGCAAAGAGGCTCCAGCCCGGGCCACAGGCTGCACACTGCCCCTGCCCCAGATCGGGGGCCGCCAATCAGCCCTGTCAGAGTCCCCTTCCTCTAGAGGGAGTATTGGACCAACACTTGTAGAAAACGGTGTCCTCGTGGGCAACTCATTGGAGGGACACAAATAAATTTTGCCGACTTTCTCCTGAAGCTTACGAGCGTTCACACCTAAGCGTCTTACAAGGTCAGCTGTTTAGCTAAACATGAGCTCATGATCTAAATTTACACAATAATGAAAAAATCAGCTACGAGTGGAGACAATCAGTAAAGACTATCAATACCAGAATTAGATTCCCAAGGCCATCCATCAATTGTTGGAATAATCAGGTGCAAGGCAGAATATATACATAAAACTGGACCTGAAACAAGGAACAAGGATGTTTTCAACACTGGTAGGATCTCTAAAACATTTTTAAAGGACATGTCTTAGATAAAGCTAAATACTCAAAGGTTGTGTAATACAACAGATTAAGCATTGAGAAGAGTGAAATTATGCTGTTTTGAAAACTATGGCAGGTGAGATTTTCTGCCTAATTATATAAGAAGATTTCTCTAAAAATACACATTATTTCAATGACTTATTGGCTGTGAAATAAGTTAAGGGTATTTCAAATGGCTTGTCTGCAAAGAAAGGTGAGATGTAGGGAATCACAGAAAGTCGAGGGGAAAATAGGTCAATATATACATTGCTATATGGTGAACTAAACCTTAGGCCAGCAACAATGGAGAGGACCTGACCCTTAGAAACTTACAAGTAAGCTGGAATCTTCAAAAGTTCAAATCTTTATAAGTAAAATATTTATTAAAATGAATAACCAAGTGTTTTAATTGACATCAGAAGATCAAAACAATAAACCCTGAGAACATAGAAAAAAGATAAATAAAGATATGAGCAGAACTTAATACAACAGAAAACGTATAACATTCAGGTGATTTAGTAAGTCCAAAGAATCTTCTTTGAAAAGATTGAAAAGACACACTTTGATTAAGGAAAACAAAAACATAAGTAAAGAATATACAGAAAGAATCAGCAAAATGTTATAGCAGAGAATATATGAAATGCCAGTAAATTTGAACATTTCTGTAAAGTGGACCATTTCCTAGCTCCTAAAGTTTACCAAACCTGACACAAGAGGAAATCATTTAAGGTCATCATGTCTGCCCTTGGCATTCTCGGAACGCCCTGGCCTCAGGATGCAGCCTCTGTAGTCCATGGTAACCTGCGGAGAGGGGGCGGGGCTGAGGGTGGTTGGAACTCTGGCCTCACTGAAGGAGTGGGTGTGGCCATCTCTGCTGTGACTGAACAAAGGGCAGGGGAGCAGGGGGCCCAGGGCAGGGCCCTCAGAGCACGGAAGGTCCAGTGGTGTGTCACAAGCATTTAGGCCCAGGCCAAACGGCGCCTTCTTTGTCTGCACAGCTGCCCAAACTCTCACCTTTCCACTCAGGCCGACCTCTTACTTGAAGTGTGTGTGGAACCTGTCCTCACAGTACACCTCGCTGCACAGCTAACCATAGGTCTGGGCATCGTAGCTTCCTGCCAGGTGACCGAAGTTCGCAGGCAGATGTGTCCCAGGGACACATTCAAAGAGGCTCCTGCCCGGGCCACAGGCTGCCCACTGCCCCTGCCCCAGATCGGGGGCCGCCAATCAGCCCTGTCGGAGTCCCATGCCTCTAGAGGGAGTATTGGACCAACACTTGTAGAAAACGGTGTCCTCGTGGGCAACTCATTGGAGGCACACAAATAAATTTTGCCGACTTTCTCCTGAAGCTTGCGAGCGTACACACCTAAGGGTCTTACAATGTCAGCTGTTTAGCTAAACATGAGATCATGATCTAAATTTACACAATAATGAAAAAATCAGCTACGAGGGGAGACAATCAGTAAAGAGTATCAATACCAGAATAAGATTCGCAAGGCCATCCATCAATTGTTGGAATAATCAGGTGCAAGGCAGAATATATACATAAAACTGGAACTGAAACAAGGAACAAGGATGTTTTCAAAGACTGGTAGGATCTCTAAAACATTTTTAAAGTACATGTCATTGATAAAGCTAAATACTCAAAGGTTGTGTAATACAACAGATTAAGCATTGAGAAGAGTGAAATTATGCTGTTTTGAAAACTATGGCAGGTGAGATTTTCTGCCTAAATATATAAGAAGATTTCTCTAAAAATACACATTATTCCAATGACTTATTGGCTGTGAAATAAGTTAAGGGTATTTCAAATGGCTTGTCTGCAAAGAAAGGTGAGATGTAGGGAATCACAGAAAGTCGAGGGGAAAATAGGTCAATATATACATTGCTATATGGTGAACTAAACCTTAGGCCAGCAGCAATGGAGAGGACCTGACTCTTAGAAACTTACAAGTAAGCTGGAATCTTTAAAAGTTCAAATCTTTATAAGTAAAATATTTATTAAAATGAATAACCAAGTGTTTTAATTGACATCAGAAGATCAAAACAATAAACCCTGAGAACATAGAAAAAAGATAAATAAAGATATGAGCAGAACTTAATACAACAGAAAACGTATAAAATTGAGGTGATTTAGTAAGTCCAAAGAATCTTCTTTGAAAAGATTGAAAAGACACACTTTGATTAAGGAAAACAAAAACATAAGTAAAGAATATACAGAAAGAATCAGGACAATGTTATAGCAGAGAATATATGAAATGCCAGTAAAATTGAACATTTCTGTAAGTGGACCATTTCCTAGCTCCTAAAGTTTACCAAACCTGACACAAGAGGAAATCATTTAAGGTCATCATGTCTGCCCTTGGCATTCTCGGAACGCCCTGGCCTCAGGATGCAGCCTCTGTAGTCCAGGGTAACCTGCGGAGAGGGGGCGGGGCTGAGGGTGGTTGGAACTCTGCCCTCACTGAAGGAGTGGGTGTGGCCATCTCTGCTGTGACTGAACAAAGGGCAGGGGAGCAGGGGGCCCAGGGCAGGGCCCTCAGAGCACGGCAGGTCCAGTGGCGTGTCACAAGCATTTAGGCCCAGGCCAAAGGGCGCCTTGTTTGTCTGCACAGCTGCCCAAACTCTCACCTTTCCACTCAGGCCGACCTCTTACTTGAAGTGTGTGTGGAACCTGTCCTCACAGTACACCTCGCTGCACAGCTAACCATAGGTCTGGGCATCGTAGCTTCCTGCCAGGTGACCGAAGTTCGCAGGCAGATGTGTCCCAGGGACACATGCAAAGAGGCTCCAGCCCGCGCCACAGGCTGCCCACTGCCCCTGCCCCAGATCGGGGGCCGCCAATCAGCCCTGTCGGAGTCCCCTGCCTCTAGAGGGAGTATTGGACCAACAGTTGTAGAAAGCGGTGTCCTCGTGGGCAACTCATTGGAGGGACACAAATAAATCTTTTCCGTCTTTCTGCGGAAGCTTACGAGCGTTCACACCTAAGCGTCTTACAAGGTCAGCTGTTTAGCTAAACATGAGCTCATGATCTAAATTTACACAATAATGAAGAAATCAGCTACGAGGGGAGACAATCAGTAAAGACTATCAATACCAGAATTAGATTCCCAAGGCCATCCATCAATTGTTGGAATAATCAGGTGCAAGGCAGAATATATACATAAAACTGGAACTGAAACAAGGAACAAGGATGTTTTCAAAGACTGGTAGGATCTCTAAAACATTTTTAAAGTACATGTCATTGATAAAGCTAAATACTCAAAGGTTGTGTAATACAACAGATTAAGCATTGAGAAGAGTGAAATTATGCTGTTTTGAAAATTATGGCAGGTGAGATTTTCTGCCTAATTATATAAGAAGATTTCTCTAAAAAATACACATTATTTCAATGACTTATTGGCTGTGACATAATTTAAGTGTATTTCAAATGGCTTGTCTGCAAAGAAAGGTGAGATGTAGGGAATCACAGAAAGTCGAGGGGAAAATAGGTCAATATATACATTGCTATATGGTGAACTAAACCTTAGGCCAGCAACAATGGAGAGGACCTGACCCTTAGAAACTTACAAGTAAGCTGGAATCTTCAAAAGTTCAAATCTTTATAAGTAAAATATTTATTAAAATGAATAACCAACTGTTTTAATTGACATCACATGATCAAAATAATAAACCCTGAGAACATAGAAAAAAGATAAATAAAGATATGAGCAGAACTTAATACAACAGAAAACGTATAAAATTGAGGTGATTTAGTAAGTCCAAAGAATCTTCTTTGAAAAGATTGAAAAGACACACTTTGATTAAGGAAAACAAAAACATAAGTATAGAATATACAGAAAGAATCAGGACAATGTTATAGCAGGGAATATATGAAATGCCAGTAAATTTGAACATTTCTGTAAGTGGACCATTTCCTAGCTCCTAAAGTTTACCAAACCTGACACAAGAGGAAATCATTTAAGGTCATCATGTCTGCCCTTGGCATTCTCGGAACGCCCTGGCCTCAGGATGCAGCCTCTGTAGTCCATGGTAACCTGCGGAGAGGGGGCGGGGCTGAGGGTGGTTGGAACTCTGGCCTCACTGAAGGAGTGGGTGTGGCCATCTCTGCTGTGACTGAACAAAGGGCAGGGGAGCAGGGGGCCCAGGGCAGGGCCCTCAGAGCACGGCAGGTCCAGTGGGGTGTCACAAGCATTTAGGCCCAGGCCAAAGGGCGCCTTCTTTGTCTGCACAGCTGCCCAAACTCTCACCTTTCCACTCAGGCCGACCTCTTACTTGAAGTGTGTGTGGAACCTGTCCTCACAGTACACCTCGCTGCACAGCTAACCATAGGTCTGGGCATCGTAGCTTCCTGCCAGGTGACCGAAGTTCGCAGGCAGATGTGTCCCAGGGACACATGCAAAGAGGCTCCTGCCCGAGCCACAGGCTGCCCACTGCCCCTGCCCCAGATCATGGGCCGCCAATCAGCCCTGTCGGAGTCCCCTTCCTCTAGAGGGAGTATTGGACCAACACTTGTAGAAAACGGTGTCCTCGTGGGCAACTCATTGGAGGGACACAAATAAATCTTTGCCGTCTTTCTGCGGAAGCTTACGAGCGTTCCCACCTAAGCGTCTTACAAGGTCAGCTGTTTAGCTAAACATGAGCTCATGATCTAAATTTACACAATAATGAAGAAATCAGCTACGAGGGGAGACAATCAGTAAAGACTATCAATACCAGAATTAGATTCCCAAGGCCATCCATCTATTGTTGGAATAATCAGGTGCAAGGCAGAATATATACATAAAACTGGAACTGAAACAAGGAACAAGCATGTTTTCAAAGACTGGTAGGGTCTCTAAAACATTTTTAAAGTACATGTCATTGATAAAGCTAAATACTCAAGGGTTGTGTAATACAACAGATTAAGCATTGAGAAGAGTGAAATTATGCTGTTTTGAAAACTATGGCAGGTGAGATTTTCTGCCTAATTATATAAGAAGATTTCTCTAAAAAATACCCATTATTTCAATGACTTATTGGCTGTGAAATAAGTTAAGGGTATTTCAAATGGCTTGTCTGCAAAGAAAGGTGAGATGTAGGGAATCACAGAAAGTCGAGGGGAAAATAGGTCAATATATACATTGCTATATGGTGAACTAAACCTTAGGCCAGCAACAATGCAGAGGACCTGACCCTTAGAAACTTACAAGAAAGCTGGAATCTTCAAAAGTTCAAATATTTATAAGTAAAATATTTATTAAAATGAATAACCAAGTGTTTTAATTGACATCAGAAGATCAAAACAATAAACCCTGAGAACATAGAGAAAAGATAAATAAAGATATGTGCAGAACTTAATACAACAGAAAACGTATAAAATTCAGGTGATTTAGTAAGTCCAAAGAATCTTCTTTGAACAGATTGAAAAGACACACTTTGATTAAGGAGAACAAAAACATAAGTAAAGAATATACAGATAGAATCAGGATAATGTTATAGCAGAGAATATATGAAATGCCAGTAAATTTGAACATTTCTGTAAAGTGGACCATTTCCTAGCTCCTAAAGATTACCAAACCTGACACAAGAGGAAATCATTTAAGGTCATCATGTCTGCCCTTGGCATTCTCGGAACGCCCTGGCCTCAGGATGCAGCCTCTGAAGTCCATGGTAACCTGAGGAGAGGGGGCGGAGCTGAGGTTGGTTGGAACTCTGCCCTCACTGAAGGAGTGTGTGTGGCCATCTCTGCTGTGACTGAACAAAGGGCAGGGGAGCAGGGGGCCCAGGGCAGGGCCCTCAGAGCACGGCAGGTCCAGTGGGCTGTCACAAGCATTTAGGCCCAGGCCAAAGGGCGCCTTCTTTGTCTGCACAGCTGCCCAAACTCTCACCTTTCCACTCAGGCCGACCTCTTACTTGAAGTGTGTGTGGAACCTGTCCTCACAGTACACCTCGCTGCACAGCTAACCATAGGTCTGGGCATCATAGCTTCCTGCCAGGTGACCGAAGTTCGCAGGCAGATGTGTCCCAGGGACACATGCAAAGAGGCTCCTGCCCGGGCCACAGGCTGCCCACTGCCCCTGCCCCAGATCGGGGGCCGCCAATCAGCCCTGTCGGAGTCCCCTGCCTCTAGAGGGAGTATTGGACCAACACTTGTAGAAAACGGTGTCCTCGTGGGCAACTCATTGTAGGGACACAAAAAAATTTTGCCGACTTTCTCCTGAAGCTAGCGAGCGTACACACCTAAGCGTCTTACAAGGTCAGCTGTTTAGCTAAACATGAGATCATGATCTAAATTTACACAATAATGAAAAAATCAACTACGAGGGGAGACAATCAGGAAAGAGTATCAATACCAGAATTAGATTCCCAAGGCCATCCATCAATTGTTGGAATAATCAGGTGCAAGGCAGAATATATACATAAAACTGGAACTGAAACAAGGAACAAGGATGTTTTCAAAGACTGGTAGGATCTCTAAAACATTTTTAAAGTACATGTCATTGATAAAGCTAAATAATCAAAGGTTGTGTAATACAACAGATTAAGCATTGAGAAGAGTGAAATTATGCTGTTTTGAAAACTATGGCAGGTGAGATTTTCTGCCTAATTATATAAGAAGATTTCTCTAAAAATACACATTATTTCAATGACTTATTGGCTGTGAAATAAGTTAAGGGTATTTCAAATGGCTTGTCTGCAAAGAAAGGTGAGATGTAGGGAATCACAGAAAGTCGAGGGGAAAATAGGTCAATATATACATTGCTATATGGTGAACTAAACCTTAGGCCAGCAACAATGGAGAGGACCTGACCCTCAGAAACTTACAAGTAAGCTGGAATCTTCAAAAGTTCAAATCTTTATAAGTAAAATATTTATTAAAATGAATAACCAAGTGTTTTAATTGACATCAGAAGATCAAAACAATAAACCCTGAGAACATAGAAAAAAGATAAATAAAGATATGTGCAGAACTTAATACAACAGAAAACGTATAAAATTCAGGTGATTTAGTAAGTCCAAAGAATCTTCTTTGAAAAGATTGAAAAGACACACTTTGATTAAGGAAAACAAAAACATAAGTAAAGAATATACAGAAAGAATCAGCACAATGTTATAGCAGAGAATATATGAAATGCCAGTAAATTTGAACATTTCTGTAAAGTGGACCATTTCCTAGCTCCTAAAGTTTACCAAACCTGACACAAGAGGAAATCATTTAAGGTCATCATGTCTGCCCTTGGCATTCTCGGAACGCCCTGGCCTCAGGATGCAGCCTCTGTAGTCCAGGGTAACCTGCGGAGAGGGGGCGGGGCTGAGGGTGGTTGGAACTCTGCCCTCACTGAAGGAGTGGGTGTGGCCATCTCTGCTGTGACTGAACAAAGGGCAGGGGAGCAGGGGGCCCAGGGCAGGGCCCTCAGAGCACGGCAGGTCCAGTGGGCTGTCACAAGCATTTAGGCCCAGGCCAAAGGGCGCCTTCTTTGTCTGCACAGCTGCCCAAACTCTCACCTTTCCACTCAGGCCGACCTCTTACTTGAAGTGTGTGTGGAACCTGTCCTCACAGTACACCTTGCTGCACAGTTAACCATAGGTCTGGGCATCGTAGCTTCCTGCCAGGTGACCGAAGCTCGCAGGCAGATGTGTCCCAGGGACACATGCAAAGAGGCTCCAGCCCGGGCCACAGGCTGCCCACTGCCCCTGCCCCAGATCGGGGGCCGCCAATCAGCCCTGTCGGAGTCCCCTTCCTCTAGAGGGAGTATTGGACCAACACTTGTAGAAAACGGTGTCCTCGTGGGCAACTCATTGGAGGGACGCAAATAAATCTTTGCCATCTTTCTGCTGAAGCTTACGAGTGTTCACACCTAAGCGTCTTACAAGGTCAGCTGTTTAGCTAAACATGAGCTCATGATCTAAATTTACACAATAATGAAGAAATCAGCTACGAGGGGAGACAATCAGTAAAGACTATCAATACCAGAATTAGATTCCCAAGGCCATCCATCATTTGTTGGAATAATCAGGTGCAAGGCAGAATATATACATAAAACTGGACCTGAAACAAGGAACAAGGATGTTTTCAAAGACTGGTAGGATCTCTACATGTCATTGATAAAGCTAAATACTCAAAGGTTGTGTAATACAACAGATTAAGCATTGAGAAGAGTGAAATTATGCTGTTTTGAAAACTATGGCAGGTGAGATTTTCTGCCTAATTATATAAGAAGATTTCTCTAAAAATACACATTATTTCAATGACTTATTGGCTGTGAAATAAGTTAAGGGTATTTCAAATGGCTTGTCTGCAAAGACAGGTGAGATGTAGGGAATCACAGAAAGTCGAGGGGAAAATAGGTCCATATATACATTGCTACATGGTGAACTAAACCTTAGGCCAGCAACAATGGAGAGGACCTGACCCTTAGAAACTTACAAGTAAGCTGGAATCTTCAAAAGTTCAAATCTTTATAAGTAAAGTATTTATTAAAATGAATAACCAAGTGTTTTAATTGACATCAGAAGATCAAAACAATAAACCCTGAGAACATAGAAAAAAGATAAATAAAGATATGAGCAGAACTTAATACAACAGAAAACGTATAAAATTCAGGTGATTTAGTAAGTCCAAAGAATCTTCTTTGAAAAGATTGAAAAGACACACTTTGATTAAGGAAAACAAAAACATAAGTAAAGAATATACAGAAAGAATCAGCACAATGTTATAGCAGATAATATATGAAATGCCAGTAAATTTGAACATTTCTGTAAAGTGGACCATTTCCTAGCTCCTAAAGTTTACCAAACCTGACACAAGAGGAAATCATTTAAGGTCATCATGTCTGCCCTTGGCATTCTCGGAACGCCCTGGCCTCAGGATGCAGCCTCTGTAGTCCAGGGTAACCTGCGGAGAGGGGGCGGGGCTGAGGGTGGTTGGAACTCTGCCCTCACTGAAGGAGTGGGTGTGGCCATCTCTGCTGTGACTGAACAAAGGGCAGGGGAGCAGGGGGCCCAGGGCAGGGCCCTCAGAGCACGGCAGGTCCAGTGGGCTGTCACAAGCATTTAGGCCCAGGCCAAAGGGCGCCTTCTTTGTCTGCACAGCTGCCCAAACTCTCACCTTTCCACTCAGGCCGACCTCTTACTTGAAGTGTGTGTGGAACCTGTCCTCACAGTACACCTTGCTGCACAGTTAACCATAGGTCTGGACATCGTAGCTTCCTGCCAGGTGACCGAAGTTCGCAGGCAGATGTGTCCCAGGGACACATGCAAAGAGGCTCCAGCCCGGGCCACAGGCTGCCCACTGCCCCTGCCCCAGATCGGGGGCCGCCAATCAGCCCTGTCGGAGTCCCCTTCCTCTAGAGGGAGTATTGGACCAACACTTGTAGAAAACGGTGTCCTCGTGGGCAACTCATTGGAGGGACGCAAATAAATCTTTGCCATCTTTCTGCTGAAGCTTACGAGTGTTCACACCTAAGCGTCTTACAAGGTCAGCTGTTTAGCTAAACATGAGCTCATGATCTAAATTTACACAATAATGAAGAAATCAGCTACGAGGGGAGACAATCAGTAAAGACTATCAATACCAGAATTAGATTCCCAAGGCCATCCATCAATTGTTGGAATAATCAGGTGCAAGGCAGAATATATACATAAAACTGGACCTGAAACAAGGAACAAGGGTGTTTTCAAAGACTGGTAGGATCTCTACATGTCATTGATAAAGCTAATTATTCAAAGGTTGTGTAATACAACAGATTAAGCATTGAGAAGAGTGAAATTATGCTGTTTTGAAAACTATGGCAGGTGAGATTTTCTGCCTAATTATATAAGAAGATTTCTCTAAAAATACACATTATTTCAATGACTTATTGGCTGTGAAATAAGTTAAGTGTATTTCAAATGGCTTGTCTGCAAAGAAAGGTGAGATGTAGGGAATCACAGAAAGTCGAGGGGAAAATAGGTCAATATATACATTGCTATATGGTGAACTAAACTATAGGCCAGCAACAATGGAGAGGACCTGACCCTTAGAAACTTAGAAGTAAGCTGGAATCTTCAAAAGTTCAAATCTTTATAAGTAAAATATTTATTAAAATGAATAACCAAGTGTTGTAATTGACATCAGAAGATCAAAACAATAAACCCTGAGAACATAGAAAAAAGATAAATAAAGATATGAGCAGAACTTAATACAACGGAAAACGTATAAAATTGAGGTGATTTAGTAAGTCCAAAGAATCTTCTTTGAAAAGATTGAAAACACACACTTTGATTAAGGAAAACAAAAACATAAGTAAAGAATATACAGAAAGAATCAGGACAATGTTATAGCAGAGAATATATGAAATGCCAGTATATTTGAACATTTCTGTAAAGTGGACCATTTCCTAGCTCCTAAAGTTTACCAAACCTGACACAAGAGGAAATCATTTAAGGTCATTATGTCTGCCCTTGGCATTCTCGGAACGCCCTGGCCTCAGGATGCAGCCTCTGTAGTCCATGGTAACCTGCGGAGAGGGGGCGGGGCTGAGGGTGGTTGGAACTCTGCCCTCACTGAAGGAGTGGGTGTGGCCATCTCTGCTGTGACTGAACAAAGGGCAGGGGAGCAGGGGGCCCAGGGCAGGGCCCTCAGAGCACGGCAGGTCCAGTGGGGTGTCACAAGCATTTAGGCCCAGGCCAAAGGGCGCCTTCTTTGTCTGCACAGCTGCCCAAACTCTCACCTTTCCACTCAGGCCGACCTCTTACTTGAAGTGTGTGTGGAACCTGTCCTCACAGTACATCTTGCTGCACAGTTAACCATAGGTCTGGACATCGTAGCTTCCTGCCAGGTGACCGAAGTTCGCAGGCAGATGTGTCCCAGGGACACATGCAAAGAGGCTCCAGCCCGGGCCACAGGCTGCCCACTGCCCCTGCCCCAGATCGGGGGCCGCCAATCAGCCCTGTCGGAATCCCCTTCCTCTAGAGGGAGTATTGGACCAACACTTGTAGAAAACGGTGTCCTCGCGGGCAACTCATTGGAGGGACACAAATAAATTTTGCCGACTTTTTCCTTAAGCTTGCGAGCGTACACACCTAAGCGTCTTACAAGGTCAGCTGTTTAGCTAAACATGAGCTCATGATCTAAATTTACACAATAATGCAAAAATCAGCTACGAGGGAAGACAATCAGGAAAGAGTATCAATACCAGAATTAGATTCCCAAGGCCATCCATCAATTGTTGGAATAATCAGGTGCAAGGCAGAATATATACATAAAACTGGAACTGAAACAAGGAACAAGGATGTTTTCAAAGACTGGTAGGATCTCTAAAACATTTTTAAAGTACATGTCATTGATAAAGCTAAATACTCAAAGGTTGTGTAATACAACAGATTAAGCATTGAGAAGAGTGAAATTATGCTGTTTTGAAAACTATGGCAGGTGAGATTTTCTGCCTAATTATATAAGAAGATTTCTCTAAAAATACACATTATTTCAATGACTTATTGGCTGTGAAATAAGTTAAGGGTATTTCAAATGGCTTGTCTGCAAAGAAAGGTGAGATGTAGGGAATCACAGAAAGTCGAGGGGAAAATAGGTCAATATATACATTGCTATATGGTGAACTAAACCTTAGGCCAGCAACAATGGAGAGGACCTGACCCTTAGAAACTTACAAGTAAGCTGGAATCTTCAAAAGTTCAAATCTTTATAAGTAAAATATTTATTAAAATGAATAACCAAGTGTTTTAATTGACATCAGAAGATCAAAACAATAAACCCTGAGAACATAGAAAAAAGATAAATAAAGATATGAGCAGAACTTAATACAACGGAAAACGTATAAAATTGAGGTGATTTAGTAAGTCCAAAGAATCTTCTTTGAAAAGATTGAAAAGACACACTTTGATTAAGGAAAACAAAAACATAAGTAAAGAATATACAGAAAGAATCAGGACAATGTTATAGCAGAGAATATATGAAATGCCAGTAAATTTGAACATTTCTGTAAAGTGGACCATTTCCTAGCTCCTAAAGTTTACCAAACCTGACACAAGAGGAAATCATTTAAGGTCATTATGTCTGCCCTTGGCATTCTCGGAACGCCCTGGCCTCAGGATGCAGCCTCTGTAGTCCATGGTAACCTGCGGAGAGGGGGCGGGGCTGAGGGTGGTTGGAACTCTGCCCTCACTGAAGGAGTGGGTGTGGCCATCTCTGCTGTGACTGAACAAAGGGCAGGGGAGCAGGGGGCCCAGGGCAGGGCCCTCAGAGCACGGCAGGTCCAGTGGGGTGTCACAAGCATTTAGGCCCAGGCCAAAGGGCGCCTTCTTTGTCTGCACAGCTGCCCAAACTCTCACCTTTCCACTCAGGCCGACCTCTTACTTGAAGTGTGTGTGGAACCTGTCCTCACAGTACATCTTGCTGCACAGTTAACCATAGGTCTGGACATCGTAGCTTCCTGCCAGGTGACCGAAGTTCGCAGGCAGATGTGTCCCAGGGACACATGCAAAGAGGCTCCAGCCCGGGCCACAGGCTGCCCACTGCCCCTGCCCCAGATCGGGGGCCGCCAATCAGCCCTGTCGGAGTCCCCTTCCTCTAGAGGGAGTATTGGACCAACACTTGTAGAAAACGGTGTCCTCGCGGGCAACTCATTGGAGGGACACAAATAAATTTTGCCGACTTTTTCCTGAAGCTTGCGAGCGTACACACCTAAGCGTCTTACATGGTCAGCTGTTTAGCTAAACATGAGCTCATGATCTAAATTTACACAATAATGAAAAAATCAGCTACGAGGGAAGACAATCAGGAAAGAGTATCAATACCAGAATTAGATTCCCAAGACCATCCATCAATTGTTGGAATAATCAGGTGCAAGGCAGAATATATACATAAAACAGGAACTGAAACAAGGAACAAGGATGTTTTCAAAGACTGGTAGGATCTCTAAAACATTTTTAAAGTACATGTCATTGATAAAGCTAAATACTCAAAGGTTGTGTAATACAACAGATTAAGCATTGAGAAGAGTGAAATTATGCTGTTTTGAAAACTATGGCAGGTGAGATTTTCTGCCTAATTATATAAGAAGATTTCTCTAAAAATACACATTATTTCAATGACTTATTGGCTGTGAAATAAGTTAAGGGTATTTCAAATGGCTTGTCTGCAAAGAAAGGTGAGATGTAGGGAATCACAGAAAGTCGAGGGGAAAATAGGTCAATATATACATTGCTATATGGTGAACTAAACCTTAGGCCAGCAACAATGGAGAGGACCTGACCCTTAGAAACTTACAAGTAAGCTGGAATCTTCAAAAGTTCAAATCTTTATAAGTAAAATATTTATTAAAATGAATAACCAAGTGTTTTAATTGACATCAGAAGATCAAAACAATAAACCCTGAGAACATAGAAAAAAGATAAATAAAGATATGAGCAGAACTTAATACAACAGAAAACGTATAAAATTGAGGTGATTTAGTAAGTCCAAAGAATCTTCTTTGAAAAGATTGAAAAGACACACTTTGATTAAGGAAAACAAAAACATAAGTAAAGAATATACAGAAAGAATCAGCACAATGTTATAGCAGAGAATATATGAAATGCCAGTAAATTTGAACATTTCTGTAAAGTGGACCATTTCCTAGCTCCTAAAGTTTACCAAACCTGACACAAGAGGAAATCATTTAAGGTCATCATGTCTGCCCTTGGCATTCTCGGAACGCCCTGGCCTCAGGATGCAGCCTCTGTAGTCCATGGTAACCTGCGGAGAGGGGGCGGGGCTGAGGGTGGTTGGAACTCTGCCCTCACTGAAGCAGTGGGTGTGGCCATCTCTGATGTGACTGAACAAAGGGCAGGGGAGCAGGGGGCCCAGGGCAGGGCCCTCAGAGCATGGCAGGACCAGTGGGGTGTCACAAGCATTTAAGCCCAGGCCAAAGGGCGCCTTCTTTGTCTGCACCGCTGCCCAAACTCTCACCTTTCCACTCAGGCCGACCTCTTACTTGAAGTGTGTGTGGAACCTGTCCTCACAGTACACCTCGCTGCACAGCTAACCATAGGTCTGGGCATCGTAGCTTCCTGCCAGGTGACCGAAGCTCGCAGGCAAATGTGTCCCAGGGACACATGCAAAGAGGCTCCAGCCCGGGCCACAGGCTGCCCACTGCCCCTGCCCCAGATCGGGGGCCGCCAATCAGCCCTGTCGGAGGCCCTTCCTCTAGAGGGAGTATTGGACCAACACTTGTAGAAAACGGTGTCCTCGTGGGCAACTCATTGGAGGGACACAAGTAAATCTTTGCCATCTTTCTGCTGAAGCTTACGAGTGTTCACACCTAAGCGTCTTACAAGGTCAGCTGTTTAGCTAAACATGAGCTCATGATCTAAATTTACACAATAATGAAGAAATCAGCTACGTGGGGAGACAATCAGTAAAGACTATCAATACCAGAATTAGATTCCTAAGGCCATCCATCAATTGTTGGAATAATCAGGTGCAAGGCAGAATATATACATAAAACTGGACCTGAAACAAGGAACAAGAATGTTTTCAAAGACTGGTAGGATCTCTACATGTCATTGATAAAGCTAAATACTCAAAGGTTGTGTAATACAACAGATTAAGCATTGAGAAGAGTGAAATTATGCTGTTTTGAAAACTATGGCAGGTGAGATTTTCTGCCTAATTATATAAGAAGATTTCTCTAAAAATACACATTATTTCAATGACTTATTGGCTGTGAAATAAGTTAAGGGTATTTCAAATGGCTTGTCTGCAAAGACAGGTGAGATGTAGGGAATCACAGAAAGTCGAGGGGAAAATAGGTCAATATATACATTGCTATATGGTGAACTAAACCTTAGGCCAGCAACAATGGAGAGGACCTGACCCTTAGAAACTTACAAGTAAGCTGGAATCTTCAAAAGTTCAAATCTTTATAAGTAAAATATTTATTAAAATGAATAACCAAGTGTTTTAATTGACATCAGAAGATCAAAACAATAAACCCTGAGAACATAGAAAAAAGATAAATAAAGATATGAGCAGAACTTAATACAACGGAAAACGTATAAAATTGAGGTGATTTAGTAAGTCCAAAGAATCTTCTTTGAAAAGATTGAAAAGACACACTTTGATTAAGGAAAACAAAAACATAAGTAAAGAATATACAGAAAGAATCAGGACAATGTTATAGCAGAGAATATATGAAATGCCAGTAATTTGAACATTTCTGTAAAGTGGACCATTTCCTAGCTCCTAAAGTTTACCAAACCTGACACAAGAGGAAATCATTTAAGGTCATCCTGTCTGCCCTTGGCATTCTCGGAACGCCCTGGCCTCAGGATGCAGCCTCTGTAGTCCATGGTAACCTGCGGAGAGGGGGCGGGGCTGAGGGTGGTTGGAACTCTGCCCTCACTGAAGGAGTGGGTGTGGCCATCTCTGCTGTGACTGAACAAAGGGCAGGGGAGCAGGGGGCCCAGGGCAGGGCCCTCAGAGCACGGCAGGTCCAGTGGGGTGTCACAAGCATTTAGGCCCAGGCCAAAGGGCGCCTTCTTTGTCTGCACAGCTGCCCAAACTCTCACCTTTCCACTCAGGCCGACCTCTTACTTGAAGTGTGTGGAACCTGTCCTCACAGTACATCTTGCTGCACAGTTAACCATAGGTCTGGACATCGTAGCTTCCTGCCAGGTGACCGAAGTTCGCAGGCAGATGTGTCCCAGGGACACATGCAAAGAGGCTCCAGCCCGGGCCACAGGCTGCCCACTGCCCCTGCCCCAGATCGGGGGCCGCCAATCAGCCCTGTCGGAGTCCCCTTCCTCTAGAGGGAGTATTGGACCAACACTTGTAGAAAACGGTGTCCTCGCGGGCAACTCATTGGAGGGACACAAATAAATTTTGCCGACTTTTTCCTGAAGCTTGCGAGCGTACACACCTAAGCGTCTTACAAGGTCAGCTGTTTAGCTAAACATGAGCTCATGATCTAAATTTACACAATAATGAAAAAATCAGCTACGAGGGAAGACAATCAGGAAAGAGTATCAATACCAGAATTAGATTCCCAAGGCCATCCATCAATTGTTGGAATAATCAGGTGCAAGGCAGAATATATACATAAAACTGGAACTGAAACAAGGAACAAGGATGTTTTCAAAGACTGGTAGGATCTCTAAAACATTTTTAAAGTACATGTCATTGATAAAGCTAAATACTCAAAGGTTGTGTAATACAACAGATTAAGCATTGAGAAGAGTGAAATTATGCTGTTTTGAAAACGATGGCAGGTGAGATTTTCTGCCTAATTATATAAGAAGATTTCTCTAAAAATACACATTATTTCAATGACTTATTGGCTGTGAAATAAGTTAAGGGTATTTCAAATGGCTTGTCTGCAAAGACAGGTGAGATGTAGGGAATCACAGAAAGTCGAGGGGAAAATAGGTCAATATATACATTGCTATATGGTGAACTAAACCTTAGGCCAGCAACAATGGAGAGGACCTGACCCTTAGAAACTTACAAGTAAGCTGGAATCTTCAAAAGTTCAAATCTTTATAAGTAAAATATTTATTAAAATGAATAACCAAGTGTTTTAATTGACATCAGAAGATCAAAACAATAAACCCTGAGAACATAGAAAAAAGATAAATAAAGATATGAGCAGAACTTAATACAACGGAAAACGTATAAAATTGAGGTGATTTAGTAAGTCCAAAGAATCTTCTTTGAAAAGATTGAAAAGACACACTTTGATTAAGGAAAACAAAAACATAAGTAAAGAATATACAGAAAGAATCAGGACAATGTTATAGCAGAGAATATATGAAATGCCAGTAAATTTGAACATTTCTGTAAAGTGGACCATTTCCTAGCTCCTAAAGTTTACCAAACCTGACACAAGAGGAAATCATTTAAGGTCATCCTGTCTGCCCTTGGCATTCTCGGAACGCCCTGGCCTCAGGATGCAGCCTCTGTAGTCCATGGTAACCTGCGGAGAGGGGGCGGGGCTGAGGGTGGTTGGAACTCTGCCCTCACTGAAGGAGTGGGTGTGGCCATCTCTGCTGTGACTGAACAAAGGGCAGGGGAGCAGGGGGCCCAGGGCAGGGCCCTCAGAGCACGGCAGGTCCAGTGGGGTGTCACAAGCATTTAGGCCCAGGCCAAAGGGCGCCTTCTTTGTCTGCACAGCTGCCCAAACTCTCACCTTTCCACTCAGGCCGACCTCTTACTTGAAGTGTGTGGAACCTGTCCTCACAGTACATCTTGCTGCACAGTTAACCATAGGTCTGGACATCGTAGCTTCCTGCCAGGTGACCGAAGTTCGCAGGCAGATGTGTCCCAGGGACACATGCAAAGAGGCTCCAGCCCGGGCCACAGGCTGCCCACTGCCCCTGCCCCAGATCGGGGGCCGCCAATCAGCCCTGTCGGAGTCCCCTTCCTCTAGAGGGAGTATTGGACCAACACTTGTAGAAAACGGTGTCCTCGCGGGCAACTCATTGGAGGGACACAAATAAATTTTGCCGACTTTTTCCTGAAGCTTGCGAGCGTACACACCTAAGCGTCTTACAAGGTCAGCTGTTTAGCTAAACATGAGCTCATGATCTAAATTTACACAATAATGAAAAAATCAGCTACGAGGGAAGACAATCAGGAAAGAGTATCAATACCAGAATTAGATTCCCAAGGCCATCCATCAATTGTTGGAATAATCAGGTGCAAGGCAGAATATATACATAAAACTGGAACTGAAACAAGGAACAAGGATGTTTTCAAAGACTGGTAGGATCTCTAAAACATTTTTAAAGTACATGTCATTGATAAAGCTAAATACTCAAAGGTTGTGTAATACAACAGATTAAGCATTGAGAAGAGTGAAATTATGCTGTTTTGAAAACGATGGCAGGTGAGATTTTCTGCCTAATTATATAAGAAGATTTCTCTAAAAATACACATTATTTCAATGACTTATTGGCTGTGAAATAAGTTAAGGGTATTTCAAATGGCTTGTCTGCAAAGACAGGTGAGATGTAGGGAATCACAGAAAGTCGAGGGGAAAATAGGTCAATATATACATTGCTATATGGTGAACTAAACCTTAGGCCAGCAACAATGGAGAGGACCTGACCCTTAGAAACTTACAAGTAAGCTGGAATCTTCAAAAGTTCAAATCTTTATAAGTAAAATATTTATTAAAATGAATAACCAAGTGTTTTAATTGACATCAGAAGATCAAAACAATAAACCCTGAGAACATAGAAAAAAGATAAATAAAGATATGAGCAGAACTTAATACAACGGAAAACGTATAAAATTGAGGTGATTTAGTAAGTCCAAAGAATCTTCTTTGAAAAGATTGAAAAGACACACTTTGATTAAGGAAAACAAAAACATAAGTAAAGAATATACAGAAAGAATCAGGACAATGTTATAGCAGAGAATATATGAAATGCCAGTAAATTTGAACATTTCTGTAAAGTGGACCATTTCCTAGCTCCTAAAGTTTACCAAACCTGACACAAGAGGAAATCATTTAAGGTCATTATGTCTGCCCTTGGCATTCTCGGAACGCCCTGGCCTCAGGATGCAGCCTCTGTAGTCCATGGTAACCTGCGGAGAGGGGGCGGGGCTGAGGGTGGTTGGAACTCTGCCCTCACTGAAGGAGTGGGTGTGGCCATCTCTGCTGTGACTGAACAAAGGGCAGGGGAGCAGGGGGCCCAGGGCAGGGCCCTCAGAGCACGGCAGGTCCAGTGGGGTGTCACAAGCATTTAGGCCCAGGCCAAAGGGCGCCTTCTTTGTCTGCACCGCAGCCCAAACTCTCACCTTTCCACTCAGGCCGACCTCTTACTTGAAGTGTGTGTGGAACCTGTCCTCACAGTACACCTCGCTGCACAGCTAACCATAGGTCTGGGCATCGTAGCTTCCTGCCAGGTGACCGAAGTTCGCAGGGAGATGTGTCCCAGGGACACATGCAAAGAGGCTCCAGCCCGGGCCACAGGCTGCCCACTGCCCCTGCCCCAGATCGGGGGCCGCCAATCAGCCCTGTCGGAGGCCCTTCCTCTAGAGGGAGTATTGGACCAACACTTGTAGAAAACGGTGTCCTCGTGGGCAACTCATTGGAGGGACACAAGTAAATCTTTGCCATCTTTCTGCTGAAGCTTACGAGTGTTCACACCTAAGCGTCTTACAAGGTCACCTGTTTAGCTAAACATGAGCTCATGATCTAAATTTACACAATAATGAAGAAATCAGCTACGTGGGGAGACAATCACTAAAGACTATCAATACCAGAATTAGATTCCTAAGGCCATCCATCAATTGTTGGAATAATCAGGTGCAAGGCAGAATATATACATAAAACTGGACCTGAAACAAGGAACAAGAATGTTTTCAAAGACTGGTAGGATCTCTACATGTCATTGATAAAGCTAAATACTCAAAGGTTGTGTAATACAACAGATTAAGCATTGAGAAGAGTGAAATTATGCTGTTTTGAAAACTATGGCAGGTGAGATTTTCTGCCTAATTATATAAGAAGATTTCTCTAAAAATACACATTATTTCAATGACTTATTGGCTGTGAAATAAGTTAAGGGTATTTCAAATGGCTTGTCTGCAAAGACAGGTGAGATGTAGGGAATCACAGAAAGTCGAGGGGAAAATAGGTCAATATATACATTGCTATATGGTGAACTAAACCTTAGGCCAGCAACAATGGAGAGGACCTGACCCTTAGAAACTTACAAGTAAGCTGGAATCTTCAAAAGTTCAAATCTTTATAAGTAAAATATTTATTAAAATGAATAACCAAGTGTTTTAATTGACATCAGAAGATCAAAACAATAAACCCTGAGAACATAGAAAAAAGATAAATAAAAATATGAGCAGAACTTAATACAACGGAAAACGTATAAAATTGAGGTGATTTAGTAAGTCCAAAGAATCTTCTTTGAAAAGATTGAAAAGACACACTTTGATTAAGGAAAACAAAAACATAAGTAAAGAATATACAGAAAGAATCAGGACAATGTTATAGCAGAGAATATATGAAATGCCAGTAAATTTGAACATTTCTGTAAAGTGGACCATTTCCTAGCTCCTAAAGTTTACCAAACCTGACACAAGAGGAAATCATTTAAGGTCATCATGTCTGCCCTTGGCATTCTCGGAACGCCCTGGCCTCAGGATGCAGCCTCTGTAGTCCAGGGTAACCTGCGGAGAGGGGGCGGGGCTGAGGGTGGTTGGAACTCTGCCCTCACTGAAGGAGTGGGTGTGGCCATCTCTGCTCTGACTGAACAAAGGGCAGGGGAGCAGGGGGCCCAGGGCAGGGCCCTCAGAGCCCAGCAGGTCCAGTGGGCTATCACAAGCATTTAGGCCCAGGCCAAAGGGCGCCTTCTTTGTCTGCACAGCTGCCCAAACTCTCACCTTTCCACTCAGGCCGACCTCTTACTTGAAGTGTGTGTGGAACCTGTCCTCACAGTACACCTTGCTGCACAGTTAACCATAGGTCTGGACATCGTAGCTTCCTGCCAGGTGACCGAAGTTCGCAGGCAGATGTGTCCCAGGGACACATGCAAAGAGGCTCCAGCCCGGGCCACAGGCTGCCCACTGCCCCTGCCCCAGATCGGGGGCCGCCAATCAGCCCTGTCGGAGTCCCCTTCCTCTAGAGGGAGTATTGGACCAACACTTGTAGAAAACGGTTTCCTCGTGGGCAACTCATTGGAGGGACACAAATAAATTTTGCCGACTTTTTCCTGAAGCTTGCAAGCGTACACACCTAAGCGTCTTACAAGGTCAGCTGTTTAGCTAAACATGAGCTCATGATCTAAATTTACACAATAATGAAAAAATCAGCTACGAGGGAAGACAATCAGGAAAGAGTATCAATACCAGAATTAGATTCCCAAGGCCATCCATCAATTGTTGGAATAATCAGGTGCAAGGCAGAATATATACATAAAACTGGAACTGAAACAAGGAACAAGGATATATTCAAAGACTGGTAGGATCTCTAAAACATTTTTAAAGTACATGTCATTGATAAAGCTAAATACTCAAAGGTTGTGTAATACAACAGATTAAGCATTGAGAAGAGTGAAATTATGCTGTTTTGAAAACGATGGCAGGTGAGATTTTCTGCCTAATTATATAAGAAGATTTCTCTAAAAATACACATTATTTCAATGACTTATTGGCTGTGAAATAAGTTAAGGGTATTTCAAATGGCTTGTCTGCAAAGAAAGGTGAGATGTAGGGAATCACAGAAAGTCGAGGGGAAAATAGGTCAATATATACATTGCTATATGGTGAACTAAACCTTAGGCCAGCAACAATGGAGAGGACCTGACCCTTAGAAACTTACAAGTAAGCTGGAATCTTCAAAAGTTCAAATCTTTATAAGTAAAATATTAATTAAAATGAATAACCAAGTGTTTAAATTGACATCAGAAGATCAAAACAATAAACCCTGAGAACATAGAAAAAAAGATAAATAAAGATATGAGTAGAACTTAATACAACAGAAAACGTATAAAATTGAGGTGATTTAGTAAGTCCAAGGATCTTCTTTGAAAAGATTGAAAAGACACACTTTGATTAAGGAAAACAAAAACATAAGTAAAGAATATACAGAAAGAATCAGCACAATGTTATAGCAGAGAATATATGAAATGCCAGTAAATTTGAACATTTCTGTGAAGTGGACCATTTCCTAGCTACTAAGGTTTACCAAAGCTGACACAAGAGGAAATCATTTAAGGTCATCATGTCTGCCCTTGGCATTCTCGGAATGCCCTGGCCTCAGGATGCAGCCTCTGTAGTCCATGGTAACCTGCGGAGAGGGTGTGGGGCTGAGGGTGGTTGGAACTCTGCCCTCACTGAAGGAGTGGGTGTGGCCATCTCTGATGTGACTGAACAAAGGGCAGGGGAGCAGGGGGCCCAGGGCTGTGCCCTCAGAGCACGGCAGGTCCAGTGGGGTGTCACAAGCATTTAGGCCCAGGCCAAAGGGCGCCTTCTTTGTCTGCACAGCTGCCCAAACTCTCACCTTTCCACTCAGGCCGACCTCTTACTTGAAGTGTGTGTGGAACCTGTCCTCACAGTACACCTCGCTGCACAGCTAACCATAGGTCTGGGCATCATAGCTTCCTGCCAGGTGACCGAAGTTCGCAGGCAGATGTGTCCCAGGGACACATGGAAAGAGGCTCCTGCCCGGGCGACAGGCTGCCCACTGCCCCTGCCCCAGACCGGGGGCCGCCAATCAGCCCTGTCGGAGTCCCCTGCCTCTAGAGGGAGTATTGGACCAACACTTGTAGAAAACGGTGTCCTCGTGTGCAACTCATTGGAGGGACACAAATAAATCTTTGCCATTTTTCTGCTGAAGCTTACGAGCGTTCACACCTAAGCGTCTTACAAGGTCAGCTGTTTAGCTAAACATGAGCTCATGATCTAAATTTACACAATAATGAAGAAATCAGCTACGAGGTGAGACAATCAGTAAACACTATCAATACCAGAATTAGATACCCAAGGCCATCCATCAATTGTTGGAATAATCAGGTGCAAGGCAGAATATATACATAAAACTGGACCTAAAACAAGGAACAAGGATGTTTTCAAAGACTGGTAGGATCTCTACCTGTCATTGATAAAGCTAAATACTCAAAGGTTGTGTAATACAACAGATTAAGCATTGAGAAGAGTGAAATTATGCTGTTTTGAAAACTATGGCAGGTGAGATTTTCTGCCTAATTATATAAGAAGATTTCTCTAAAAATACACATTATTTCAATGACTTATTGGCTGTGAAATAAGTTAAGGGTATTTCAAATGGCTTGTCTGCAAAGAAAGGTGAGATGTAGGGAATCACAGAAAGTCGAGGGGAAAATAGGTCAATATATACATTGCTATATGGTGAACTAAACCTTAGGCCAGCAACAATGGAGAGGACCTGACCCTTAGAAACTTACAAGTAAGCTGGAATCTTCAAAAGTTCAAATCTTTATAAGTAAAATATTTATTAAAATGAATAACCAAGTGTTTTAATTGACATCAGAAGATCAAAACAATAAACCCTGAGAACATAGAAAAAAGATAAATAAAGATATGAGCAGAACTTAATACAACAGAAAACGTATAAAATTCAGGTGATTTAGTAAGTCCAAAGAATCTTCTTTGAAAAGATTGAAAAGACACACTTTGATTAAGGAAAACAAAAACATAAGTAAAGAATATACAGAAAGAATCAGCACAATGTTATAGCAGAGAATATATGAAATGCCAGTAAATTTGAACATTTCTGTAAAGTGGACCATTTCCTAGCTCCTAAGGTTTACCAAACCTGACACAAGAGGAAATCATTTAAGGTCATCCTGTCTGCCCTTGGCATTCTCGGAACGCCCTGGCCTCAGGATGCAGCCTCTGTAGTCCAGGGTAACCTGCGGAGAGGGGGCGGGGCTGAGGCTGGTTGGAACTCTGCCCTCACTGAAGGAGTGGGTGTGGCCATCTCTGCTGTGACTGAACAAAGGGCAGGGGAGCAGGGGGCCCAGGGCAGGGCCCTCAGAGCACGGCAGGTCCAGTGGGGTGTCACAAGCATTTAGGCCCAGGCCAAAGGGCGCCTTCTTTGTCTGCACAGCTGCCCAAACTCTCACCGTTCCACTCAGGCCGACCACTTACTTGAAGTGTGTGTGGAACCTGTCCTCACAGTACACATCTCTGCACAGCTAACCATAGGTCTGGGCATCGTAGCTTCCTGCCAGGTGACCGAAGTTCGCAGGCAGATGTGTTCCAGGGACACATGCAAAGAGGCTCCAGCCCGGGCCACAGGCTGCCCACTGCCCCTGCCCCAGATCGGGGGCCGCCAATCAGCCCTGTCGGAGTCCCTTCCTCTAGAGGGAGTATTGGACCAACACTTGTAGAAAACGGTGTCCTCGTGGGCAACTCATTGGAGGGACGCAAATAAATCTTTGCCATCTTTCTGCTGAAGCTTACGAGTGTTCACACCTAAGCATCTTACAAGTTCAGCTGTTTAGCTAAACATGAGCTCATGATCTAAATTTACACAATAATGAAGAAATCAGCTACGAGGGGAGACAATCAGTAAAGACTATCAATACCAGAATTAGATTCCCAAGGCCATCCATCAATTGTTGGAATAATCAGGTGCAAGGCAGAATATATACATAAAACTGGACCTGAAACAAGGAACAAGGATGTTTTCAAAGACTGGTAGGATCTCTAAAACATTTTTAAAGTACATGTCATTGATAAAGCTAAATACTCAAAGGTTGTGTAATACAACAGATTAAGCATTGAGAAGAGTGAAATTATGCTGTTTTGAAAACTATGGCAGGTGAGATTTTCTGCCTAATTATATAAGAAGATTTCTCTAAAAATACACATTATTTCAATGACTTATTGGCTGTGAAATAAGTTAAGGGTATTTCAAATGGCTTGTCTGCAAAGAAAGGTGAGATGTAGGGAATCACAGAAAGTCGAGGGGAAAATAGGTCAATATATACATTGCTATATGGTGAACTAAACCTTAGGCCAGCAACAATGGAGAGGACCTGACCCTTAGAAACTTACAAGTAAGCTGGAATCTTCAAAAGTTCAAATCTTTATAAGTAAAATATTTATTAAAATGAATAACCAAGTGTTTTAATTGACATCAGAAGATCAAAACAATAAACCCTGAGAACATAGAAAAAAGATAAATAAAGATATGAGCAGAACTTAATACAACAGAAAACGTATAAAATTCAGGTGATTTAGTAAGTCCAAAGAATCTTTTTGAAAAGATTGAAAAGACACACTTTGATTAAGGAAAACAAAAACATAAGTAAAGAATATACAGAAAGAATCAGCACAATGTTATAGCAGAGAATATATGAAATGCCAGTAAATTTGAACATTTCTGTAAATTGGACCATTTCCTAGCTCCTAAAGTTTACCAAACCTGACACAAGAGGAAATCATTTAAGGTCATCATGTCTGCCCTTGGCATTCTCGGAACGCCCTGGCCTCAGGATGCAGCCTCTGTAGTCCAGGGTAACCTGCGGAGAGGGGGCGGGGCTGAGGGTGGTTAGAACTCTGCCCTCACTGAAGGAGTGGGTGTGGCCATCTCTGCTGTGACTGAACAAAGGGCAGGGGAGCAGGGGGCCCAGGGCAGGGCACTCAGAGCACGGCAGGTCCAGTGGGCTGTCACAAGCATTTAGGCCCAGGCCAAAGGGCGCCTTCTTTGTCTGCACAGCTGCCCAAACTCTCACATTTCCACTCAGGCCGACCTCTTACTTGAAGTGAGTGTGGAACCTGTCCTCACAGTACACCTTGCTGCACAGTTAACCATAGGTCTGGACATCGTAGCTTCCTGCCAGGTGACCGAAGTTCGCAGGCAGATGTGTCCCAGGGACACATGCAAAGAGGCTCCAGCCCGGGCCACAGGCTGCCCACTGCCCCTGCCCCAGATCGGGGGCCGCCAATCAGCCCTGTCGGAGTCCCCTTCCTTTAGAGGGAGTATTGGACAAACACTTGTAGAAAACGGTGTCCTCGTGGGCAACTCATTGGAGGGACGCAAATAAATCTTTGCCATCTTTCTGATGAAGCTTACGAGTGTTCACACCTAAGCGTCTTACAAGGTCAGCTGTTTAGCTAAACATGAGCTCATGATCTAAATTTACACAATAATGAAGAAATCAGCTACGAGGGGAGACAATCAGTAAAGACTATCAATACCAGAATTATATTCCCAAGGCCATCCATCAATTGTTGGAATAATCAGGTGCAAGGCAGAATATATACATAAAACTGGACCTGAAACAAGGAACAAGGATGTTTTCAAAGACTGGTAGGATCTCTACATGTCATTGATAAAGCTAAATACTCAAAGGTTGTGTAATACAACAGATTAAACATTGAGAAGAGTGAAATTATGCTGTTTTGAAAACTATGGCAGGTGAGATTTTCTGCCTAATTATATAAGAAGATTTCTCTAAAAATACACATTATTTCAATGACTTATTGGCTGTGAAATAAGTTAAGTGTATTTCAAATGGCTTGTCTGCAAAGAAAGGTGAGATGTAGGGAATCACAGAAAGTCGAGGGGAAAATAGGTCAATATATACATTGCTATATGGTGAACTAAACCTTAGGCCAGCAACAATGGAGAGGACCTGACCCTTAGAAACTTACAAGTAAGCTGGAATCTTCAAAAGTTCAAATCTTTATAAGTAAAATATTTATTAAAATGAATAACCAAGTGTTTTTATTGACATCAGAAGATCAAAACAATAAACCCTGAGAACATAGAAAAAAGATAAATAAAGATATGAGCAGAACTGAATACAACGGAAAACGTATAAAATTGAGGTGATTTAGTAAGTCCAAAGAATCTTCTTTGAAAAGATTGAAAAGACACACTTTGATTAAGGAAAACAAAAACATAAGTAAAGAATATACAGAAAGAATCAGGACAATGTTATAGCAGAGAATATATGAAATGCCAGTAAATTTGAACATTTCTGTAAAGTGGGCCATTTCCTAGCTCCTAAAGTTTACCAAACCTGACACAAGAGGAAATCATTTAAGGTCATTATGTCTGCCCTTGGCATTCTCGGAACGCCCTGGCCTCAGGATGCAGCCTCTGTAGTCCAGGGTAACCTGCGGAGAGGGGGCGGGGCTGAGGGTGGTTGGAATTCTGCCCTCACTGAAGGAGTGGGTGTGGCCATCTCTGCTGTGACTGAACAAAGGGCAGGGGAGCAGGGGGCCAAGGGCAGGGCCCTCAGAGCACGGCAGGTCCAGTGGGGTGTCACAAGCATTTAGGCCCAGGCCAAAGGGCGCCTTCTTTGTCTGCACAGCTGCCCAAACTCTCACCTTTCCACTCAGGCCGACCTCTTACTTGAAGTGTGTGTGGAACCTGTCCTCACAGTACATCTTGCTGCACAGTTAACCATAGGTCTGGACATCGTAGCTTCCTGCCAGGTGACCGAAGTTCGCAGGCAGATGTGTCCCAGGGACACATGCAAAGAGGCTCCAGCCCGGGCCACAGGCTGCCCACTGCCCCTGCCCCAGATCGGGGGCCGCCAATCAGCCCTGTCGGAGTCCCCTTCCTCTAGAGGGAGTATTGGACCAACACTTGTAGAAAACGGTGTCCTCGCGGGCAACTCATTGGAGGGACACAAATAAATTTTGCCGACTTTTTCCTGAAGCTTGCGAGCGTACACACCTAAGCGTCTTACAAGGTCAGCTGTTTAGCTAAACATGAGCTCAAGATCTAAATTTACACAATAATGAAAAAATCAGCTACGAGGGAAGACAATCAGGAAAGAGTATCAATACCAGAATTAGATTCCCAAGGCCATCCATCAATTGTTGGAATAATCAGGTGCAAGGCAGAATATATACATAAAACTGGAACTGAAACAAGGAACAAGGATGTTTTCAAAGACTGGTAGGATCTCTAAAACATTTTTAAAGTACATGTCATTGATAAAGCTAAATACTCAAAGGTTGTGTAATACAACAGATTAAGCATTGAGAAGAGTGAAATTATGCTGTTTTGAAAACTATGGCAGGTGAGATTTTCTGCCTAATTATATAAGAAGATTTCTCTAAAAATACACATTATTTCAATGACTTATTTGCTGTGAAATAAGTTAAGGGTATTTCAAATGGCTTGTCTGCAAAGAAAGGTGAGATGTAGGGAATCACAGAAAGTCGAGGGGAAAATAGGTCAATATATACATTGCTATATGGTGAACTAAACCTTAGGCCAGCAACAATGGAGAGGACCTGACCCTTAGAAACTTACAAGTAAGCTGGAATCTTCAAAAGTTCAAATCTTTATAAGTAAAATATTTATTAAAATGAATAACCAAGTGTTTTAATTGACATCAGAAGATCAAAACAATAAACCCTGAGAACATAGAAAAAAGATAAATAAAGATATGAGCAGAACTTAATACAACAGAAAACGTATAAAATTGAGGTGATTTAGTAAGTCCAAAGAATCTTCTTTGAAAAGATTGAAAAGACACACTTTGATTAAGGAAAACAAAAACATAAGTAAAGAATATACAGAAAGAATCAGCACAATGTTATAGCAGAGAATATATGAAATGCCAGTAAATTTGAACATTTCTGTAAAGTGGACCATTTCCTAGCTCCTAAAGTTTACCAAACCTGACACAAGAGGAAATCATTTAAGGTCATCATGTCTGCCCTTGGCATTCTCGGAACGCCCTGGCCTCAGGATGCAGCCTCTGTAGTCCATGGTAACCTGCGGAGAGGGGGCGGGGCTGAGGGTGGTTGGAACTCTGCCCTCACTGAAGCAGTGGGAGTGGCCCTCTCTGATGTGACTGAACAAAGGGCAGGGGAGCAGGGGGCCCAGGGCAGGGCCCTCAGAGCACGGCAGGTCCAGTGGGGTGTCACAAGCATTTAGGCCCAGGCCAAAGGGCGCCTTCTTTGTCTGCACCGCTGCCCAAACTCTCACCTTTCCACTCAGGCCGACCTCTTACTTGAAGTGTGTGTGGAACCTGTCCTCACAGTACACCTCGCTGCACAGCTAACCATAGGTCTGGGCATCGTAGCTTCCTGCCAGGTGACCGAAGTTCGCAGGCAGATGTGTCCCAGGGACACATGCAAAGAGGCTCCAGCCCGGGCCACAGGCTGCCCACTGCCCCTGCCCCAGATCGGGGGCCGCCAATCAGCCCTGTCGGAGGCCCTTCCTCTAGCGGGAGTATTGGACCAACACTTGTAGAAAACGGTGTCCTCGTGGGCAACTCATTGGAGGGACACAAGTAAATCTTTGCCATCTTTCTGCTGAAGCTTACGAGTGTTCACACCTAAGCGTCTTACAAGGTCAGCTGTTTAGCTAAACATGAGCTCATGATCTAAATTTACACAATAATGAAGAAATCAGCTACGTGGGGAGACAATCAGTAAAGAGTATCAATACCAGAATTAGATTCCTAAGGCCATCCATCAATTGTTGGAATAATCAGGTGCAAGGCAGAATATATACAGAAAACTGGACCTGAAACAAGGAACAAGAATGTTTTCAAAGACTGGTAGGATCTCTACATGTCATTGATAAAGCTAAATACTCAAAGGTTGTGTAATACAACAGATTAAGCATTGAGAAGAGTGAAATTATGCTGTTTTGAAAACTATGGCAGGTGAGATTTTCTGCCTAATTATATAAGAAGATTTCTCTAAAAATACACATTATTTCAATGACTTATTGGCTGTGAAATAAGTTAAGGGTATTTCAAATGGCTTGTCTGCAAAGAAAGGTGAGATGTAGGGAATCACAGAAAGTCAAGGGGAAAATAGGTCAATATATACATTGCTATATGGTGAACTAAACCTTAGGCCAGCAACAATGGAGAGGACCTGACCCTTAGAAACTTACAAGTAAGCTGGAATCTTCAAAAGTTCAAATCTTTATAAGTAAAATATTTATTAAAATGAATAACCAAGTGTTTTAATTGACATCAGAAGATCAAAACAATAAACCCTGAGAACATAGAAAAAAGATAAATAAAAATATGAGCAGAACTTAATACAACGGAAAACGTATAAAATTGAGGTGATTTAGTAAGTCCAAAGAATCTTCTTTGAAAAGATTGAAAAGACACTCTTTGATTAAGGAAAACAAAAACATAAGTAAAGAATATACAGAAAGAATCAGGACAATGTTATAGCAGAGAATATATGAAATGCCAGTAAATTTGAACATTTCTGTAAAGTGGACCATTTCCTAGCTCCTAAAGTTTACCAAACCTGACACAAGAGGAAATCATTTAAGGTCATCATGTCTGCCCTTGGCATTCTCGGAACGCCCTGGCCTCAGGATGCAGCCTCTGTAGTCCAGGGTAACCAGCGGAGAGGGGGCGGGGCTGAGGGTGGTTGGAACACTGCCCTCACTGAAGGAGTGGGTGTGGCCATCTCTGCTGTGACTGAACAAAGGGCAGGGGAGCTGGGGGCACAGGGCAGGGCCCTCAGAGCCCAGCAAGTCCAGTGGGCTGTCACAAGCATTTAGGCCCAGGCCAAAGGGCGCCTTCTTTGTCTGCACAGCTGCCCAAACTCTCACCTTTCCAATCAGGCCGACCTCTTACTTGAAGTGTGTGTGGAACCTGTCCTCACAGTACACCTTGCTGCACAGTTAACCATAGGTCTGGACATCGGAGCTTCCTGCCAGGTGACCGAAGTTCGCAGGCAGATGTGTCCCAGGGACACATGCAAAGAGGCTCCAGCCCGGGCCACAGGCTGCCCACTGCCCCTGCCCCAGATCGGGGGCCGCCAATCAGCCCTGTCGGAGTCCCCTTCCTCTAGAGGGAGTATTGGACCAACACTTGTAGAAAACGGTTTCCTCGTGGGCAACTCATTGGAGGGACACAAATAAATTTTGCCGACTTTTTCCTGAAGCTTGCAAGCGTACACACCTAAGCGTCTTACAAGGTCAGCTGTTTAGCTAAACATGAGCTCATGATCTAAATTTACACAATAATGAATAAATCAGCTACGAGGGAAGACAATCAGGAAAGACTATCAATACCAGAATTAGATTCCCAAGGCCATCCATCAATTGTTGGAATAATCAGGTGCAAGGCAGAATATATACATAAAACTGGACCTGAAACAAGGAACAAGGATGTTTTCAAAGACTGGTAGGATCTCTACATGTCATTGATAAAGCTAAATACTCAAAGGTTGTGTAATACAACAGATTAAGCATTGAGAAGAGTGAAATTATGCTGTTTTGAAAAGTATGGCAGGTGAGATTTTCTGCCTAATTATATAAGAAGATTTCTCTAAAAATAAACATTATTTCAATGACTTATTGGCTGTGAAATAAGTTAAGGGTATTTCAAATGGCTTGTCTGCAAAGAAAGGTGAGATGTAGGGAATCACAGAAAGTCGAGGAGAAAATAGGTCAATATATACATTGCTATATGGTGAACTAAACCTTAGGCCAGCAACAATGGAGAGGACCTGACCCTTAGAAACTTACAAGTAAGCTGGAATCTTCAAAAGTTCAAATCTTTATAAGTAAAATATTTATTAAAATGAATAACCAAGTGTTTTAATTGACATCAGAAGATCAAAACAATAAACCCTGAGAACATAGAAAAAAGATAAATAAAGATATGAGCAGAACTTAATACAACAGAAAACGTATAAAATTCAGGTGATTTAGTAAGTCCAAAGAATCTTCTTTGAAAAGATTGAAAAGACACACTTTGATTAAGGAAAACAAAAACATAAGTAAAGAATATACAGAAAGAATCAGCACAATGTTATAGCAGAGAATATATGAAATGCCAGTAAATTTGAACATTTCTGTAAAGTGGACCATTTCCTAGCTCCTAAGGTTTACCAAACCTGACACAAGAGGAAATCATTTAAGGTCATCATGTCTGCCCTTGGCATTCTCGGAACGCCCTGGCCTCAGGATGCAGCCTCTGTAGTCCAGGGTAACCTGCGGAGAGGGGGCGGGGCTGAGGGTGGTTGGAACTCTGGCCTCACTGAAGGAGTGGGTGTGGCCATCTCTGCTGTGACTGAACAAAGGGCAGGGGAGCAGGGGGCCCAGGGCAGGGCCCTCAGAGCACGGCAGGTCCAGTGGGGTGTCACAAGCATTTAGGCCCAGGCCAAAGGGCGCCTTCTTTGTCTGCACAGCTGCCCAAACTCTCACCTTTCCACTCAGGCCGACCTCTTACTTGAAGTGTGTGTGGAACCTGTCCTCACAGTACACATCTCTGCACAGCTAACCATAGGTCTGGGCATCGTAGCTTCCTGCCAGGTGACCGAAGTTCGCAGGCAGATGTGTTCCAGGGACACATGCAAAGAGGCTCCAGCCCGGGCCACAGGCTGCCCACTGCCCCTGCCCCAGATCGGGGGCCGCCAATCAGCCCTGTCGGAGGCCCTTCCTCTAGAGGGAGTATTGGACCAACACTTGTAGAAAACGGTGTCCTCGTGGGCAACTCATTGGAGGGACGCAAATAAATCTTTGCCATCTTTCTGCTGAAGCTTACCAGTGTTCAAACCTAAGCGTCTTACAAGGTCAGCTGTTTAGCTAAACATGAGCTCATGATCAAAATTTACACAATAATGAAGAAATCAGCTACGAGGGGAGACAATCAGTAAAGACTATCAATACCAGAATTAGATTCCCAAGGCCATCCATCAATTGTTGGAATAATCAGGTGCAAGGCAGAATATATACATAAAACTGGACCTGAAACAAGGAACAAGGATGTTTTCAAAGACTGGTAGGATCTCTACATGTCATTGATAAAGCTAAATACTCAAAGGTTGTGTAATACAACAGATTAAGCATTGAGAAGAGTGAAATTATGCTGTTTTGAAAACTATGGCAGGTGAGATTTTCTGCCTAATTATATAAGAAGATTTCTCTAAAAATACACATTATTTCAATGACTTATTGGCTGTGAAATAAGTTAAGGGTATTTCAAATGGGTTGTCTGCAAAGAAAGGTGAGATGTAGGGAATCACAGAAAGTCGAGGGGAAAATAGGTCAATATATACATTGCTATATGGTGAACTGAACCTTAGGCCAGCAACAATGGAGAGGACCTGACCCTTAGAAACTTACAAGTAAGCTGGAATCTTCAAAAGTTCAAATCTTTATAAGTAAAATATTTATTAAAATGAATAACCAAGTGTTTTAATTGACATCAGAAGATCAAAACAATAAACCCTGAGAACATAGAAAAAGTTAAATAAAGATATGAGCAGAACTTAATACAACAGAAATCGTATAAAATTGAGGTGATTTAGTAAGTCCAAAGAATCTTCTTTGAAAAGATTGAAAAGACACACTTTGATTAAGGAAAACAAAAACATAAGTAAAGAATATACAGAAAGAATCAGCACAATGTTATAGCAGAGAATATATGAAATGCCAGTAAATTTGAACATTTCTGTAAAGTGGACCATTTCCTAGCTCCTAAGGTTTACCAAACCTGACACAAGAGGAAATCATTTAAAGTCATCATGTCTGCCCTTGGTATTCTCGGTACGCCCTGGCCTCAGGATGCAGCCTCTGTAGTCCATGGTAACCTGCGGAGAGGGGTCGGGGCTGAGGCTGGTTGGAACTCTGCCCTCACTGAAGGATTGGGTGTGGCCATCTCTGCTGTGACTGAACAAATGGCAGGGGAGCAGGGGGCCCAGGGCTGTGCCCTCAGAGCACGGCAGGTCCAGTGGGGTGTCACAAGCATTTAGGCCCAGGCCAAAGGGCGCCTTCTTTGTCTGCACAGCTGCCCAAACTCTCACCTTTCCACTCAGGCCGACCTCTTACTTGAAGTGTGTGTGGAACCTGTCCTCACAGTACACCTCGCTGCACAGCTAACCATAGGTCTGGGCATCGTAGCTTCCTGCCAGGTGACCGAAGTTCGCAGGCAGATGTGTCCCAGGGACACATGCAAAGAGGCTCCTGCCCGGGCCACAGGCTGCCCACTGCCCCTGCCCCAGATCGGGGGCCGCCAATCAGCCCTGTCGGAGTCCCGTGCCTCTAGAGGGAGTATTGGACCAACACTTGTAGAAAACGGTGTCCTCGTGGGCAACTCATTGGAGGGACACAAATAAATCTTTGCCGACTTTCTGCTGAAGCTTACGAGCGTTCACACCTAAGCGTCTTACAAGGTCAGCTGTTTAGCTAAACATGAGCTCATGATCTAAATTTACACAATAATGAAGAAATCAGCTACGAGGGGAGACAATCAGTAAAGACTATCAATACCAGAATTAGATTCCCAAGGCCATCCATCAATTGTTGGAATAATCAGGTGCAAGGCAGAATATATACATAAAACTGGACGTGAAACAAGGAACAAGGATGTTTTCAAAGACTGGTAGGATCTCTAAAACATTTTTAAAGTACATGTCATTGATAAAGCTAAATACTCAAAGGTTGTGTAATACAACAGGTTAAGCATTGAGAAGAGTGAAATTATGCTGTTTTGAAAACTATGGCAGGTGAGATTTTCTGCCTAATTATATAAGAAGATTTCTCTAAAAATACACATTATTTCAATGACTTATTGGCTGTGAAATAAGTTAAGGGTATTTCAAATGGCTTGTCTGCAAAGAAAGGTGAGATGTAGGGAATCACAGAAAGTCGAGGGGAAAATAGGTCAATATATACATTGCTATATGGTGAACTAAACCTTAGGCCAGCAACAATGGAGAGGACCTGACCCTTAGAAACTTACAAGTAAGCTGGAATCTTCAAAAGTTCAAATCTTTATAAGTAAAATATTTATTAAAATGAATAACCAAGTGTTTTAATTGACATCAGAAGATCAAAACAATAAACCCTGAGAACATAGAAAAAAGATAAATAAAGATATGAGCAGAACTTAATACAACATAAAACGTATAAAATTGAGGTGATTTAGTAAGTCCAAAGAATCTTCTTTGAAAAGATTGAAAAGACACACTTTGATTAAGGAAAACAAAAACATAAGTAAAGAATATACAGAAAGAATCAGCACAATGTTATAGCAGAGAATATATGAAATGCCAGTAAATTTGAACATTTCTGTAAATTGGACCATTTCCTAGCTCCTAAAGTTTACCAAACCTGACACAAGAGGAAATCATTTAAGGTCATCATGTCTGCCCTTGGCATTCTCGGAACGCCCTGGCCTCAGGATGCAGCCTCTGTAGTCCAGGGTAACCTGCGGAGAGGGGGCGGGGCTGAGGGTGGTTGGAACTCTGCCCTCACTGAAGGAGTGGGTGTGGCCATCTCTGCTGTGACTGAACAAAGGGCAGGGGAGCAGGGGGCCCAGGGCAGGGCCCTCAGAGCACGGCAGGTCCAGTGGGCTGTCACAAGCATTTAGGCCCAGGCCAAAGGGCGCCTTCTTTGTCTGCACAGCTGCCCAAACTCTCACATTTCCACTCAGGCCGACCTCTTACTTGAAGTGTGTGTGGAACCTGTCCTCACAGTACACCTTGCTGCACAGTTAACCATAGGTCTGGACATCGTAGCTTCCTGCCAGGTGACCGAAGTTCGCAGGCAGATGTGTCCCAGGGACACATGCAAAGAGGCTCCAGCCCGGGCCACAGGCTGCCCACTGCCCCTGCCCCAGATCGGGGGCCGCCAATCAGCCCTGTCGGAGTCCCCTTCCTTTAGAGGGAGTATTGGACCAACACTTGTAGAAAACGGTGTCCTCGTGGGCAACTCATTGGAGGGACGCAAATAAATCTTTGCCATCTTTCTGATGAAGCTTACGAGTGTTCACACCTAAGCGTCTTACAAGGTCAGCTGTTTAGCTAAACATGAGCTCATGATCTAAATTTACACAATAATGAAGAAATCAGCTACGAGGGGAGACAATCAGTAAAGACTATCAATACCAGAATTATATTCCCAAGGCCATCCATCAATTGTTGGAATAATCAGGTGCAAGGCAGAATATATACATAAAACTGGACCTGAAACAAGGAACAAGGATGTTTTCAAAGACTGGTAGGATCTCTACATGTCATTGATAAAGCTAAATACTCAAAGGTTGTGTAATACAACAGATTAAGCATTGAGAAGAGTGAAATTATGCTGTTTTGAAAACTATGGCAGGTGAGATTTTCTGCCTAATTATATAAGAAGATTTCTCTAAAAATACACATTATTTCAATGACTTATTGGCTGTGAAATAAGTTAAGTGTATTTCAAATGGCTTGTCTGCAAAGAAAGGTGAGATGTAGGGAATCACAGAAAGTCGAGGGGAAAATAGGTCAATATATACATTGCTATATGGTGAACTAAACCTTAGGCCAGCAACAATGGAGAGGACCTGACCCTTAGAAACTTACAAGTAAGCTGGAATCTTCAAAAGTTCAAATCTTTATAAGTAAAATATTTATTAAAATGAATAACCAAGTGTTTTTATTGACATCAGAAGATCAAAACAATAAACCCTGAGAACATAGAAAAAAGATAAATAAAGATATGAGCAGAACTTAATACAACGGAAAACGTATAAAATTGAGGTGATTTAGTAAGTCCAAAGAATCTTCTTTGAAAAGATTGAAAAGACACACTTTGATTAAGGAAAACAAAAACATAAGTAAAGAATATACAGAAAGAATCAGGACAATGTTATAGCAGAGAATATATGAAATGCCAGTAAATTTGAACATTTCTGTAAAGTGGGCCATTTCCTAGCTCCTAAAGTTTACCAAACCTGACACAAGAGGAAATCATTTAAGGTCATTATGTCTGCCCTTGGCATTCTCGGAACGCCCTGGCCTCAGGATGCAGCCTCTGTAGTCCAGTGTAACCTGCGGAGAGGGGGCGGGGCTGAGGGTGGTTGGAATTCTGCCCTCACTGAAGGAGTGGGTGTGGCCATCTCTGCTGTGACTGAACAAAGGGCAGGGGAGCAGGGGGCCAAGGGCAGGGCCCTCAGAGCACGGCAGGTCCAGTGGGGTGTCACAAGCATTTAGGCCCAGGCCAAAGGGCGCCTTCTTTGTCTGCACAGCTGCCCAAACTCTCACCTTTCCACTCAGGCCGACCTCTTACTTGAAGTGTGTGTGGAACCTGTCCTCACAGTACATCTTGCTGCACAGTTAACCATAGGTCTGGACATCGTAGCTTCCTGCCAGGTGACCGAAGTTCGCAGGCAGATGTGTCCCAGGGACACATGCAAAGAGGCTCCAGCCCGGGCCACAGGCTGCCCACTGCCCCTGCCCCAGATCGGTGGCCGCCAATCAGCCCTGTCGGAGTCCCCTTCCTCTAGAGGGAGTATTGGACCAACACTTGTAGAAAACGGTGTCCTCGCGGGCAACTCATTGGAGGGACACAAATAAATTTTGCCGACTTTTTCCTGAAGCTTGCGAGCGTACACACCTAAGCGTCTTACAAGGTCAGCTGTTTAGCTAAACATGAGCTCAAGATCTAAATTTACACAATAATGAATAAATCAGCTACGAGGGAAGACAATCAGGAAAGACTATCAATACCAGAATTAGATTCCCAAGGCCATCCATCAATTGTTGGAATAATCAGGTGCAAGGCAGAATATATACATAAAACTGGACCTGAAACAAGGAACAAGGATGTTTTCAAAGACTGGTAGGATCTCTACATGTCATTGATAAAGCTAAATACTCAAAGGTTGTGTAATACAACAGATTAAGCATTGAGAAGAGTGAAATTATGCTGTTTTGAAAAGTATGGCAGGTGAGATTTTCTGCCTAATTATATAAGAAGATTTCTCTAAAAATAAACATTATTTCAATGACTTATTGGCTGTGAAATAAGTTAAGGGTATTTCAAATGGCTTGTCTGCAAAGAAAGGTGAGATGTAGGGAATCACAGAAAGTCGAGGAGAAAATAGGTCAATATATACATTGCTATATGGTGAACTAAACCTTAGGCCAGCAACAATGGAGAGGACCTGACCCTTAGAAACTTACAAGTAAGCTGGAATCTTCAAAAGTTCAAATCTTTATAAGTAAAATATTTATTAAAATGAATAACCAAGTGTTTTAATTGACATCAGAAGATCAAAACAATAAACCCTGAGAACATAGAAAAAAGATAAATAAAGATATGAGCAGAACTTAATACAACAGAAAACGTATAAAATTCAGGTGATTTAGTAAGTCCAAAGAATCTTCTTTGAAAAGATTGAAAAGACACACTTTGATTAAGGAAAACAAAAACATAAGTAAAGAATATACAGAAAGAATCAGCACAATGTTATAGCAGAGAATATATGAAATGCCAGTAAATTTGAACATTTCTGTAAAGTGGACCATTTCCTAGCTCCTAAGGTTTACCAAACCTGACACAAGAGGAAATCATTTAAGGTCATCATGTCTGCCCTTGGCATTCTCGGAACGCCCTGGCCTCAGGATGCAGCCTCTGTAGTCCAGGGTAACCTGCGGAGAGGGGGCGGGGCTGAGGGTGGTTGGAACTCTGGCCTCACTGAAGGAGTGGGTGTGGCCATCTCTGCTGTGACTGAACAAAGGGCAGGGGAGCAGGGGGCCCAGGGCAGGGCCCTCAGAGCACGGCAGGTCCAGTGGGGTGTCACAAGCATTTAGGCCCAGGCCAAAGGGCGCCTTCTTTGTCTGCACAGCTGCCCAAACTCTCACCTTTCCACTCAGGCCGACCTCTTACTTGAAGTGTGTGTGGAACCTGTCCTCACAGTACACATCTCTGCACAGCTAACCATAGGTCTGGGCATCGTAGCTTCCTGCCAGGTGACCGAAGTTCGCAGGCAGATGTGTTCCAGGGACACATGCAAAGAGGCTCCAGCCCGGGCCACAGGCTGCCCACTGCCCCTGCCCCAGATCGGGGGCCGCCAATCAGCCCTGTCGGAGGCCCTTCCTCTAGAGGGAGTATTGGACCAACACTTGTAGAAAACGGTGTCCTCGTGGGCAACTCATTGGAGGGACGCAAATAAATCTTTGCCATCTTTCTGCTGAAGCTTACCAGTGTTCAAACCTAAGCGTCTTACAAGGTCAGCTGTTTAGCTAAACATGAGCTCATGATCAAAATTTACACAATAATGAAGAAATCAGCTACGAGGGGAGACAATCAGTAAAGACTATCAATACCAGAATTAGATTCCCAAGGCCATCCATCAATTGTTGGAATAATCAGGTGCAAGGCAGAATATATACATAAAACTGGACCTGAAACAAGGAACAAGGATGTTTTCAAAGACTGGTAGGATCTCTACATGTCATTGATAAAGCTAAATACTCAAAGGTTGTGTAATACAACAGATTAAGCATTGAGAAGAGTGAAATTATGCTGTTTTGAAAACTATGGCAGGTGAGATTTTCTGCCTAATTATATAAGAAGATTTCTCTAAAAATACACATTATTTCAATGACTTATTGGCTGTGAAATAAGTTAAGGGTATTTCAAATGGGTTGTCTGCAAAGAAAGGTGAGATGTAGGGAATCACAGAAAGTCGAGGGGAAAATAGGTCAATATATACATTGCTATATGGTGAACTGAACCTTAGGCCAGCAACAATGGAGAGGACCTGACCCTTAGAAACTTACAAGTAAGCTGGAATCTTCAAAAGTTCAAATCTTTATAAGTAAAATATTTATTAAAATGAATAACCAAGTGTTTTAATTGACATCAGAAGATCAAAACAATAAACCCTGAGAACATAGAAAAAGTTAAATAAAGATATGAGCAGAACTTAATACAACAGAAATCGTATAAAATTGAGGTGATTTAGTAAGTCCAAAGAATCTTCTTTGAAAAGATTGAAAAGACACACTTTGATTAAGGAAAACAAAAACATAAGTAAAGAATATACAGAAAGAATCAGCACAATGTTATAGCAGAGAATATATGAAATGCCAGTAAATTTGAACATTTCTGTAAAGTGGACCATTTCCTAGCTCCTAAGGTTTACCAAACCTGACACAAGAGGAAATCATTTAAAGTCATCATGTCTGCCCTTGGTATTCTCGGTACGCCCTGGCCTCAGGATGCAGCCTCTGTAGTCCATGGTAACCTGCGGAGAGGGGTCGGGGCTGAGGCTGGTTGGAACTCTGCCCTCACTGAAGGATTGGGTGTGGCCATCTCTGCTGTGACTGAACAAATGGCAGGGGAGCAGGGGGCCCAGGGCTGTGCCCTCAGAGCACGGCAGGTCCAGTGGGGTGTCACAAGCATTTAGGCCCAGGCCAAAGGGCGCCTTCTTTGTCTGCACAGCTGCCCAAACTCTCACCTTTCCACTCAGGCCGACCTCTTACTTGAAGTGTGTGTGGAACCTGTCCTCACAGTACACCTCGCTGCACAGCTAACCATAGGTCTGGGCATCGTAGCTTCCTGCCAGGTGACCGAAGTTCGCAGGCAGATGTGTCCCAGGGACACATGCAAAGAGGCTCCTGCCCGGGCCACAGGCTGCCCACTGCCCCTGCCCCAGATCGGGGGCCGCCAATCAGCCCTGTCGGAGTCCCGTGCCTCTAGAGGGAGTATTGGACCAACACTTGTAGAAAACGGTGTCCTCGTGGGCAACTCATTGGAGGGACACAAATAAATCTTTGCCGACTTTCTGCTGAAGCTTACGAGCGTTCACACCTAAGCGTCTTACAAGGTCAGCTGTTTAGCTAAACATGAGCTCATGATCTAAATTTACACAATAATGAAGAAATCAGCTACGAGGGGAGACAATCAGTAAAGACTATCAATACCAGAATTAGATTCCCAAGGCCATCCATCAATTGTTGGAATAATCAGGTGCAAGGCAGAATATATACATAAAACTGGACGTGAAACAAGGAACAAGGATGTTTTCAAAGACTGGTAGGATCTCTAAAACATTTTTAAAGTACATGTCATTGATAAAGCTAAATACTCAAAGGTTGTGTAATACAACAGGTTAAGCATTGAGAAGAGTGAAATTATGCTGTTTTGAAAACTATGGCAGGTGAGATTTTCTGCCTAATTATATAAGAAGATTTCTCTAAAAATACACATTATTTCAATGACTTATTGGCTGTGAAATAAGTTAAGGGTATTTCAAATGGCTTGTCTGCAAAGAAAGGTGAGATGTAGGGAATCACAGAAAGTCGAGGGGAAAATAGGTCAATATATACATTGCTATATGGTGAACTAAACCTTAGGCCAGCAACAATGGAGAGGACCTGACCCTTAGAAACTTACAAGTAAGCTGGAATCTTCAAAAGTTCAAATCTTTATAAGTAAAATATTTATTAAAATGAATAACCAAGTGTTTTAATTGACATCAGAAGATCAAAACAATAAACCCTGAGAACATAGAAAAAAGATAAATAAAGATATGAGCAGAACTTAATACAACATAAAACGTATAAAATTGAGGTGATTTAGTAAGTCCAAAGAATCTTCTTTGAAAAGATTGAAAAGACACACTTTGATTAAGGAAAACAAAAACATAAGTAAAGAATATACAGAAAGAATCAGCACAATGTTATAGCAGAGAATATATGAAATGCCAGTAAATTTGAACATTTCTGTAAATTGGACCATTTCCTAGCTCCTAAAGTTTACCAAACCTGACACAAGAGGAAATCATTTAAGGTCATCATGTCTGCCCTTGGCATTCTCGGAACGCCCTGGCCTCAGGATGCAGCCTCTGTAGTCCAGGGTAACCTGCGGAGAGGGGGCGGGGCTGAGGGTGGTTGGAACTCTGCCCTCACTGAAGGAGTGGGTGTGGCCATCTCTGCTGTGACTGAACAAAGGGCAGGGGAGCAGGGGGCCCAGGGCAGGGCCCTCAGAGCACGGCAGGTCCAGTGGGCTGTCACAAGCATTTAGGCCCAGGCCAAAGGGCGCCTTCTTTGTCTGCACAGCTGCCCAAACTCTCACATTTCCACTCAGGCCGACCTCTTACTTGAAGTGTGTGTGGAACCTGTCCTCACAGTACACCTTGCTGCACAGTTAACCATAGGTCTGGACATCGTAGCTTCCTGCCAGGTGACCGAAGTTCGCAGGCAGATGTGTCCCAGGGACACATGCAAAGAGGCTCCAGCCCGGGCCACAGGCTGCCCACTGCCCCTGCCCCAGATCGGGGGCCGCCAATCAGCCCTGTCGGAGTCCCCTTCCTTTAGAGGGAGTATTGGACCAACACTTGTAGAAAACGGTGTCCTCGTGGGCAACTCATTGGAGGGACGCAAATAAATCTTTGCCATCTTTCTGATGAAGCTTACGAGTGTTCACACCTAAGCGTCTTACAAGGTCAGCTGTTTAGCTAAACATGAGCTCATGATCTAAATTTACACAATAATGAAGAAATCAGCTACGAGGGGAGACAATCAGTAAAGACTATCAATACCAGAATTATATTCCCAAGGCCATCCATCAATTGTTGGAATAATCAGGTGCAAGGCAGAATATATACATAAAACTGGACCTGAAACAAGGAACAAGGATGTTTTCAAAGACTGGTAGGATCTCTACATGTCATTGATAAAGCTAAATACTCAAAGGTTGTGTAATACAACAGATTAAGCATTGAGAAGAGTGAAATTATGCTGTTTTGAAAACTATGGCAGGTGAGATTTTCTGCCTAATTATATAAGAAGATTTCTCTAAAAATACACATTATTTCAATGACTTATTGGCTGTGAAATAAGTTAAGTGTATTTCAAATGGCTTGTCTGCAAAGAAAGGTGAGATGTAGGGAATCACAGAAAGTCGAGGGGAAAATAGGTCAATATATACATTGCTATATGGTGAACTAAACCTTAGGCCAGCAACAATGGAGAGGACCTGACCCTTAGAAACTTACAAGTAAGCTGGAATCTTCAAAAGTTCAAATCTTTATAAGTAAAATATTTATTAAAATGAATAACCAAGTGTTTTTATTGACATCAGAAGATCAAAACAATAAACCCTGAGAACATAGAAAAAAGATAAATAAAGATATGAGCAGAACTTAATACAACGGAAAACGTATAAAATTGAGGTGATTTAGTAAGTCCAAAGAATCTTCTTTGAAAAGATTGAAAAGACACACTTTGATTAAGGAAAACAAAAACATAAGTAAAGAATATACAGAAAGAATCAGGACAATGTTATAGCAGAGAATATATGAAATGCCAGTAAATTTGAACATTTCTGTAAAGTGGGCCATTTCCTAGCTCCTAAAGTTTACCAAACCTGACACAAGAGGAAATCATTTAAGGTCATTATGTCTGCCCTTGGCATTCTCGGAACGCCCTGGCCTCAGGATGCAGCCTCTGTAGTCCAGTGTAACCTGCGGAGAGGGGGCGGGGCTGAGGGTGGTTGGAATTCTGCCCTCACTGAAGGAGTGGGTGTGGCCATCTCTGCTGTGACTGAACAAAGGGCAGGGGAGCAGGGGGCCAAGGGCAGGGCCCTCAGAGCACGGCAGGTCCAGTGGGGTGTCACAAGCATTTAGGCCCAGGCCAAAGGGCGCCTTCTTTGTCTGCACAGCTGCCCAAACTCTCACCTTTCCACTCAGGCCGACCTCTTACTTGAAGTGTGTGTGGAACCTGTCCTCACAGTACATCTTGCTGCACAGTTAACCATAGGTCTGGACATCGTAGCTTCCTGCCAGGTGACCGAAGTTCGCAGGCAGATGTGTCCCAGGGACACATGCAAAGAGGCTCCAGCCCGGGCCACAGGCTGCCCACTGCCCCTGCCCCAGATCGGTGGCCGCCAATCAGCCCTGTCGGAGTCCCCTTCCTCTAGAGGGAGTATTGGACCAACACTTGTAGAAAACGGTGTCCTCGCGGGCAACTCATTGGAGGGACACAAATAAATTTTGCCGACTTTTTCCTGAAGCTTGCGAGCGTACACACCTAAGCGTCTTACAAGGTCAGCTGTTTAGCTAAACATGAGCTCAAGATCTAAATTTACACAATAATGAAAAAATCAGCTACGAGGGAAGACAATCAGGAAAGAGTATCAATACCAGAATTAGATTCCCAAGGCCATCCATCAATTGTTGGAATAATCAGGTGCAAGGCAGAATATATACATAAAACTGGAACTGAAACAAGGAACAAGGATGTTTTCAAAGACTGGTAGGATCTCTAAAACATTTTTAAGTACATGTCATTGATAAAGCTAAATACTCAAAGGTTGTGTAATACAACAGATTAAGCATTGAGAAGAGTGAAATTATGCTGTTTTGAAAACTATGGCAGGTGAGATTTTCTGCCTAATTATATAAGAAGATTTCTCTAAAAATACACATTATTTCAATGACTTATTGGCTGTGAAATAAGTTAAGGGTATTTCAAATGGCTTGTCTGCAAAGAAAGGTGAGATGTAGGGAATCACAGAAAGTCGAGGGGAAAATAGGTCAATATATACATTGCTATATGGTGAACTAAACCTTAGGCCAGCAACAATGGAGAGGACCTGACCCTTAGAAACTTACACGTAAGCTGGAATCTTCAAAAGTTCAAATCTTTATAAGTAAAATATTTATTAAAATGAATAACCAAGTGTTTTAATTGACATCAGAAGATCAAAACAATAAACCCTGAGAACATAGAAAAAAGATAAATAAAGATATGAGCAGAACTTAATACAACAGAAAACGTATAAAATTGAGGTGATTTAGTAAGTCCAAAGAATCTTCTTTGAAAAGATTGAAAAGACACACTTTGATTAAGGAAAACAAAAACATAAGTAAAGAATATACAGAAAGAATCAGCACAATGTTATAGCAGAGAATATATGAAATGCCAGTAAATTTGAACATTTCTGCAAAGTGGACCATTTCCTAGCTCCTAAAGTTTATCAAACCTGACACAAGAGAAAATCATTTAAGGTCATCATGTCTGCCCTTGGCATTCTCGGAATGCCCTGGCCTCAGGATGCAGCCTCTGTAGTCCATGGTAACCTGCGGAGAGGGGGTGGGGCTGAGGGTGGTTGGAACTCTGCCCTCACTGAAGGAGTGGGTGTGGCCATCTCTGATGTGACTGAACAAAGGGCAGGGGAGCAGGGGGCCCAGGGCTGTGCCCTCAGAGCACGGCAGGTCCAGTGGGGTGTCACAAGCATTTAGGCCCAGGCCAAAGGGCGCCTTCTTTGTCTGCACAGCTGCCCAAACTCTCACCTTTCCACTCAGGCCGACCTCTTACTTGAAGTGTGTGTGGAACCTGTCCTCACAGTACACCTCGCTGCACAGCTAACCATAGGTCTGGGCATCGTAGCTTCCTGCCAGGTGACCGAAGTTCGCAGGCAGATGTGTCCCAGGGACACATGGAAAGAGGCTCCAGCCCGGGCCACAGGCTGCCCACTGCCCCTGCCCCAGACCGGGGGCCGCCAATCAGCCCTGTCGGAGTCCCCTGCCTCTAGAGGGAGTATTGGACCAACACTTGTAGAAAACGGTGTCCTCGTGGGCAACTCATTGGAGGGACACAAATAAATCTTTGCCATCTTTCTGCTGAAGCTTACGAGCGTTCACACCTAAGCGTCTTACAAGGTCAGCTGTTTAGCTAAACATGAGCTCATGATCTAAATTTACACAATAATGAAGAAATCAGCTACGAGGTGAGACAATCAGTAAACACTATCAATACCAGAATTAGATTCCCAAGGCCATCCATCAATTGTTGGAATAATCAGGTGCAAGGCAGAATATATACATAAAACTGGACCTAAAACAAGGAACAAGGATGTTTTCAAAGACTGGTAGGATCTCTACCTGTCATTGATAAAGCTAAATACTCAAAGGTTGTGTAATACAACAGATTAAGCATTGAGAAGAGTGAAATTATGCTGTTTTGAAAACTATGGCAGGTGAGATTTTCTGCCTAATTATATAAGAAGATTTCTCTAAAAATACACATTATATCAATGACTTATTGGCTGTGAAATAAGTTAAGGGTATTTCAAATGGCTTGTCTGCAAAGAAAGGTGAGATGTAGGGAATCACAGAAAGTCGAGGGGAAAATAGGTCAATATATACATTGCTATATGGTGAACTAAACCTTAGGCCAGCAACAATGGAGAGGACCTGACCCTTAGAAACTTACAAGTAAGCTGGAATCTTCAAAAGTTCAAATCTTTATAAGTAAAATATTTATTAAAATGAATAACCAAGTGTTTTAATTGACATCAGAAGATCAAAACAATAAACCCTGAGAACATAGAAAAAAGATAAATAAAGATATGAGCAGAACTTAATACAACAGAAAACGTATAAAATTCAGGTGATTTAGTAAGTCCAAAGAATCTTCTTTGAAAAGATTGAAAAGACACACTTTGATTAAGGAAAACAAAAACATAAGTAAAGAATATACAGAAAGAATCAGCACAATGTTATAGCAGAGAATATATGAAATGCCAGTAAATTTGAACATTTCTGTAAAGTGGACCATTTCCTAGCTCCTAAGGTTTACCAAACCTGACACAAGAGGAAATCATTTAAGGTCATCCTGTCTGCCCTTGGCATTCTCGGAACGCCCTGGCCTCAGGATGCAGCCTCTGTAGTCCATGGTAACCTGCGGAGAGGGGGCGGGGCTGAGGCTGGTTGGAACTCTGCCCTCACTGAAGGAGTGGGTGTGGCCATCTCTGCTGTGATTGAACAAATGGCAGGGGAGCAGGGGGCCCAGGGCAGGGCCCTCAGAGCACGGCAGGTCCAGTGGGGTGTCACAAGCATTTAGGCCCAGGCCAAAGGGCGCCTTCTTTGTCTGCACAGCTGCCCAAACTCTCACCGTTCCACTCAGGCCGACCACTTACTTGAAGTGTGTGTGGAACCTGTCCTCACAGTACACATCTCTGCACAGCTAACCATAGGTCTGGGCATCGTAGCTTCCTGCCAGGTGACCGAAGTTCGCAGGCAGATGTGTTCCAGGGACACATGCAAAGAGGCTCCAGCCCGGGCCACAGGCTGCCCACTGCCCCTGCCCCAGATCGGGGGCCGCCAATCAGCCCTGTCGGAGTCCCTTCCTCTAGAGGGAGTATTGGACCAACACTTGTAGAAAACGGTGTCCTCGTGGGCAACTCATTGGAGGGACGCAAATAAATCTTTGCCATCTTTCTGCTGAAGCTTACGAGTGTTCACACCTAAGCATCTTACAAGTTCAGCTGTTTAGCTAAACATGAGCTCATGATCTAAATTTACACAATAATGAAGAAATCAGCTACGAGGGGAGACAATCAGTAAAGACTATCAATACCAGAATTAGATTCCCAAGGCCATCCATCAATTGTTGGAATAATCAGGTGCAAGGCAGAATATATACATAAAACTGGACCTGAAACAAGGAACAAGGATGTTTTCAAAGACTGGTAGGATCTCTAAAACATTTTTAAAGTACATGTCATTGATAAAGCTAAATACTCAAAGGTTGTGTAATACAACAGATTAAGCATTGAGAAGAGTGAAATTATGCTGTTTTGAAAACTATGGCAGGTGAGATTTTCTGCCTAATTATATAAGAAGATTTCTCTAAAAATACACATTATTTCAATGACTTATTGGCTGTGAAATAAGTTAAGGGTATTTCAAATGGCTTGTCTGCAAAGAAAGGTGAGATGTAGGGAATCACAGAAAGTCGAGGGGAAAATAGGTCAATATATACATTGCTATATGGTGAACTAAACCTTAGGCCAGCAACAATGGAGAGGACCTGACCCTTAGAAACTTACAAGTAAGCTGGAATCTTCAAAAGTTCAAATCTTTATAAGTAAAATATTTATTAAAATGAATAACCAAGTGTTTTAATTGACATCAGAAGATCAAAACAATAAACCCTGAGAACATAGAAAAAAGATAAATAAAGATATGAGCAGAACTTAATACAACAGAAAACGTATAAAATTCAGGTGATTTAGTAAGTCCAAAGAATCTTTTTGAAAAGATTGAAAAGACACACTTTGATTAAGGAAAACAAAAACATAAGTAAAGAATATACAGAAAGAATCAGCACAATGTTATAGCAGAGAATATATGAAATGCCAGTAAATTTGAACATTTCTGTAAATTGGACCATTTCCTAGCTCCTAAAGTTTACCAAACCTGACACAAGAGGAAATCATTTAAGGTCATCATGTCTGCCCTTGGCATTCTCGGAACGCCCTGGCCTCAGGATGCAGCCTCTGTAGTCCAGGGTAACCTGCGGAGAGGGGGCGGGGCTGAGGGTGGTTAGAACTCTGCCCTCACTGAAGGAGTGGGTGTGGCCATCTCTGCTGTGACTGAACAAAGGGCAGGGGAGCAGGGGGCCCAGGGCAGGGCACTCAGAGCACGGCAGGTCCAGTGGGCTGTCACAAGCATTTAGGCCCAGGCCAAAGGGCGCCTTCTTTGTCTGCACAGCTGCCCAAACTCTCACATTTCCACTCAGGCCGACCTCTTACTTGAAGTGAGTGTGGAACCTGTCCTCAGAGTACACCTTGCTGCACAGTTAACCATAGGTCTGGACATCGTAGCTTCCTGCCAGGTGACCGAAGTTCGCAGGCAGATGTGTCCCAGGGACACATGCAAAGAGGCTCCAGCCCGGGCCACAGGCTGCCCACTGCCCCTGCCCCAGATCGGGGGCCGCCAATCAGCCCTGTCGGAGTCCCCTTCCTCTAGAGGGAGTATTGGACAAACACTTGTAGAAAACGGTGTCCTCATGGGCAACTCATTGGAGGGACGCAAATAAATCTTTGCCATCTTTCTGATGAAGCTTACGAGTGTTCACACCTAAGCGTCTTACAAGGTCAGCTGTTTAGCTAAACATGAGCTCATGATCTAAATTTACACAATAATGAAGAAATCAGCTACGTGGGGAGACAATCAGTAAAGAGTATCAATACCAGAATTAGATTCCTAAGGCCATCCATCAATTGTTGGAATAATCAGGTGCAAGGCAGAATATATACAGAAAACTGGACCTGAAACAAGGAACAAGGATGTTTTCAAAGACTGGTAGGATCTCTACATGTCATTGATAAAGCTAAATACTCAAAGGTTGTGTAATACAACAGATTAAGCATTGAGAAGAGTGAAATTATGCTGTTTTGAAAACTATGGCAGGTGAGATTTTCTGCCTAATTATATAAGAAGATTTCTCTAAAAATACACATTATTTCAATGACTTATTGGCTGTGAAATAAGTTAAGGGTATTTCAAATGGCTTGTCTGCAAAGAAAGGTGAGATGTAGGGAATCACAGAAAGTCGAGGGGAAAATAGGTCAGTATATACATTGCTATATGGTGAACTAAAACTTAGGCCAGCAACAATGGAGAGGACCTGACCCTTAGAAACTTACAAGTAAGCTGGAATCTTCAAAAGTTCAAATCTTTATAAGTAAAATATTTATTAAAATGAATAACCAAGTGTTTTAATTGACATCAGAAGATCAAAACAATAAACCCTGAGAACATAGAAAAAAGATAAATAAAAATATGAGCAGAACTTAATACAACGGAAAACGTATAAAATTGAGGTGATTTAGTAAGTCCAAAGAATCTTCTTTGAAAAGATTGAAAAGACACTCTTTGATTAAGGAAAACAAAAACATAAGTAAAGAATATACAGAAAGAATCAGGACAATGTTATAGCAGAGAATATATGAAATGCCAGTAAATTTGAACATTTCTGTAAAGTGGACCATTTCCTAGCTCCTAAAGTTTACCAAACCTGACACAAGAGGAAATCATTTAAGGTCATCATGTCTGCCCTTGGCATTCTCGGAACGCCCTGGCCTCAGGATGCAGCCTCTGTAGTCCAGGGTAACCTGCGGAGAGGGGGCGGGGCTGAGGGTGGTTGGAACACTGCCCTCACTGAAGGAGTGGGTGTGGCCATCTCTGCTGTGACTGAACAAAGGGCAGGGGAGCTGGGGGCCCAGGGCAGGGCCCTCAGAGCCCAGCAAGTCCAGTGGGCTGTCACAAGCATTTAGGCCCAGGCCAAAGGGCGCCTTCTTTGTCTGCACAGCTGCCCAAACTCTCACCTTTCCAATCAGGCCGACCTCTTACTTGAAGTGTGTGTGGAACCTGTCCTCACAGTACACCTTGCTGCACAGTTAACCATAGGTCTGGACATCGGAGCTTCCTGCCAGGTGACCGAAGTTCGCAGGCAGATGTGTCCCAGGGACACATGCAAAGAGGCTCCAGCCCGGGCCACAGGCTGCCCACTGCCCCTGCCCCAGATCGGGGGCCGCCAATCAGCCCTGTCGGAGTCCCCTTCCTCTAGAGGGAGTATTGGACCAACACTTGAAGAAAACGGTTTCCTCGTGGGCAACTCATTGGAGGGACACAAATAAATTTTGCCGACTTTTTCCTGAAGCTTGCAAGCGTACACACCTAAGCGTCTTACAAGGTCAGCTGTTTAGCTAAACATGAGCTCATGATCTAAATTTACACAATAATGAATAAATCAGCTACGAGGGAAGACAATCAGGAAAGACTATCAATACCAGAATTAGATTCCCAAGGCCATCCATCAATTGTTGGAATAATCAGGTGCAAGGCAGAATATATACATAAAACTGGAACTGAAACAAGGAACAAGGATGTTTTCAAAGACTGGTAGGATCTCTACATGTCATTGATAAAGCTAAATACTCAAAGGTTGTGTAATACAACAGATTAAGCATTGAGAAGAGTGAAATTATGCTGTTTTGAAAAGTATGGCAGGTGAGATTTTCTGCCTAATTATATAAGAAGATTTCTCTAAAAATAAACATTATTTCAATGACTTATTGGCTGTGAAATAAGTTAAGGGTATTTCAAATGGCTTGTCTGCAAAGAAAGGTGAGATGTAGGGAATCACAGAAAGTCGAGGGGAAAATAGGTCAATATATACATTGCTATATGGTGAACTAAACCTTAGGCCAGCAACAATGGAGAGGACCTGACCCTTAGAAACTTACAAGTAAGCTGGAATCTTCAAAAGTTCAAATCTTTATAAGTAAAATATTTATTAAAATGAATAACCAAGTGTTTTAATTGACATCAGAAGATCAAAACAATAAACCCTGAGAACATAGAAAAAAGATAAATAAAGATATGAGCAGAACTTAATACAACAGAAAACGTATAAAATTCAGGTGATTTAGTAAGTCCAAAGAATCTTCTTTGAAAAGATTGAAAAGACACACTTTGATTAAGGAAAACAAAAACATAAGTAAAGAATATACAGAAAGAATCAGCACAATGTTATAGCAGAGAATATATGAAATGCCAGTAAATTTGAACATTTCTGTAAAGTGGACCATTTCCTAGCTCCTAAGGTTTACCAAACCTGACACAAGAGGAAATCATTTAAGGTCATCATGTCTGCCCTTGGCATTCTCGGAACGCCCTGGCCTCAGGATGCAGCCTCTGTAGTCCAGGGTAACCTGCGGAGAGGGGGCGGGGCTGAGGGTGGTTGGAACTCTGGCCTCACTGAAGGAGTGGGTGTGGCCATCTCTGCTGTGACTGAACAAAGGGCAGGGGAGCAGGGGGCCCAGGGCAGGGCCCTCAGAGCACGGCAGGTCCAGTGGGGTGTCACAAGCATTTAGGCCCAGGCCAAAGGGCGCCTTCTTTGTCTGCACAGCTGCCCAAACTCTCACCTTTCCACTCAGGCCGACCTCTTACTTGAAGTGTGTGTGGAACCTGTCCTCACAGTACACATCTCTGCACAGCTAACCATAGGTCTGGGCATCGTAGCTTCCTGCCAGGTGACCGAAGTTCGCAGGCAGATGTGTTCCAGGGACACATGCAAAGAGGCTCCAGCCCGGGCCACAGGCTGCCCACTGCCCCTGCCCCAGATCGGGGGCCGCCAATCAGCCCTGTCGGAGGCCCTTCCTCTAGAGGGAGTATTGGACCAACACTTGTAGAAAACGGTGTCCTCGTGGGCAACTCATTGGAGGGACGCAAATAAATCTTTGCCATCTTTCTGCTGAAGCTTACCAGTGTTCAAACCTAAGCGTCTTACAAGGTCAGCTGTTTAGCTAAACATGAGCTCATGATCTAAATTTACACAATAATGAAGAAATCAGCTACGAGGGGAGACAATCAGTAAAGACTATCAATACCAGAATTAGATTCCCAAGGCCATCCATCAATTGTTGGAATAATCAGGTGCAAGGCAGAATATATACATAAAACTGGACCTGAAACAAGGAACAAGGATGTTTTCAAAGACTGGTAGGATCTCTACATGTCATTGATAAAGCTAAATACTCAAAGGTTGTGTAATACAACAGATTAAGCATTGAGAAGAGTGAAATTATGCTGTTTTGAAAACTATGGCAGGTGAGATTTTCTGCCTAATTATATAAGAAGATTTCTCTAAAAATACACATTATTTCAATGACTTATTGGCTGTGAAATAAGTTAAGGGTATTTCAAATGGGTTGTCTGCAAAGAAAGGTGAGATGTAGGGAATCACAGAAAGTCGAGGGGAAAATAGGTCAATATATACATTGCTATATGGTGAACTGAACCTTAGGCCAGCAACAATGGAGAGGACCTGACCCTTAGAAACTTACAAGTAAGCTGGAATCTTCAAAAGTTCAAATCTTTATAAGTAAAATATTTATTAAAATGAATAACCAAGTGTTTTAATTGACATCAGAAGATCAAAACAATAAACCCTGAGAACATAGAAAAAGTTAAATAAAGATATGAGCAGAACTTAATACAACAGAAATCGTATAAAATTGAGGTGATTTAGTAAGTCCAAAGAATCTTCTTTGAAAAGATTGAAAAGACACACTTTGATTAAGGAAAACAAAAACATAAGTAAAGAATATACAGAAAGAATCAGCACAATGTTATAGCAGAGAATATATGAAATGCCAGTAAATTTGAACATTTCTGTAAAGTGGACCATTTCCTAGCTCCTAAGGTTTACCAAACCTGACACAAGAGGAAATCATTTAAGGTCATCCTGTCTGCCCTTGGCATTCTCGGAACGCCCTGGCCTCAGGATGCAGCCTCTGTAGTCCATGGTAACCTGCGGAGAGGGGGCGGGGCTGAGGGTGGTTGGAACTCTGGCCTCACTGAAGGAGTGGGTGTGGCCATCTCTGCTGTGACTGAACAAAGGGCAGGGGAGCAGGGGGCCCAGGGCAGGGCCCTCAGAGCACGGCAGGTCCAGTGGGGTGTCACAAGCATTTAGGCCCAGGCCAAAGGGCGCCTTCTTTGTCTGCACAGCTGCCCAAACTCTCACCTTTCCACTCAGGCCGACCTCTTACTTGAAGTGTGTGTGGAACCTGTCCTCACAGTACACCTCGCTGCACAGCTAACCATAGGTCTGGGCATCGTAGCTTCCTGCCAGGTGACCGAAGTTCGCAGGCAGATGTGTCCCAGGGACACATGCAAAGAGGCTCCTGCCCGGGCCACAGGCTGCCCACTGCCCCTGCCCCAGATCGGGGGCCGCCAATCAGCCCTGTCGGAGTCCCGTGCCTCTAGAGGGAGTATTGGACCAACACTTGTAGAAAACGGTGTCCTCGTGGGCAACTCATTGGAGGGACACAAATAAATCTTTGCCGACTTTCTGCTGAAGCTTACGAGCGTTCACACCTAAGCGTCTTACAAGGTCAGCTGTTTAGCTAAACATGAGCTCATGATCTAAATTTACACAATAATGAAGAAATCAGCTACGAGGGGAGACAATCAGTAAAGACTATCAATACCAGAATTAGATTCCCAAGGCCATCCATCAATTGTTGGAATAATCAGGTGCAAGGCAGAATATATACATAAAACTGGACGTGAAACAAGGAACAAGGATGTTTTCAAAGACTGGTAGGATCTCTAAAACATTTTTAAAGTACATGTCATTGATAAAGCTAAATACTCAAAGGTTGTGTAATACAACAGGTTAAGCATTGAGAAGAGTGAAATTATGCTGTTTTGAAAACTATGGCAGGTGAGATTTTCTGCCTAAATATATAAGAAGATTTCTCTAAAAATACACATTATTTCAATGGCTTATTGGCTGTGAAATAAGTTAAGGGTATTTCAAATGGCTTGTCTGCAAAGAAAGGTGAGATGTAGGGAATCACAGAAAGTCGAGGGGAAAATAGGTCAATATATACATTGCTATATGGTGAACTAAACCTTAGGCCAGCAACAATGGAGAGGACCTGACCCTTAGAAACTTACAAGTAAGCTGGAATCTTCAAAAGTTCAAATCTTTATAAGTAAAATATTTATTAAAATGAATAACCAAGTGTTTTAATTGACATCAGAAGATCAAAACAATAAACCCTGAGAACATAGAAAAAAGATAAATAAAGATATGAGCAGAACTTAATACAACAGAAAACGTATAAAATTCAGGTGATTTAGTAAGTCCAAAGAATCTTCTTTGAAAAGATTGAAAAGACACACTTTGATTAAGGAAAACAAAAACATAAGTAAAGAATATACAGAAAGAATCAGCACAATGTTATAGCAGAGAATATATGAAATGCCAGTAAATTTGAACATTTCTGTAAAGTGGACCATTTCCTAGCTCCTAAGGTTTACCAAACCTGACACAAGAGGAAATCATTTAAGGTCATCCTGTCTGCCCTTGGCATTCTCGGAACGCCCTGGCCTCAGGATGCAGCCTCTGTAGTCCATGGTAACCTGCGGAGAGGGGGCGGGGCTGAGGGTGGTTGGAACTCTGGCCTCACTGAAGGAGTGGGTGTGGCCATCTCTGCTGTGACTGAACAAAGGGCAGGGGAGCAGGGGGCCCAGGGCAGGGCCCTCAGAGCACGGCAGGTCCAGTGGGGTGTCACAAGCATTTAGGCCCAGGCCAAAGGGCGCCTTCTTTGTCTGCACAGCTGCCCAAACTCTCACCTTTCCACTCAGGCCGACCTCTTACTTGAAGTGTGTGTGGAACCTGTCCTCACAGTACACATCTCTGCACAGCTAACCATAGGTCTGGGCATCGTAGCTTCCTGCCAGGTGACCGAAGTTCGCAGGCAGATGTGTTCCAGGGACACATGCAAAGAGGGTCCAGCCCGGGCCACAGGCTGCCCACTGCCCCTGCACCAGATCGGGGGCTGCCAATCAGCCCTGTCGGAGGCCCTTCCTCTAGAGGGAGTATTGGACCAACACTTGTAGAAAACGGTGTCCTCGTGGGCAACTCATTGGAGGGACGCAAATAAATCTTTGCCATCTTTCTGCTGAAGCTTACCAGTGTTCAAACCTAAGCGTCTTACAAGGTCAGCTGTTTAGCTAAACATGAGCTCATGATCTAAATTTACACAATAATGAAGAAATCAGCTACGAGGGGAGACAATCAGTAAAGACTATCAATACCAGAATTAGATTCCCAAGGCCATCCATCAATTGTTGGAATAATCAGGTGCAAGGCAGAATATATACATAAAACTGGACCTGAAACAAGGAACAAGGATGTTTTCAAAGACTGGTAGGATCTCTACATGTCATTGATAAAGCTAAATACTCAAAGGTTGTGTAATACAACAGATTAAGCATTGAGAAGAGTGAAATTATGCTGTTTTGAAAACTATGGCAGGTGAGATTTTCTGCCTAATTATATAAGAAGATTTCTCTAAAAATACACATTATTTCAATGACTTATTGGCTGTGAAATAAGTTAAGGGTATTTCAAATGGCTTGTCTGCAAAGAAAGGTGAGATGTAGGGAATCACAGAATGTCGAGGGGAAAATAGGTCAATATATACCTTGCCATATGGTGAACTAAACCTTAGGCCAGCAACAATGGAGAGGACCTGACCCTTAGAAACTTACAAGTAAGCTGGAATCTTCAAAAGTTCAAATCATTATAAGTAAAATATTTATTAAAATGAATAACCAAGTGTTTTAATTGACATCAGAAGATCAAAACAATAAACCCTGAGAACATAGAAAAAAGATAAATAAAGATATGAGCAGAACTTAATACAACAGAAATCGTATAAAATTGAGGTGATTTAGTAAGTCCAAAGAATCTTCTTTGAAAAGATTGAAAAGACACACTTTGATTAAGGAAAACAAAAACATAAGTAAAGAATATACAGAAAGAATCAGCACAATGTTATAGCAGAGAATATATGAAATGCCAGTAAATTTGAACATTTCTGTAAAGTGGACCATTTCCTAGCTCCTAAGGTTTACCAAACCTGACACAAGAGGAAATCAATTAAGGTCATCATGTCTGCCCTTGGCATTCTTGGAACTCCCTGGCCTCAGGATTCAGCCTCTGTAGTCCAGGGTAACCTGCGGAGAGGGGGCGGGTTGAGGCTGGTTGGAACTCTGCCCTCACTGAAGGAGTGGGTGAGGCCATCTCTGCTGTGACTGAACAAATGGCAGGGGAGCAGGGGGCCCAGGGCAGGGCCCTCAGAGCCCGGCAGGTCCAGTGGGGTGTCACAAGCATTTAGGCCCAGGCCAAAGGGCGCCTTCTTTGTCTGCACAGCTGCCCAAACTCTCACCTTTCCACTCAGGCCGACCACTTACTTGAAGTGTGTGTGGAACCTGTCCTCACAGTACACCTCGCTGCACAGCTAACCATAGGTCTGGGCATCGTAGCTTCCTGCCAGGTGACCGAAGTTCGCAGGCAGATGTGTCCCAGGGACACATGCAAAGAGGCTACAGCCCGGGCCACAGGCTGCCCACTGCCCCTGCCCCAGATCGGGGGCCACCAATCAGCCCTGTCGGAGGCACTTCCTCTAGAGGGAGTATTGGACCAACACTTGTAGAAAACGGTGTCCTCGTGGGCAACTCATTGGAGGGACGCAAATAAATCTTTGCCATCTTTCTGCTGAAGCTTACGAGTGTTCACACCTAAGCGTCTTACAAGGTCAGTTGTTTAGCTAAACATGAGCTCATGATCTAAATTTACACAATAATGAAGAAATCAGCTACGAGGGGAGACAATCAGTAAAGACTATCAATACCAGAATTAGATTCCCAAGGCCATCCATCAATTGTTGGAATAATCAGGTGCAAGGCAGAATATATACATAAAACTGGACCTGAAAGAAGGAACAAGGATGTTTTCAAAGACTGGTAGGATCTCTAAAACATTTTTAAAGTACATGTCATTGATAAAGCTAAATACTCAAAGGTTGTGTAATACAACAGATTAAGCATTGAGAAGAGTGAAATTATGCTGTTTTGAAAACTATGGCAGGTGAGATTTTCTGCCTAATTATATAAGAAGATTTCTCTAAAAATACACATTATTTCAATGACTTATTGGCTGTGAAATAAGTTAAGGGTATTTCAAATGGCTTGTCTGCAAAGAAAGGTGAGATGTAGGGAATCACAGAAAGTCGAGGGGAAAATAGGTCAATATATACCTTGCCATATGGTGAACTAAACCTTAGGCCAGCAACAATGGAGAGGACCTGACCCTTAGAAACTTACAAGTAAGCTGGAATATTTAAAAGTTCAAATCTTTATAAGTAAAATATTTATTAAAATGAATAACCAAGTGTTTTAATTGACATCAGAAGATCAAAACAATAAACCATGAGAACATAGAAAAAAGATAAATAAAGATATGAGCAGAACTTAATACAACGGAAAACGTATAAAATTGAGGTGATTTAGTAAGTCCAAAGAATCTTCTTTGAAAAGATTGAAAAGACACACTTTGATTAAGGAAAACAAAAACATAAGTAAAGAATATACAGAAAGAATCAGCACAATGTTGTAGCAGAGAATATATGAAATGCCAGTAAATTTGAACATTTCTGTAAAGTGGACCATTTCCTAGCTCCTAAAGTTTACCAAACCTGACACAAGAGGAAATCATTTAAGGTCATCATGTCTGCCCTTGGCATTCTCGGAACGCCCTGGCCTCAGGATGCAGCCTCTGTAGTCCAGGGTAACCTGCGGAGAGGGGGCGGGGCTGAGGGTGGTTGGAACACTGCCCTCACTGAAGGAGTGGGTGTGGCCATCTCTGCTGTGACTGAACAAAGGGCAGGGGAGCAGGGGGCCCAGGGCAGGGCCCTCAGAGCACGGCAGGTCCAGTGGGGTGTCACAAGCATTTATGCCCAGGCCAAAGGGCGCCTTCGTTGTCTGCACTGCTGCCCAAACTCTCAACTTTCCACTCAGGCCGACCTCTTACTTGAAGTGTGTGTGGAACCTGTCCTCACAGTACACCTTGCTGCACAGTTAACCATAGGTCTGGACATCGTAGCTTCCTGCCAGGTGACCGAAGTTCGCAGGCAGATGTGTCCCAGGGACACATGCAAAGAGGCTCCAGCCGGGGCCACAGGCTGCCCACTGCCCCTGCCCCAGATCGGGGGCCCCCAATCAGCCCTGTCGGAGTCCCCTTCCTCTAGAGGGAGTATTGGACCAACACTTGTAGAAAACGGTGTCCTCGTGGGCAACTCATTGGAGGAACACAAATAAATTTTGCCGACTTTTTCCTGAAGCTTGCGAGCGTACACACCTAAGCGTCTTACAAGGTCAGCTGTTTAGCTAAACATGAGCTCATGATCTAAATTTACACAATAATGAAAAAATCAGCTACGAGGGAAGACAATCAGGAAAGAGTATCAATACCAGAATTAGATTCCCAAGTCCATCCATCAATTGTTGGAATAATCAGGTGCAAGGCAGAATATATACATAAAACTGGAACTGAAACAAGGAACAAGGATGTTTTCAAAGACTGGTAGGATCTCTAAAACATTTTTAAAGTACATGTCATTGATAAAGCTAAATACTCAAATGTTGTGTAATACAACAGATTAAGCATTGAGAAGAGTGAAATTATGCTGTTTTGAAAACTATGGCAGGTGAGATTTTCTGCCTAATTATATAAGAAAATTTCTCTAAAAATACACATTATTTCAATGACTTATTGGCTGTGAAATAATTTAAAGGTATTTCAAATGGCTTGTCTGCAAAGAAAGGTGAGATGTAGGGAATCACAGAAAGTCGAGGGGAAAATAGGTCAATATATACATTGCTATATGGTGAACTAAACCTTAGGCCAGCAACAATGGAGAGGACCTGACCCTTAGAAACTTACAAGTAAGCTGGAATCTTCAAAAGTTCAAATCTTTATAAGTAAAATATTTATTAAAATGAATAACCAAGTGTTTTAATTGACATCAGAAGATCAAAACAATAAACCCTGAGAACATAGAAAAAAGATAAATAAAGATATGAGCAGAACTTAATACAACAGAAATCGTATAAAATTGAGGTGATTTAGTAAGTCCAAAGAATCTTCTTTGAAAAGATTGAAAAGACACACTTTGATTAAGGAAAACAAAAACATAAGTAAAGAATATACAGAAAGAATCAGCACAATGTTATAGCAGAGAATATATGAAATGCCAGTAAATTTGAACATTTCTGTAAAGTGGACCATTTCCTAGCTCCTAAGGTTTACCAAACCTGACACAAGAGGAAATCATTTAAGGTCATCATGTCTGCCCTTGGCATTCTCGGAACGCCCTGGCCTCAGGATGCAGCCTCTGTAGTCCAGGGTAACCTGCGGAGAGGGGGCGAGGCTGAGGCTGGTTGGAACTCTGGCCTCACTGAAGGAGTGGTTGAGGCCATCTCTGCTGTGACTGAACAAATGGCAGGGGAGCAGGGGGCCCAGGGCAGGGCCCTCAGAGCACGGCAGGTCCAGTGGGGTGTCACAAGCATTTAGGCCCAGGCCAAAGGGCGCCTTCTTTGTCTGCACAGCTGCCCAAACTCTCACCTTTCCACTCAGGCCGACAACTTACTTGAAGTGTGTGTGGAACCTGTCCTCACAGTACACCTCGCTGCACAGCTAACCATACGTCTGGGCATCGTAGCTTCCTGCCAGGTGACCGAAGTTCGCAGGCAGATGTGTCCCAGGGACACATGCAAAGAGGCTCCAGCCCGGGCCACAGGCTGCCCACTGCCCCTGCCCCAGATCGGGGGCCACCAATCAGCCCTGTCGGAGGCCCTTCCTCTAGAAGGAGTATTGGACCAACACTTGTAGAAAACGGTGTCCTCGTGGGCAACTCATTGGAGGGACGCAAATAAATCTTTGCCATCTTTCTGCTGAAGCTTACGAGTGTTCACACCTAAGCGTCTTACAAGGTCAGCTGTTTAGCTAAACATGAGCTCATGATCTAAATTTACACAATAATGAAGAAATCAGCTACGAGGGGAGACAATCAGTAAAGACAATCAATACCAGAATTAGATTCCCAAGGCCATCCATCAATTGTTGGAATAATCAGGTGCAAGGCAGAATATATACATAAAACTGGACCTGAAACAAGGAACAAGGATGTTTTCAAAGACTGGTAGGATCTCTAAAACATTTTTAAAGTACATGTCATTGATAAAGCTAAATACTCAAAGGTTGTGTAATACAACAGATTAAGCATTGAGAAGAGTGAAATTATGCTGTTTTGAAAACTATGGCAGGTGAGATTTTCTGCCTAATTATATAAGAAGATTTCTCTAAAAATACACATTATTTCAATGACTTATTGGCTGTGAAATAAGTTAAGGGTATTTCAAATGGCTTGTCTGCAAAGAAAGGTGAGATGTAGGGAATCACAGAAAGTCGAGGGGAAAATAGGTCAATATATACCTTGCCATATGGTGAACTAAACCTTAGGCCAGCAACAATGGAGAGGACCTGACCCTTAGAAACTTACAAGTAAGCTGGAATCTTCAAAAGTTCAAATCTTTATAAGTAAAATATTTATTAAAATGAATAACCAAGTGTTTTAATTGACATCAGAAGATCAAAACAATAAACCCTGAGAACATAGAAAAAAGATAAATAAAGATATGAGCAGAACTTAATACAACGGAAAACGTATAAAATTGAGGTGATTTAGTAAGTCCAAAGAATCTTCTTTGAAAAGATTGAAAAGACACACTTTGATTAAGGAAAACAAAAACATAAGTAAAGAATATACAGAAAGAATCAGGACAATGTTATAGCAGAGAATATATGAAATGCCAGTAAATTTGAACATTTCTGTAAAGTGGACCATTTCCTAGCTCCTAAAGTTTACCAAACCTGACACAAGAGGAAATCATTTAAGGTCATCATGTCTGCCCTTGGCATTGTCGGAACGTCCTGGCCTCAGGATGCAGCCTCTGTAGTCCATGGTAACCTGCGGAGAGGGGGCGGGGCTGAGGGTGGTTGGAACTCTGCCCTCACTGAAGGAGTGGGTGTGGCCATCTCTGCTGTGACTGAACAAAGGGCAGGGGAGCAGGGGGCCCAGGGCAGGGCCCTCAGAGCACGGCAGGTCCAGTGGGGTGTCACAAGCATTTAGGCCCAGGCCAAAGGGCGCCTTCTTTGTCTTCACAGCTGCCCAAACTCTCACCTTTCCACTCAGGCCGACCTCTTACTTGAAGTGTGTGTGGAACCTGTCCTCACAGTACACCTTGCTGCACAGTTAACCATAGGTCTGGACATCGTAGCTTCCTGCCAGGTGACCGAAGTTCGCAGGCAGATGTGTCCCAGGGACACATGCAAAGAGGCTCCAGCCCGGGCCACAGGCTGCCCACTGCCCGTGCCCCAGATCGGGGGCCCCCTATCAGCCCTGTCGGAGTCCCCTTCCTCTAGAGGGAGTATTGGACCAACACTTGTAGAAAACGGTGTCCTCGTGGGCAACTCATTGGAGGGACACAAATAAATTTTGCCGACTTTTTCCTGAAGCTTGCGAGCGTACACACCTAAGCGTCTTACAAGGTCAGCTGTTTAGCTAAACATGAGCTCATGATCTAAATTTACACAATAATGAAATAATCAGCTATGAGGGAAGACAATCAGGAAAGAGTATCAATACCAGAATTAGATTCCCAAGGCCATCCATCAATTGTTGGAATAATCAGGTGCAAGGCAGAATATATACATAAAACTGGAACTGAAACAAGGAACAAGGATGTTTTCAAAGACTGGTAGGATCTCTAAAACATTTTTAAAGTACATGTCATTGATAAAGCTAAATACTCAAATGTTGTGTAATACAACAGATTAAGCATTGAGAAGAGTGAAATTATGCTGTTTTGAAAACTATGGCAGGTGAGATTTTCTGTCTAATTATATAAGAAGATTTCTCTAAGAATACACATTATTTCAATGACTTATTGGCTGTGAAATAAGTTAAGGGTATTTCAAATGGCTTGTCTGCAAAGAAAGGTGAGATGTAGGGAATCACAGAAAGTCGAGGGGAAAATAGGTCAATATATACCTTGCCATATGGTGAACTAAACCTTAGGCCAGCAACAATGGAGAGGACTTGACCCTTAGAATCTTACAAGTAAGCTGGAATCTTCAAAAGTTCAAATCTTTATAAGTAAAATATTTATTAAAATGAATAACCAAGTGTTTTAATTGACATCAGAAGATCAAAACAATAAACCCTGAGAACATAGAAAAAAGATAAATAAAGATATGAGCAGAACTTAATACAACGGAAAACGTATAAAATTGAGGTGATTTAGTAAGTCCAAAGAATCTTCTTTGAAAAGATTGAAAAGACACACTTTGATTAAGGAAAACAAAAACATAAGTAAAGAATATACAGAAAGAATCAGGACAATGTTATAGCAGAGAATATATGAAATGCCAGTAAATTTGAACATTTCTGTAAAGTGGACCATTTCCTAGCTCCTAAAGTTTACCAAACCTGACACAAGAGGAAATCATTTAAGGTCATCATGTCTGCCCTTGGCATTCTCGGAACGCCCTGGCCTCAGGATGCAGCCTCTGTAGTCCATGGTAACCTGCGGAGAGGGGGCGGGGCTGAGGGTGGTTGGAACTCTGCCCTCACTGAAGGAGTGGGTGTGGCCATCTCTGCTGTGACTGAACAAAGGGCAGGGGTGCAGGGGGCCAAGGGCAGGGCCCTCAGAGCACGGCAGGTCCAGTGGGGTGTCACAAGCATTTAGGCCCAGGCCAAAGGGCGCCTTCTTTGTCTTCACAGCTGCCCAAACTCTCAACTTTCCACTCAGGCCGACCTCTTACTTGAAGTGTGTGTGGAACCTGTCCTCACAGTACACCTTGCTGCACAGTTAACCATAGGTCTGGACATCGTAGCTTCCTGCCAGGTGACCGAAGTTCGCAGGCAGATGTGTCCCAGGGACACATGCAAAGAGGCTCCAGCCCGGGCCACAGGCTGCCCACTGCCCGTGCCCCAGATCGGGGGCCCCCTATCAGCCCTGTCGGAGTCCCCTTCCTCTAGAGGGAGTATTGGACCAACACTTGTAGAAAACGGTGTCCTCGTGGGCAACTCATTGGAGGGACACAAATAAATTTTGCCGACTTTTTCCTGAAGCTTGCGAGCGTACACACCTAAGCGTCTTACAAGGTCAGCTGTTTAGCTAAACATGAGCTCATGATCTAAATTTACACAATAATGAAATAATCAGCTATGAGGGAAGACAATCAGGAAAGAGTATCAATACCAGAATTAGATTCCCAAGGCCATCCATCAATTGTTGGAATAATCAGGTGCAAGGCAGAATATATACATAAAACTGGAACTGAAACAAGGAACAAGGATGTTTTCAAAGACTGGTAGGATCTCTAAAACATTTTTAAAGTACATGTCATTGATAAAGCTAAATACTCAAATGTTGTGTAATACAACAGATTAAGCATTGAGAAGAGTGAAATTATGCTGTTTTGAAAACTATGGCAGGTGAGATTTTCTGTCTAATTATATAAGAAGATTTCTCTAAGAATACACATTATTTCAATGACTTATTGGCTGTGAAATAAGTTAAGGGTATTTCAAATGGCTTGTCTGCAAAGAAAGGTGAGATGTAGGGAATCACAGAAAGTCGAGGGGAAAATAGGTCAATATATACCTTGCCATATGGTGAACTAAACCTTAGGCCAGCAACAATGGAGAGGACTTGACCCTTAGAATCTTACAAGTAAGCTGGAATCTTCAAAAGTTCAAATCTTTATAAGTAAAATATTTATTAAAATGAATAACCAAGTGTTTTAATTGACATCAGAAGATCAAAACAATAAACCCTGAGAACATAGAAAAAAGATAAATAAAGATATGAGCAGAACTTAATACAACGGAAAACGTATAAAATTGAGGTGATTTAGTAAGTCCAAAGAATCTTCTTTGAAAAGATTGAAAAGACACACTTTGATTAAGGAAAACAAAAACATAAGTAAAGAATATACAGAAAGAATCAGGACAATGTTATAGCAGAGAATATATGAAATGCCAGTAAATTTGAACATTTCTGTAAAGTGGACCATTTCCTAGCTCCTAAAGTTTACCAAACCTGACACAAGAGGAAATCATTTAAGGTCATCATGTCTGCCCTTGGCATTCTCGGAACGCCCTGGCCTCAGGATGCAGCCTCTGTAGTCCATGGTAACCTGCGGAGAGGGGGCGGGGCTGAGGGTGGTTGGAACTCTGCCCTCACTGAAGGAGTGGGTGTGGCCATCTCTGCTGTGACTGAACAAAGGGCAGGGGTGCAGGGGGCCAAGGGCAGGGCCCTCAGAGCACGGCAGGTCCAGTGGGGTGTCACAAGCATTTAGGCCCAGGCCAAAGGGCGCCTTCTTTGTCTTCACAGCTGCCCAAACTCTCAACTTTCCACTCAGGCCGACCTCTTACTTGAAGTGTGTGTGGAACCTGTCCTCACAGTACACCTTGCTGCACAGTTAACCATAGGTCTGGACATCGTAGCTTCCTGCCAGGTGACCGAAGTTCGCAGGCAGATGTGTCCCAGGGACACATGCAAAGAGGCTCCAGCCCGGGCCACAGGCTGCCCACTGCCCCTGCCCCAGATCGGGGGCCCCCTATCAGCCCTGTCGGAGTCCCCTTCCTCTAGAGGGAGTATTGGACCAACACTTGTAGAAAACGGTGTCCTCGTGGGCAACTCATTGGAGGGACACAAATAAATTTTGCCGACTTTTTCCTGAAGCTTGCGAGCGTACACACCTAAGCGTCTTACAAGGTCAGCTGTTTAGCTAAACATGAGCTCATGATCTAAATTTACACAATAATGAAATAATCAGCTATGAGGGAAGACAATCAGGAAAGAGTATCAATACCAGAATTAGATTCCCAAGGCCATCCATCAATTGTTGGAATAATCAGGTGCAAGGCAGAATATATACATAAAACTGGAACTGAAACAAGGAACAAGGATGTTTTCAAAGACTGGTAGGATCTCTAAAACATTTTTAAAGTACATGTCATTGATAAAGCTAAATACTCAAATGTTGTGTAATACAACAGATTAAGCATTGAGAAGAGTGAAATTATGCTGTTTTGAAAACTATGGCAGGTGAGATTTTCTGTCTAATTATATAAGAAGATTTCTCTAAAAATACACATTATTTCAATGACTTATTGGCTGTGAAATAAGTTAAGGGTATTTCAAATGGCTTGTCTGCAAAGAAAGGTGAGATGTAGGGAATCACAGAAAGTCGAGGGGAAAATAGGTCAATATATACATTGCTATATGTTGAACTAAACCTTAGGCCAGCAACAATGGAGAGGACCTGACCCTTAGAAACTTACAAGTAAGCTGGAATCTTCAAAAGTTCAAATCTTTATAAGTAAAATATTTATTAAAATGAATAACCAAGTGTTTTAATTGACATCAGAAGATCAAAACAATAAACCCTGAGAACATAGAAAAAATATAAATAAAGATATGAGCAGAACTTAATACAACAGAAATCGTATAAAATTGAGGTGATTTAGTAAGTCCAAAGAATCTTCTTTGAAAAGATTGAAAAGACACACTTTGATTAAGGAAAACAAAAACATAAGTAAAGAATATACAGAAAGAATCAGCACAATGTTATAGCAGAGAATATATGAAATGCCAGTAAATTTGAACATTTCTGTAAAGTGGACCATTTCCTAGCTCCTAAGGTTTACCAAACCTGACAAAAGAGGAAATCATTTAAGGTCATCATGTCTGCCGTTGGCATTCTCGGAACGCCCTGGCCTCAGGATGCAGCCTCTGTAGTCCAGGGTAACCTGCGTAGAGGGAGCGGGGCTGAGGGTGGTTGGAACTCTGCCCTCACTGAAGGAGTGGGTGTGGCCATCTCTGCTGTGACTGAACAAAGGGCAGGGGAGCAGGGGGCCCAGGGCAGGGCCCTCAAGGCACGGCAGGTCCAGTGGGGTGTCACAAGCATTTAGGCCCAGGCCAAAGGGCGCCTTCTTTGTCTGCACAGCTGCCAAAACTCTCACCTTTCCACTCAGGCCGACCACTTACTTGAAGTGTGTGTGGAACCTATCCTCAGAGTACACCTCGCTGCACAGCTAACCATAGGTCTGGGCATCGTAGCTTCCTGCCAGGTGACCGAAGTTCGCAGGCAGATGTGTCCCAGGGACACATGCAAAGTGGCTCCAGCCCGGGCCACAGGCTGCCCACTGCCCCTGCCCCAGATCGGGGGCCACCAATCAGCCCTGTCGGAGGCCCTTCCTCTAGAGGGAGTATTGGACCAACACCTGTAGAAAACGGTGTCCTCGTGGGCAACTCATTGGAGGGACGCAAATAAATCTTTGCCATCTTTCTGCTGAAGCTTACGAGTGTTCACACCTAAGCGTCTTACAAGGTCAGCTGTTTAGCTAAACATGAGCTCATGATCTAAATTTACACAATAATGAAGAAATCAGCTACGAGGGGAGACAATCAGTAAAGACTATCAATACCAGAATTAGATTCCCAAGGCCATCCATCAATTGTTGGAATAATCAGGTGCAAGGCAGAATATATACATAAAACTGGACCTGAAACAAGGAACAAGGATGTTTTCAAAGACTGGTAGGATCTCTACATGTCATTGATAAAGCTAAATACTCAAAGGTTGTGTAATACAACAGATTAAGCATTGAGAAGAGTGAAATTATGCTGTTTTGAAAACTATGGCAGGTGAGATTTTCTGTCTAATTATATAAGAAGATTTCTCTAAAAATACACATTATTTCAATGACTTATTGGCTGTGAAATAAGTGAAGGGTATTTCAAATGGCTTGTCTGCAAAGAAAGGTGAGATGTAGGGAATCACAGAAAGTCGAGGGGAAAATAGGTCAATATATACATTGCTATATGTTGAACTAAACTTTAGGCCAGCAACAATGGAGAGGACCTGACCCTTAGAAACTTACAAGTAAGCTGGAATCTTCAAAAGTTCAAATCTTTATAAGTATAATATTTATTAAAATGAATAACCAAGTGTTTTAATTGACATCAGAAATTCAAAACAATAAACCCTGAGAACATAGAAAAAAGATAAATAAAGATATTAGCAGAACTTAATACAACGGAAAACGTATAAAATTGAGGTGATTTAGTAAGTCCAAAGAATCTTCTTTGAAAAGATTGAAAAGACACACTTTGATTAAGGAAAACAAAAACATAAGTAAAGAATATACAGAAAGAATCAGCACAATGTTATAGCAGAGAATATATGAAATGCCAGTAAATTTGAACATTTCTGTAAAGTGGACCATTTCCTAGCTCCTAAAGTTTACCAAACCTGACACAAGAGGAAATCATTTAAGGTCATCATGTCTGCCCTTGGCATTCTCGGAACGCCCTGGCCTCAGGATGCAGCCTCTGTAGTCCAGGGTAACCTGCGGAGAGGGGGCGGGGCTGAGGGTGGTTGGAACTCTGCCCTCACTGAAGGAGTGGGTGTGGCCATCTCTGCTGTGACTGAACAAAGGGCAGGGGAGCAGGGGGCCCAGGGCAGGGCCCTCAGAGCACGGCAGGTCCAGTGGGCTTTCACAAGCATTTAGGCCCAGGCCAAAGGGCGCCTTCTTTGTCTGCACAGCTGCCCAAACTCTCACCTTTCCACTCAGGCCGACCTCTTACTTGAAGTGTGTGTGGAACCTGTCCTCACAGTACACCTTGCTGCACAGTTAACCATAGGTGTGGACATCGTAGCTTCCTGCCAGGTGACCGAAGTTCGCAGGCAGATGTGTCCCAGGGACACATGCAAAGAGGCTCCAGCCCGGGCCACAGGCTGCCCACTGCCCCTGCCCCAGATCGGGGGCCGCCAATCAGCCCTGTCGGAGTCCCCTTCCTCTAGAGGGAGTATTGGACCAACACTTGTAGAAAACGGTGTCCTCGTGGGCAACTCATTGGAGGGACACAAATAAATTTTGCCGACTTTTTCCTGAAGCTTGCGAGCGTACACACCTAAGCGTCTTACAAGGTCAGCTGTTTAGCTAAACATGAGCTCATGATCTAAATTTACACAATAATGAAAAAATCAGCTACGAGGGAAGACAATCAGGAAAGAGTATCAATACCAGAATTAGATTCCCAACGCCATCCATCAATTGTTGGAATAATCAGGTGCAAGGCAGAATATATACATAAAACTGGAACTGAAACAAGGAACAAGGATGTTTTCAAAGACTGGTAGGATCTCTAAAACATTTTTAAAGTACATGTCATTGATAAAGCTAAATACTCAAAGGTTGTGTAATACAACAGATTAAGCATTGAGAAGAGTGAAATTATGCTGTTTTGAAAACTATGGCAGGTGAGATTTTCTGCCTAATTATATAAGAAGATTTCTCTAAAAATACACATTATTTCAATGACTTATTGGCTGTGAAATAAGTTAAGGGTATTTCAAATGGCTTGTGTGCAAAGAAAGGTGAGATGTAGGTAATCACAGAAAGTCGAGGGGAAAATAGGTCAATATATACATTGCTACATGGTGAACTAAACCTTAGGCCAGCAACAATGGAGAGGACCTGACCCTTAGAAACTTACAAGTAAGCTGGAATCTTCAAAAGTTCAAATCTTTATAAGTAAAGTATTTATTAAAATGAATAACCAAGTGTTTTAATTGACATCAGAAGATCAAAACAATAAACCCTGAGAACATAGAAAAAAGATAAATAAAGATATGAGCAGAACTTAATACAACGGAAAACTTATAAAATTGAGGTGATTTAGTAAGTCCAAAGAATCTTCTTTGAAAAGATTGAAAAGACACACTTTGATTAAGGAAAACAAAAACATAAGTAAAGAATATACAGAAAGAATCAGCACAATGTTATAGCAGAGAATATATGAAATGCCAGTAAATTTGAACATTTCTGTAAAGTGGACCATTTCCTAGCTCCTAAAGTTTACCAAACCTGACACAAGAGGAAATCATTTAAGGTCATCATGTCTGCCCTTGGCATTCTCGGAACGCCCTGGCCTCAGGATGCAGCCTCTGTAGTCCAGGGTAACCTTCGGAGAGGGGGCGGGGCTGAGGGTGGTTGGAACTCTGCCCTCACTGAAGGAGTGGGTGTGGCCATCTCTGCTGTGACTGAACAAAGGGCAGGGGAGCAGGGGGCCCAGGGCAGGGCCCTCAGAGCACGGCAGGTCCAGTGGACTGTCACAAGCATTTAGGCCCAGGCCAAAGGGCGCCTTCTTTGTCTGCACAGCTGCCCAAACTCTCACCTTTCCACTCAGGCCGACCTCTTACTTGAAGTGTGTGTGGAACCTGTCCTGACAGTACACCTTGCTGCACAGTTAACCATAGGTGTGGACATCGTAGCTTCCTGCCAGGTGACCGAAGTTCGCAGGCAGATGTGTCCCAGGGACACATGCAAAGAGGCTCCAGCCCGGGCCACAGGCTGCCCACTGCCCCTGCCCCAGATCGGGGGCCGCCAATCAGCCCTGTCGGAGTCCCCTTCCTCTAGAGGGAGTATTGGACCAACACTTGTAGAAAACGGTGTCCTCGTGGGCAACTCATTGGAGGGACACAAATAAATTTTGCCGACTTTTTCCTGAAGCTTGCGAGCGTACACAACTAAGCGTCTTACAAGGTCAGCTGTTTAGCTAAACATGAGCTCATGATCTAAATTTACACAATAATGAAGAAATCAACTACGAGGGGAGACAATCAGTAAAGACTATCAATACCAGAATTAGATTCCCAAGGCCATCCATCAATTGTTGGAATAATCAGGTGCAAGGCAGAATATATACATAAAACTGGAACTGAAACAAGGAACAAGGATGTCTTCAAAGACTGGTAGGATCTCTAAAACATTTTTAAAGGACATATCATTGATAAAGCTAAATACTCAAAGGTTGTGTAATACAACAGATTAAGCATTGAGAAGAGTGAAATTATGCTGTTTTCAAAACTATGGCAGGTGAGATTTTCTGCCTAATTTTATAATTAGATTTCTCTAAAAATACACATTATTTCAATGACTTATTGGCTGTGAAATAAGTGAAGGGTATTTCAAATGGCTTGTCTGCAAAGAAAGGTGAGATGTAGGGAATCAAAGAGAGTCGAGGGGAAAATAGGTCAATATATACATTGCTATATGTTGAACTAAACCTTAGGCCAGCAACAATGGAGAGGACCTGACCCTTAGAAACTTACAAGTAAGCTGGAATCTACAAAAGTTCAAATCTATATAAGTAAAATATTTATTAAAATGAATAACCAATTGTTTTAATTGACATCAGAAGATCAAAACAATAAACCCTGAGAACATAGAAAAAAGATAAATAAAGATATGAGCAGAACTTAATACAACAGAAAACGTATAAAATTCAGGTGATTTAGTAAGTCGATAGAATCTTCTTTGAAAAGATTGAAAACTCACACTTTGATTAAGGAAAACAAAAACATAATTATAGAATACACAGGAAGAATCAGGACAATGTTATAGCAGAGAATATATGAAATGCCAGTAAATTTGAACATTTCTGTAAAGTGGACCATTTCCTAGCTCCTAAAGTTTACCAAACCTGACACAAGAGGAAATCATTTAAGGTCATCATGTCTGCCCTTGGCATTCTCGGAACGCCCTGGCCTCAGGATGCAGCCTCTGTAGTCCATGGTAATCTGCGGAGATGGGGCGGGGCTGAGGGAGGTTGGAAATCTGGCCTCACTGAAGGAGTGGGTGTGGCCATCTCTGCTGTGACTGAACAAAGGGCAGGGGAGCAGGGGGCCCAGGGCAGGGCCCTCAGAGCACGGCAGGTCCAGTGGGGTATCACAAGCATTTAGGCCCAGGCCAAAGGGCGCCTTCTTTGTCTGCACAGCTGCCCAAATTCTCACCTTTCCACTCAGGCCGACCTCTTACTTGAAGTGTGTGTGGAACCTGTCCTCACAGTACACCTCGCTGCACAGCTAACCATAGGTCTGGGCATCGTAGCTTCCTGCCAGGTGACCGAAGTTCGCAGGCAGATGTGTCCCAGGGACACATGCAAAGAGGCTCCTGCCCGGGCCACAGGCTGCCCACTGCCCCTGCCCCAGATCGGGGGCCACCAATCAGCCCTGTTGGAGTCCCCTGCCTCTAGAGGGAGTATTGGACCAACACTTGTAGAAAACGGTGTCCTCGTGGGCAACTCATTGGAGGGACACAAATAAATCTTTGCCGCCTTTTTGCTGAATCTTACGAACGTTCACACCTAAGCGTCTTACAAGGTCAGCTGTTTAGCTAAACATGATCTCATGATCTAAATTTACACAATAATGAAGAAATCAGCTACGAGGGGAGACAATCAGTAAAGACTATCAATACCAGAATTAGATTCCCAAGGCCATCCATCAATTGTTGGAATAATCAGGTGCAAGGCAGAATATATACATAAAACTGGAACTGAAACAAGGAACAAGGATGTTTTCAAAGACTGGTAGGATCTCTGAAACATTTTTAAAGTACATGTCATTGATAAAGCTAAATACTCAAAGGTTGTGTAATACAACAGATTAAGCATTGAGAAGAGTGAAATTATGCTGTTTTGAAAACTATGGCAGGTGAGATTTTCTGCCTAATTATATAAGAAAATTTCTCTAAAAATACACATTATTTCAATGACTTATTGGCTGTGAAATAAGTTAAGGGTATTTCAAATGGCTTATCTGCAAAGAAAGGTGAGATGTAGGGAATCACAGAAAGTCGAGGGGAAAATAGGTCAATATATACATTGCGATATGGTGAACTAAACCTTAGGCCAGCAACAATGGAGAGGACCTGACCCTTAGAAACTTACAAGTAAGCTGGAATCTTCAAAAGTTCAAATCTTTATAAGTAAAATATTTATTAAAATGAATAACCAAGTGTTTTAATTGACATCAGAAGATCAAAACAATAAACCCTGAGAACATAGAAAAAAGATAAATAAAGATATGAGCAGAACTTAATACAACAGAAAACGTATAAAATTCAGGTGATTTAGTAAGTCCAAAGAATCTTCTTTGAAAAGATTGAAAAGACACACTTTGATTAAGGAAAACAAAAACATAAGTAAAGAATATACAGAAAGAATCAGGACAATGTTATAGCAGAGAATATATGAAATGCCAGTAAATTTGAACATTTCTGTAAGTGGACCATTTCCTAGCTCCTAAAGTTTAACAAACCTGACACAAGAGGAAATCATTTAAGGTCATCATGTCTGCCCTTGGCATTGTCGGAACGCCCTGGCCTCAGGATGCAGCCTCTGTAGTCCATGGTAACCTGCGGAGAGGGGGCGGGGCTGAGGGTGGTTGGAACTCTGCCCTCACTGAAGGAGTGGGTGTGGCCATCTCTGCTGTGGCTGAACAAATGGCAGGGGAGCAGTGGGCCCAGGGCAGGGCCCTCAGAGCATGGCAGGTCCAGTGGGCTGTCACAAGCATTTAGGCCCATGCCAAAGGGCGCCTTCTTTGTCTGCACAGCTGCCCAAACTCTCACCTTTCCACTCAGGCCGACCTCTTACTTGAAGTGTGTGTGGAACCTGTCCTCACAGTACACCTTGCTGCACAGCTAACCATAGGTCTGGGCATCGTAGCTTCCTGCCAGGTGACCGAAGTTCGCAGGCAGATGTGTCCCAGGGACACATGCAAAGAGGCTCCTGCCCGGGCCACAGGCTGCCCACTGCCCCTGCCCCAGATCGGGGGCCGCCAATCAGCCCTGTCAGAGTCCCCTGCCTCTAGAGGGAGTTTTGGACCAACACTTGTAGAAAACAGTGTCCTCGTGGGCAACTCATTGGCGGACACAAATAAATCTTTGCCGTCTTTCTGCGGAAGCTTACGAGCGTTCACACCTAAGCGTCTTACATGGTCAGCTGTTTAGCTAAACATGAGCTAATGATCTAAATTTACACAATAATGAAGTAATCAGCTACGAGGGGAGACAATCAGTAAAGACTATCAATACCAGAATTAGATTCCCAAGGCCATCCATCAATTGTTGGAATAATCAGGTGCAAGGCAGAAAATATACATAAAACTGGAACTGAAACAAGGAACAAGGATGTTTTCAAAGACTGGTAGGATCTCTAAAACATTTTTAAAGTACATGTCATTGATAAAGCTAAATACTCAAAGGTTGTGTAATACAACAGATTAAGCATTGAGAAGAGTGAAATTATGCTGTTTTGAAAACTATGGCAGATGAGATTTTCTGCCTAATTATATAAGAAGATTTCTCTAAAAAATACACATTATTTCAATGACTTATTGGCTGTGAAATAAGTTAGGGGTATTTCAAATGGCTTGTCTTCAAAGAAAGGTGAGATGTAGGGAATCACAGAAAGTCGAGGGGAAAATAGGTCAATATATACATTGCTATATGTTGAACTAAACGTTCGGCAAGCAACAATGGAGATCACCTGACACTTAGAAACTTACAAGTAAGCTGGAATCTTCAAAAGTTCAAATCTTTATAGTAAAATATTTATTAAAATGAATAACCAAGTGTTTTAATTGACATCAGAAGATCAAAACTATAAACCCTGAGAACATTGAAAAAAGATAAATAAAGATATGATCAGAACTTAATACACCAGAAAACGTATAAAATTGAGGTGAATTAGTAAGTCCAAAGAATCTTCTTTGAAAAGATTGAAAAGACACACTTTGATTAAGGAAAACCAAAACATAAGTAGAGAATATACAGAAAGAATCAGGACAATGTAATATCAGAGAATATATGAAATGCCAGTAAATTTGAACATTTCTGTAAAGTGGACCATTTCCTAGCTCCTAAAGTTTACCAAACCTGACACAAGAGGAAATCATTTAAGGTCATCATGTCTGCTCTTGGCATTCTCGGAACGCCCTGGCCTCAGAATGCAGCATCTGTAGTCCATGGTAACCTGCGGAGAGGGGGCGGGGCTGAGGGAGGTTGGAACTCTGGCCTCACTGAGGGAGTGGGTGTGGCCAACTCTGCTGTGACTGAACAAAGGGCAGGGGAGCAGGGGGCCCAGGGCAGGGCCCTCAGAGCACGGCAGGTCCAGTGGCGTGTCACAAGCATTTAGGCCCAGGCCAAAGGGCGCCTTCTTTGTCTGCACAGCTGCCCAAACTCTCACCTTTCCACTCAGGCCGACCTCTTTCTTGAAGTGTGTGTGGAACCTGTCCTCACAGTACACCTCGCTGCACAGCTAACCATAGGTCTGGGCATCGTAGCTTCCTGCCAGGTGACCGAAGTTCGCAGGCAGATGTGTCCCAGGGACACATGCAAAGAGGCTCCAGCCCGGGCCACAGGCTGCCCACTGCCCCTGCCCCAGATCGGGGGCCGCCAATCAGCCCTGTCGGAGTCCCCTTCCTCTAGAGGGAGTATTGGACCAACACTTGTAGAAAACGGTGTCCTCGTGGGCAACTCATTGGAGGGACACAAATAAATTTTGCCGACTTTCTCCTGAAGCTTACGAGCGTTCACTCCTAAGCGTCTTACAAGGTCAGCTGTTTAGCTAAACATGAGCTCATGATCTAAATTTACACAATAATGAAAAAATCATCTACGAGGGGAGACAATCAGTAAAGACTATCAATACCAGATTTAGATACCCAAGGCCATCCATCAGTTGTTGGAATAATCAGGTGCAAGGCAGAATATATACATAAAACTGGAACTGAAACAAGGAACAAGGATGTTTTCAAAGACTGGTAGGATCTCTAAAACATTTTTAATGTACATGTCATTGATAAAGCTAAACACTCAAAGGTTGTGTAATACAACAGATTAAGCATTGAGAAGAGTGAAATTATCCTGTTTTGAAAACGATGGCAGGTGAGATTTTCTGCCTAATTATATAAGAAGATTTCTCTAAAAAATACACATTATTGCAATGACTTATTGGCTGTGAAATAAGTTAAGGGTATTTCAAATGGCTTGTCTGCAAAGAAAGGTGAGATGTAGGGAATCACAGAAAGTCGAGGGGAAAATAGGTCAATATATACATTGCTATATGGTGAACTAAACCTTAGGCCAGCAACAATGGAGAGGACCTGACCCTTAGAAACTTACAAGTAAGCTGGAATCTTCAAAAGTTCAAATCTTTATAAGTAAAATATTTATTAAAATGAATAACCAAGTGTTTTAATTGACATCAGAAGATCAAAACAATAAACCCTGAGAACATAGAAAAAAGATAAATAAAGATATGAGCAGAACTTAATACAACAGAAAACGTATAAAATTGAGGTGATTTAGTAAGTCCAAAGAATCTTCTTTGAAAAGATTGAAAAGACACACTTTGATTAAGGAAAACAAAAACATAAGTAAAGAATATACAGAAAGAATCAGGACAATGTTATAGCAGAGAATATATGAAATGCCAGTAAATTTGAATATTTCTGTAAAGTGGACCATTTCCTAGCTCCTAAAATTTACCAAACCTGACACAAGAGGAAATCATTTAAGGTCATCATGTCTGCCCTTGGCATTCTCGGAACGCCCTGGCCTCAGGATGCAGCCTCTGTAGTCCATGGTAACCTGAGGAGAGGGAGCGGGGCTGAGGGTGGTTGGAACTCTGCCCTCACTGAAGGAGTGGGTGTGGCCATCTCTGCTGTGACTGAACAAAGGGCAGGGGAGCAGGGGCCCCAGTGCAGGGCCGTCACAGCACGGCAGGTCCAGTGGGGTGTCACAAGCATTTAGGGCCAGGCCAAAGGGCGCCTTCTTTGTCTGCACCGCTGCCCAAACTCTCACCTTTCCACTCAGGCCGACCTCTTACTTGAAGTGTGTGTGGAACCTGCCCTCACAGTACACCTTGCTGCACAGCTAACCATAGGTCTGGGCATCGTAGCTTCCTGCCAGGTGACCGAAGTTCGCAGGCAGATGTGTCCCAGGGACACATGCAAAGAGGCTCCAGCCGGGGCCACAGGCTGCCCACTGCCCCTGCCCCAGATCGGGGGCCGCCAATCAGCCCTTTCGGAGTCCCCTTCCTCTAGAGCGAGTATTGGACCAACACTTGTAGAAAACGGTGTCCTCGTGGGCAACTCATTGGAGGGACACAAATAAATCTTTGCCGTCTTTCTGCTGAAGCTTACGAGCGTTCACACCTAAGCGTTTTACAAGGTCAGCTGTTTAGCTAAACATGAGCTCATGACCTAAATTTACACAATAATGAAGAAATCAGCTACGAGGGGAGACAATCAGTAAAGACTATCAATACCAGAATTAGATTCCCAAGGCCATCCATCAATTGTTGGAATAATCAGGTTCAAGGCAGAAAATATACATAAAATTGGAACTGAAACAAGGAACAAGGATGTTTTCAAAGACTGGTAGGATCTCTAAAACATTTTTAAAGTACATGTCATTGATAAAGCTAAATACTCAAAGGTTGTGTAATACAACAGATTAAGCATTGAGAAGAGTGAAATTATGCTGTTTTGAAAACTATGGCAGATGAGATTTTCTGCCTAATTATATAAGAAGATTTCTCTAAAAAATACACATTATTTCAATGACTTATTGGCTGTGAAATAAGTTAGGGGTATTTCAAATGGCTTGTCTTCAAAGAAAGGTGAGATGTAGGGAATCACAGAAAGTCGAGGGGAAAATAGGTCAATATATACATTGCTATATGTTGAACTAAATGTTCGGCAAGCAACAATGGAGAGGACCTGACCCTTAGAAACTTACAAGTAAGCTGGAATCTTCAAAAGTTCAAATCTTTATAGTAAAATATTTATTAAAATGAATAACCAAGTGTTTTAATTGACATCAGAAGATCAAAACTATAAACCCTGAGAACATTGAAAAAAGATAAATAAAGATATGAGGAGAACATAATACAACAGAAAACGAATAAAATTCAGGTGATTTAGTAAGTCCAAAGAATCTTCTTTGAAAAGATTGAAAAGACACACTTTGATTAAGGAAAACAAAAACATAAGTAAAGAATATACAGAAAGAATCAGGACAATGTTATAGCAGAGAATATATGAAATGCAAGTAAATTTGAACATTTCTGTAAAGTGGACCATTTCCTAGCACCTAAAGTTTACCAAACCTGACACAAGAGGAAATCATTTAAGTCATCATGTCTGCTCTTCGCATTCTCGGAACACACTGGCCTCAGAATGCAGCCTCTGTAGTCCATGGTAACCTGCGGAGAGGGGGCGGGGCTGAGGGAGGTTGGAACACTGCCCTCACTGAGGGAGTGGGTGTGGCCATCTCTGCTGTGACTGAACAAAGGGCAGGGGAGCAGGGGGCCCAGGGCAGGGCCCACAGAGCCCGGCAGGTCCAGTGGGGAGTCACAAGCATTCAGGCCCAGGCCAAAGGGCGCCTTCTTTGTCTGCACAGCTGCCCAAACTCTCAACTTTCCACTCAGGCAGACCTCTTACTTGAAGTGTGTGTGGAACCTGTCCGCGCAGTGCACCTCGCTGCACAGCTAACCATAGGTCTGCGCATCGTTGCTTCCTGTCAGGTGACCGAAGATCGCAGGCAGATGGGTCCCAGGGACACATGCAGAGAGGCTCCTGCCTGGGCCACAGGCTGCCCACTGCCCCTGCCCCAGATCGGGGGCTGCCAATCAGCCCTGTCGGAGTCCCCTGCCTCTAGAGGGAGTATTGGACCAACACTTGTAGAAAACGGTGTCCTCGTGGGCAACTCATTGGAGGGACACAAATAAATCTTTGCCGACTTTCTGCTGAAGCTTACGAGCGTTCACACCTAAGCGTCTTACAAGGTCAGCTGTTTAGCTAAACATGAGCTCATGATCTTAATTTACACAATAATGAAGAAATCAGCTACAAGGGGAGACAATCAGCAAAAACTATCAATACCAGAATTAGATTCCCAAGGCCATCCATCAATTGTTGGAATAATCAGGTGCAAGGCAGAAAATATACATAAAACTGGAACTGAAACAAGGAACAAGGATGTTTTCAAAGACTGGTAGGATCTCTAAAACATTTTTAAAGTACATGTCATTGATAAAGCTAAATACTCAAAGGTTGTGTAATACAACAGATTAAGCATTGAGAAGAGTGAAATTATGCTGTTTTGAAAACGATGGCAGGTGAGATTTTCTGCCTAATTATATAAGAAGATTTCTCTAAAAAATACACATTATTTCAATGACTTATTGGCTGTGAAATAAGTTAAGGGTATTTCAAATGGCTTGTCTGCAAAGAAAGGTGAGATGTAGGGAATCACAGAAAGTCGAGGGGAAAATAGGTCAATATATACATTGCTATATGGTGAACTAAACCTTAGGCCAGCAACAATGGAGGGGACCTGACCCTTAGAAAATTACAAGTAAGCTGGAATCTTCAAAAGTTCAAATCTTTATTAGTAAAATATTTATTAAAATGAATAACCAAGTGTTTTAATTGTCATCAGAAGATCAAAACAATAAACCCTGAGAACATAGAAAAAAGATAAATAAAGATATGAGCAGAACTTAATACAACAGAAAACGTATAAAATTGAGGTGATTTAGTAAGTCCAAAGAATCTTCTTTGAAATGATTGAAAAGACACACTTTGATTAAGGAAAACAAAAACATAAGTAAAGAATATACAGAAAGAATCAGGATAATGTTATAGCAGAGAATATATGAAATGCCAGTAAATTTGAACATTTCTGTAAAGTGGACCATTTCCTAGCTCCTAAAATTTACCAAAACTGACACAAGAGGTAATCAGTTAAGGTCATCATGACTGCCCTTGGCATTCTCGGAACGCCCTGGCATCAGGATGCAGCATCTGTAGTCCATGGTAACCTGCGGAGAGGGGGCGGGGCTGAGGGTGGTTGGAACTCTGCCCTCACTGAAGGAGTGGGTGTGGCCATCTCTGCTGTGACTGAACAAAGGGCAGGGGAGCAGGGGGCCCAGTGCAGGGCCCTCAGAGCACGGCAGTTCCAGTGGGGTGTCACAAGCATTTAGTCCCAGGCCAAAGGGCGCCTTCTTTGTCTGCACAGCTGCCCAAACTCTCACCTTCCCACTCAGGCCGACCTCTTACTTGAAGTGTGTGTGGACCCTGCCCTCACAGTACACCTTGCTGCACAGCTAACCATAGGTCTGGGCATCGTAGCTTCCTGCCAGGTGACCGAAGTTCGCAGGCAGATGTGTCCCAGGGACACATGCAAAGAGGCTCCAGCCCGGGCCACAGGCTGCCCACTGCCCCTGCCACAGATCGGGGGCCGCCAATCAGCCCTGTCGGAGTCCCCTGCCTCTAGAGGGAGTATTGGACCAACACTTGTAGAAAACTGTGTCCTCGTGGGCAACTCATTGGTGGGACACAAATAAATCTTTGCCGACTTTCTGCTGAAGCTTACGAGCGTTCACACCTAAGCGTCTTACAAGGTCAGCTGTTTAGCTAAACATGAGCTCATGATCTAAATTTACACAAAAATGAAGAAATCAGCTACAAGGGGAGACAATCAGCAAAAACTATCAATACCAGAATTAGAATCCCAAGGCCATCCATCAATTGTTGGAATAATCAGGTGCAAGGCAGAAAATATACATAAAACTGGAACTGAAACAAGGAACAAGGATGTTTTCAAAGACTGGTAGGATCTCTAAAACATTTTTAAAGTACATGTCATTGATAAAGCTAAATACTCAAAGGTTGTGTAATACAACAGATTAAGCTTTGAGAAGAGTGAACTTATGCTGTTTTGAAAACTATGGCAGGTGAGATTTTCTGCCTAATTATATAAGAAGTTTTCTCTAAAAAATACACATTATTTCAATGACTTATTGGCTGTGAAATAAGTGAAGGGTATTTCAAATGGCTTGTCTGCAAAGAAAGGTGAGATGTAGGGAATCACAGAAATTCGAGGGGAAAATTGGTCAATATATACATTGCTATATGGTGAACTAAACCTTAGGCCAGCAACAATGGAGAGGACCTGACCCTTAGAAACTTACAAGTAAGCTGGAATCTTCAAAAGTTCAAATCTTTATAAGTAAAATATTTATTAAAATGAATAACCAAGTGTTTTAATTGTCATCAGAAGATCAAAACAATAAACACTGAGAACATAGAAAAAAGATAAATAAAGATATGAGCAGAACTTAATACAACAGAAAACGAATAAAATTGAGGTGATTTAGTAAGTCCAAAGAATCTTCTTTGAAAAGATTGAAAAGACACACTTTGATTAAGGAAAACAAAAACATAAGGAAAGAATATACAGAAAGAATCAGGACAATGTTATAGCAGAGAATATATGAAATGCCAGTAAATTTGAACATTTCTGTAAGTGGACCATTTCCTAGCTCCTAAAGTTTACCAAACCTGACACAAGAGGAAATCATTTAAGGTCATCATGTCTGCCCTTGGCATTCTCGGAACGCCCTGGCCTCAGGATGCAGCCTCTGTAGTCCATGGTAAACTGCGGAGAGGGGGCGGGGCTGAGGGTGGTTGGAACTCTGCCCTCACTGAAGGAGTGGTTGTGGCCATCTGTGCTGTGACTGAACAAAGGGCAGGGGAGCAGGGGGCCCAGGGCAGGGCCCTCAGAGCACGGCAGGTCCAGTGGGGTATCACAAGCATTTAGGCCCAGGCCAAAGGGCGCCTTCTTTGTCTGCACAGCTGCCCAAACTCTCACCTTTCCACTCAGCCGACCTCTTATTTGAAGTGTGTGTGGAACCTGCCCTCACAGTACACCTTGCTTCACAGCTAACCATAGGTCTGGGCATCGTAGCTTCCTGCCAGGTGACCGAAGTTCGCAGTCAGATGTGTCCCAGGGACACATGCAAAGAGGCTCCTGCCCGGGCCACAGGCTGCCCACTGCCCCTGCCCCAGATCGGGGGCCACCAATCAGCCCTGTTGGAGTCCCCTGCCTCTAGAGGGAGTATTGGACCAACACTTGTAGAAAACGGTGTCCTCGTGGGCAACTCATTGGAGGGACACAAATAAATCTTTGCCGCCTTTTTGCTGAATCTTACGAACGTTCACACCTAAGCGTCTTACAAGGTCAGCTGTTTAGCTAAACATGATCTCATGATCTAAATTTACACAATAATGAAGAAATCAGCTACGAGGGGAGACAATCAGTAAAGACTATCAATACCAGAATTAGATTCCCAAGGCCATCCATCAATTGTTGGAATAATCAGGTGCAAGGCAGAATATATACATAAAACTGGAACTGAAACAAGGAACAAGGATGTTTTCAAAGACTGGTAGGATCTCTGAAACATTTTTAAAGTACATGTCATTGATAAAGCTAAATACTCAAAGGTTGTGTAATACAACAGATTAAGCATTGAGAAGAGTGAAATTATGCTGTTTTGAAAACTATGGCAGGTGAGATTTTCTGCCTAATTATATAAGAAAATTTCTCTAAAAATACACATTATTTCAATGACTTATTGGCTGTGAAATAAGTTAAGGGTATTTCAAATGGCTTATCTGCAAAGAAAGGTGAGATGTAGGGAATCACAGAAAGTCGAGGGGAAAATAGGTCAATATATACATTGCGATATGGTGAACTAAACCTTAGGCCAGCAACAATGGAGAGGACCTGACCCTTAGAAACTTACAAGTAAGCTGGAATCTTCAAAAGTTCAAATCTTTATAAGTAAAATATTTATTAAAATGAATAACCAAGTGTTTTAATTGACATCAGAAGATCAAAACAATAAACCCTGAGAACATAGAAAAAAGATAAATAAAGATATGAGCAGAACTTAATACAACAGAAAACGTATAAAATTCAGGTGATTTAGTAAGTCCAAAGAATCTTCTTTGAAAAGATTGAAAAGACACACTTTGATTAAGGAAAACAAAAACATAAGTAAAGAATATACAGAAAGAATCAGGACAATGTTATAGCAGAGAATATATGAAATGCCAGTAAATTTGAACATTTCTGTAAGTGGACCATTTCCTAGCTCCTAAAGTTTAACAAACCTGACACAAGAGGAAATCATTTAAGGTCATCATGTCTGCCCTTGGCATTGTCGGAACGCCCTGGCCTCAGGATGCAGCCTCTGTAGTCCATGGTAACCTGCGGAGAGGGGGCGGGGCTGAGGGTGGTTGGAACTCTGCCCTCACTGAAGGAGTGGGTGTGGCCATCTCTGCTGTGGCTGAACAAATGGCAGGGGAGCAGTGGGCCCAGGGCAGGGCCCTCAGAGCATGGCAGGTCCAGTGGGCTGTCACAAGCATTTAGGCCCATGCCAAAGGGCGCCTTCTTTGTCTGCACAGCTGCCCAAACTCTCACCTTTCCACTCAGGCCGACCTCTTACTTGAAGTGTGTGTGGAACCTGTCCTCACAGTACACCTTGCTGCACAGCTAACCATAGGTCTGGGCATCGTAGCTTCCTGCCAGGTGACCGAAGTTCGCAGGCAGATGTGTCCCAGGGACACATGCAAAGAGGCTCCTGCCCGGGCCACAGGCTGCCCACTGCCCCTGCCCCAGATCGGGGGCCGCCAATCAGCCCTGTCAGAGTCCCCTGCCTCTAGAGGGAGTTTTGGACCAACACTTGTAGAAAACAGTGTCCTCGTGGGCAACTCATTGGCGGACACAAATAAATCTTTGCCGTCTTTCTGCGGAAGCTTACGAGCGTTCACACCTAAGCGTCTTACATGGTCAGCTGTTTAGCTAAACATGAGCTAATGATCTAAATTTACACAATAATGAAGTAATCAGCTACGAGGGGAGACAATCAGTAAAGACTATCAATACCAGAATTAGATTCCCAAGGCCATCCATCAATTGTTGGAATAATCAGGTGCAAGGCAGAAAATATACATAAAACTGGAACTGAAACAAGGAACAAGGATGTTTTCAAAGACTGGTAGGATCTCTAAAACATTTTTAAAGTACATGTCATTGATAAAGCTAAATACTCAAAGGTTGTGTAATACAACAGATTAAGCATTGAGAAGAGTGAAATTATGCTGTTTTGAAAACTATGGCAGATGAGATTTTCTGCCTAATTATATAAGAAGATTTCTCTAAAAAATACACATTATTTCAATGACTTATTGGCTGTGAAATAAGTTAGGGGTATTTCAAATGGCTTGTCTTCAAAGAAAGGTGAGATGTAGGGAATCACAGAAAGTCGAGGGGAAAATAGGTCAATATATACATTGCTATATGTTGAACTAAACGTTCGGCAAGCAACAATGGAGATCACCTGACACTTAGAAACTTACAAGTAAGCTGGAATCTTCAAAAGTTCAAATCTTTATAGTAAAATATTTATTAAAATGAATAACCAAGTGTTTTAATTGACATCAGAAGATCAAAACTATAAACCCTGAGAACATTGAAAAAAGATAAATAAAGATATGATCAGAACTTAATACACCAGAAAACGTATAAAATTGAGGTGAATTAGTAAGTCCAAAGAATCTTCTTTGAAAAGATTGAAAAGACACACTTTGATTAAGGAAAACCAAAACATAAGTAGAGAATATACAGAAAGAATCAGGACAATGTAATATCAGAGAATATATGAAATGCCAGTAAATTTGAACATTTCTGTAAAGTGGACCATTTCCTAGCTCCTAAAGTTTACCAAACCTGACACAAGAGGAAATCATTTAAGGTCATCATGTCTGCTCTTGGCATTCTCGGAACGCCCTGGCCTCAGAATGCAGCATCTGTAGTCCATGGTAACCTGCGGAGAGGGGGCGGGGCTGAGGGAGGTTGGAACTCTGGCCTCACTGAGGGAGTGGGTGTGGCCAACTCTGCTGTGACTGAACAAAGGGCAGGGGAGCAGGGGGACCAGGGCAGGGCCCTCAGAGCACGGCAGGTCCAGTGGCGTGTCACAAGCATTTAGGCCCAGGCCAAAGGGCGCCTTCTTTGTCTGCACAGCTGCCCAAACTCTCACCTTTCCACTCAGGCCGACCTCTTTCTTGAAGTGTGTGTGGAACCTGCCCTCACAGTACACCTTGCTGCACAGCTAACCATAGGTCTGGGCATCGTAGCTTCCTGCCAGGTGACCGAAGTTCGCAGGCAGATGTGTCCCAGGGACACATGCAAAGCGGCTACAGCCCCGGCCACAGGCTGCCCATTGCCCCTGCCCCAGATCGGGGGCCGCCAATCAGCCTTGTCGGAGTCCCCTTCCTCTAGAGGGAGTATTGGACCAACACTTGTAGAAAACGGTGTCCTCGTGGGCAACTCATTGGAGGGACACAAATAAATTTTGCCGACTTTCTCCTGAAGCTTACGAGCGTTCACTCCTAAGCGTCTTACAAGGTCAGCTGTTTAGCTAAACATGAGCTCATGATCTAAATTTACACAATAATGAAAAAATCAGCTACGAGGGGAGACAATCAGTAAAGACTATCAATACCAGATTTAGATACCCAAGGCCATCCATCAGTTGTTGGAATAATCAGGTGCAAGGCAGAATATATACATAAAACTGGAACTGAAACAAGGAACAAGGATGTTTTCAAAGACTGGTAGGATCTCTAAAACATTTTTAATGTACATGTCATTGATAAAGCTAAATACTCAAAGGTTGTGTAATACAACAGATTAAGCATTGAGAAGAGTGAAATTATCCTGTTTTGAAAACGATGGCAGGTGAGATTTTCTGCCTAATTATATAAGAAGATTTCTCTAAATAATACACATTATTTCAATGACTTATTGGCTGTGAAATAAGTTAAGGGTATTTCAAATGGCTTGTCTGCAAAGAAAGGTGAGATGTATGGAATCACAGAAAGTCGAGGGGAAAATAGGTCAATATATACATTGCTATATGGTGAACTAAACCTTAGGCCAGCAACAATGGAGAGGACCTGACCCTTAGAAACTTACAAGTAAGCTGGAATCTTTAAAAGTTCAAATCTTTATAAGTAAAATATTTATTAAAATGAATAACCAAGTGTTTTAATTGACATCAGAAGATCAAAACAATAAACCCTGAGAACATAGAAAAAAGATAAATAAAGATATGAGCAGAACTTAATACAACAGAAAACGTATAAAATTGAGGTGATTTAGTAAGTCCAAAGAATCTTCTTTGAAAAGATTGAAAAGACACTCTTTGATTAAGGAAAACAAAAACATAAGTAAAGAATATACAGAAAGAATCAGGACAATGTTATAGCAGAGAATATATGAAATGCCAGTAAATTTGAATATTTCTGTAAAGTGGACCATTTCCTAGCTCCTAAAGTTTACCAAACCTGACACAAGAGGAAATCATTTAAGGTCATCATGTCTGCCCTTGGCATTCTCGGAACGCCCTGGCCTCATGATGCAGCCTCTGTAGTCCATGGTAACCTGAGGAGAGGGAGCGGGGCTGAGGGTGGTTGGAACTCTGCCCTCACTGAAGGAGTGGGTGTGGCCATCTCTGCTGTGACTGAACAAAGGGCAGGGGAGCAGGGGCCCCAGTGCAGGGCCGTCACAGCACGGCAGGTCCAGTGGGGTGTCACAAGCATTTAGGGCCAGGCCAAAGGGCGCCTTCTTTGTCTGCACAGCTGCCCAAACTCTCACCTTTCCACTCAGGCCGACCTCTTACTTGAAGTGTGTGTGGAACCTGCCCTCACAGTACACCTTGCTGCACAGCTAACCATAGGTCTGGGCATCGTAGCTTCCTGCCAGGTGACCGAAGTTCGCAGGCAGATGTGTCCCAGGGACACATGCAAAGAGGCTCCAGCCGGGGCCACAGGCTGCCCACTGCCCCTGCCCCAGATCGGGGGCCGCCAATCAGCCCTTTCGGAGTCCCCTTCCTCTAGAGCGAGTATTGGACCAACACTTGTAGAAAACGGTGTCCTCATGGGCAACTCATTGGAGGGACACAAATAAATCTTTGCCGTCTTTCTGCTGAAGCTTACGAGCGTTCACACCTAAGCGTTTTACAAGGTCAGCTGTTTAGCTAAACATGAGCTCATGACCTAAATTTACACAATAATGAAGAAATCAGCTACGAGGGGAGACAATCAGTAAAGACTATCAATACCAGAATTAGATTCCCAAGGCCATCCATCAATTGTTGGAATAATCAGGTTCAAGGCAGAAAATATACATAAAATTGGAACTGAAACAAGGAACAAGGATGTTTTCAAAGACTGGTAGGATCTCTAAAACATTTTTAAAGTACATGTCATTGATAAAGCTAAATACTCCAAGGTTGTGTAATACAACAGATTAAGCATTGAGAAGAGTGAAATTATGCTGTTTTGAAAACTATGGCAGATGAGATTTTCTGCCTAATTATATAAGAATATTTCTCTAAAAAATACACATTATATCAATGACTTATTGGCTGTGAAATAAGTTAGGGGTATTTCAAATGGCTTGTCTTCAAAGAAAGGTGAGATGTAGGGAATCACAGAAAGTCGAGGGGAAAATAGGTCAATATATACATTGCTATATGTTGAACTAAATGTTCGGCAAGCAACAATGGAGAGGACCTGACCCTTAGAAACTTACAAGTAACCTGGAATCTTCAAAAGTTCAAATCTTTATAGTAAAATATTTATTAAAATGAATAACCAAGTGTTTTAATTGACATCAGAAGATCAAAACTATAAACCCTGAGAACATTGAAAAAAGATAAATAAAGATATGAGGAGAACATAATACAACAGAAAACGAATAAAATTCAGGTGATTTAGTAAGTCCAAAGAATCTTCTTTGAAAAGATTGAAAAGACACACTTTGATTAAGGAAAACAAAAACATAAGTAAAGAATATACAGAAAGAATCAGGACAATGTTATAGCAGAGAATATATGAAATGCAAGTAAATTTGAACATTTCTGTAAAGTGGACCATTTCCTAGCACCTAAAGTTTACCAAACCTGACATAAGAGGAAATCATTTAAGTCATCATGTCTGCTCTTCGCATTCTCGGAACACACTGGCCTCAGAATGCAGCCTCTGTAGTCCATGGTAACCTGCGGAGAGGGGGCGGGGCTGAGGGAGGTTGGAACACTGCCCTCACTGAGGGAGTGGGTGTGGCCATCTCTGCTGTGACTGAACAAAGGGCAGGGGAGCAGGGGGCCCAGGGCAGGGCCCACAGAGCCCGGCAGGTCCAGTGGGGAGTCACAAGCATTCAGGCCCAGGCCAAAGGGCGCCTTCTTTGTCTGCACAGCTGCCCAAACTCTCAACTTTCCACTCAGGCAGACCTCTTACTTGAAGTGTGTGTGGAACCTGTCCGCGCAGTGCACCTCGCCGCACAGCTAACCATAGGTCTGCGCATCGTTGCTTCCTGTCAGGTGACCGAAGATCGCAGGCAGATGGGTCCCAGGGACACATGCAGAGAGGCTCCTGCCTGGGCCACAGGCTGCCCACTGCCCCTGCCCCAGATCGGGGGCTGCCAATCAGCCCTGTCGGAGTCCCCTGCCTCTAGAGGGAGTATTGGACCAACACTTGTAGAAAACGGTGTCCTCGTGGGCAACTCATTGGAGGGACACAAATAAATCTTTGCCGACTTTCTGCTGAAGCTTACGAGCGTTCACACCTAAGCGTCTTACAAGGTCAGCTGTTTAGCTAAACATGAGCTCATGATCTTAATTTACACAATAATGAAGAAATCAGCTACAAGGGGAGACAATCAGCAAAAACTATCAATACCAGAATTAGATTCCCAAGGCCATCCATCAATTGTTGGAATAATCAGGTGCAAGGCAGAAAATATACATAAAACTGGAACTGAAACAAGGAACAAGGATGTTTTCAAAGACTGGTAGGATCTCTAAAACATTTTTAAAGTACATGTCATTGATAAAGCTAAATACTCAAAGGTTGTGTAATACAACAGATTAAGCATTGAGAAGAGTGAAATTATGCTGTTTTGAAAACGATGGCAGGTGAGATTTTCTGCCTAATTATATAAGAAGATTTCTCTAAAAAATACACATTATTTCAATGACTTATTGGCTGTGAAATAAGTTAAGGGTATTTCAAATGGCTTGTCTGCAAAGAAAGGTGAGATGTAGGGAATCACAGAAAGTCGAGGGGAAAATAGGTCAATATATACATTGCTATATGGTGAACTAAACCTTAGGCCAGCAACAATGGAGGGGACCTGACCCTTAGAAAATTACAAGTAAGCTGGAATCTTCAAAAGTTCAAATCTTTATTAGTAAAATATTTATTAAAATGAATCACCAAGTGTTTTAATTGTCATCAGAAGATCAAAACAATAAACCCTGAGAACATAGAAAAAAGATAAATAAAGATATGAGCAGAACTTAATACAACAGAAAACGTATAAAATTGAGGTGATTTAGTAAGTCCAAAGAATCTTCTTTGAAATGATTGAAAAGACACACTTTGATTAAGGAAAACAAAAACATAAGTAAAGAATATACAGAAAGAATCAGGATAATGTTATAGCAGAGAATATATGAAATGCCAGTAAATTTGAACATTTCTGTAAAGTGGACCATTTCCTAGCTCCTAAAATTTACCAAAACTGACACAAGAGGAAATCATTTAAGGTCATCATGACTGCCCTTGGCATTCTCGGAACGCCCTGGCATCAGGATGCAGCATCTGTAGTCCATGGTAACCTGCGGAGAGGGGGCGGGGCTGAGGGTGGTTGGAACTCTGCCCTCACTGAAGGAGTGGGTGTGGCCATCTCTGCTGTGACTGAACAAAGGGCAGGGGAGCAGGGGGCCCAGTGCAGGGCCCTCAGAGCACGGCAGTTCCAGTGGGGTGTCACAAGCATTTAGTCCCAGGCCAAAGGGCGCCTTCTTTGTCTGCACAGCTGCCCAAACTCTCACCTTCCCACTCAGGCCGACCTCTTACTTGAAGTGTGTGTGGACCCTGCCCTCACAGTACACCTTGCTGCACAGCTAACCATAGGTCTGGGCATCGTAGCTTCCTGCCAGGTGACCGAAGTTCGCAGGCAGATGTGTCCCAGGGACACATGCAAAGAGGCTCCAGCCCGGGCCACAGGCTGCCCACTGCCCCTGCCACAGATCGGGGGCCGCCAATCAGCCCTGTCGGAGTCCCCTGCCTCTAGAGGGAGTATTGGACCAACACTTGTAGAAAACTGTGTCCTCGTGGGCAACTCATTGGTGGGACACAAATAAATCTTTGCCGACTTTCTGCTGAAGCTTACGAGCGTTCACACCTAAGCGTCTTACAAGGTCAGCTGTTTAGCTAAACATGAGCTCATGATCTAAATTTACACAAAAATGAAGAAATCAGCTACAAGGGGAGACAATCAGCAAAAACTATCAATACCAGAATTAGAATCCCAAGGCCAACCGGCAATTGTTGGAATAATCAGGTGCAAGGCAGAAAATATACATAAAACTGGAACTGAAACAAGGAACAAGGATGTTTTCAAAGACTGGTAGGATCTCTAAAACATTTTTAAAGTACATGTCATTGATAAAGCTAAATACTCAAAGGTTGTGTAATACAACAGATTAAGCTTTGAGAAGAGTGAACTTATGCTGTTTTGAAAACTATGGCAGGTGAGATTTTCTGCCTAAATATATAAGAAGTTTTCTCTAAAAAATACACATTATTTCAATGACTTATTGGCTGTGAAATAAGTTAAGGGTATTTCAAATGGCTTGTCTGCAAAGAAAGGTGAGATGTAGGGAATCACAGAAATTCGAGGGGAAAATTGGTCAATATATACATTGCTATATGGTGAACTAAACCTTAGGCCAGCAACAATGGAGAGGACCTGACCCTTAGAAACTTACAAGTAAGCTGGAATCTTCAAAAGTTCAAATCTTTATAAGTAAAATATTTATTAAAATGAATAACCAAGTGTTTTAATTGTCATCAGAAGATCAAAACAATAAACACTGAGAACATAGAAAAAAGATAAATAAAGATATGAGCAGAAATTAATACAACAGAAAACGAATAAAATTGAGGTGATTTAGTAAGTCCAAAGAATCTTCTTTGAAAAGATTGAAAAGACACACTTTGATTAAGGAAAACAAAAACATAAGTAAAGAATATACAGAAAGAATCAGGACAATGTTATAGCAGAGAATATATGAAATGCCAGTAAATTTGAACATTTCTGTAAGTGGACCATTTCCTAGCTCCTAAAGTTTACCAAACCTGACACAAGAGGAAATCATTTAAGGTCATCATGTCTGCCCTTGGCATTCTCGGAACGCCCTGGCCTCAGGATGCAGCCTCTGTAGTCCATGGTAAACTGCGGAGAGGGGGCGGGGCTGAGGGTGGTTGGAACTCTGCCCTCACTGAAGGAGTGGGTGTGGCCATCTGTGCTGTGACTGAACAAAGGGCAGGGGAGCAGGGGGCCCAGGGCAGGGCCGTCACAGCACGGCAGGTCCAGTGGGGTATCACAAGCATTTAGGCCCAGGCCAAAGGGCGCCTTCTTTGTCTGCACAGCTGCCCAAACTCTCACCTTTCCACTCAGCCGACCTCTTATTTGAAGTGTGTGTGGAACCTGCCCTCACAGTACACCTTGCTTCACAGCTAACCATAGGTCTGGGCATCGTAGCTTCCTGCCAGGTGACCGAAGTTCGCAGTCAGATGTGTCCCAGGGACACATGCAAAGAGGCTCCTGCCCGGGCCACAGGCTGCCCACTGCCCCTGCCCCAGATCGGGGGCCACCAATCAGCCCTGTTGGAGTCCCCTGCCTCTAGAGGGAGTATTGGACCAACACTTGTAGAAAACGGTGTCCTCGTGGGCAACTCATTGGAGGGACACAAATAAATCTTTGCCGCCTTTTTGCTGAATCTTACGAACGTTCACACCTAAGCGTCTTACAAGGTCAGCTGTTTAGCTAAACATGATCTCATGATCTAAATTTACACAATAATGAAGAAATCAGCTACGAGGGGAGACAATCAGTAAAGACTATCAATACCAGAATTAGATTCCCAAGGCCATCCATCAATTGTTGGAATAATCAGGTGCAAGGCAGAATATATACATAAAACTGGAACTGAAACAAGGAACAAGGATGTTTTCAAAGACTGGTAGGATCTCTGAAACATTTTTAAAGTACATGTCATTGATAAAGCTAAATACTCAAAGGTTGTGTAATACAACAGATTAAGCATTGAGAAGAGTGAAATTATGCTGTTTTGAAAACTATGGCAGGTGAGATTTTCTGCCTAATTATATAAGAAAATTTCTCTAAAAATACACATTATTTCAATGACTTATTGGCTGTGAAATAAGTTAAGGGTATTTCAAATGGCTTATCTGCAAAGAAAGGTGAGATGTAGGGAATCACAGAAAGTCGAGGGGAAAATAGGTCAATATATACATTGCGATATGGTGAACTAAACCTTAGGCCAGCAACAATGGAGAGGACCTGACCCTTAGAAACTTACAAGTAAGCTGGAATCTTCAAAAGTTCAAATCTTTATAAGTAAAATATTTATTAAAATGAATAACCAAGTGTTTTAATTGACATCAGAAGATCAAAACAATAAACCCTGAGAACATAGAAAAAAGATAAATAAAGATATGAGCAGAACTTAATACAACAGAAAACGTATAAAATTCAGGTGATTTAGTAAGTCCAAAGAATCTTCTTTGAAAAGATTGAAAAGACACACTTTGATTAAGGAAAACAAAAACATAAGTAAAGAATATACAGAAAGAATCAGGACAATGTTACAGCAGAGAATATATGAAATGCCAGTAAATTTGAACATTTCTGTAAGTGGACCATTTCCTAGCTCCTAAAGTTTAACAAACCTGACACAAGAGGAAATCATTTAAGGTCATCATGTCTGCCCTTGGCATTGTCGGAACGCCCTGGCCTCAGGATGCAGCCTCTGTAGTCCATGGTAACCTGCGGAGAGGGGGCGGGGCTGAGGGTGGTTGGAACTCTGCCCTCACTGAAGGAGTGGGTGTGGCCATCTCTGCTGTGGCTGAACAAATGGCAGGGGAGCAGTGGGCCCAGGGCAGGGCCCTCAGAGCATGGCAGGTCCAGTGGGCTGTCACAAGCATTTAGGCCCATGCCAAAGGGCGCCTTCTTTGTCTGCACAGCTGCCCAAACTCTCACCTTTCCACTCAGGCCGACCTCTTACTTGAAGTGTGTGTGGAACCTGTCCTCACAGTACACCTTGCTGCACAGCTAACCATAGGTCTGGGCATCGTAGCTTCCTGCCAGGTGACCGAAGTTCGCAGGCAGATGTGTCCCAGGGACACATGCAAAGAGGCTCCTGCCCGGGCCACAGGCTGCCCACTGCCCCTGCCCCAGATCGGGGGCTGCCAATCAGCCCTGTCGGAGTCCCCTGCCTCTAGAGGGAGTATTGGACCAACACTTGTAGAAAACGGTGTCCTCGTGGGCAACTCATTGGAGGGACACAAATAAATCTTTGCCGACTTTCTGCTGAAGCTTACGAGCGTTCACACCTAAGCGTCTTACAAGGTCAGCTGTTTAGCTAAACATGAGCTCATGATCTAAATTTACACAATAATGAAGAAATCAGCTACAAGGGGAGACAATCAGCAAACACTATCAATACCAGAATTAGATTCCCAAGGCCATCCATCAATTGTTGGAATAATCAGGTGCAAGGCAGAAAATATACATAAAACTGGAACTGAAACAAGGAACAAGGATGTTTTCAAAGACTGGTAGGATCTCTAAAACATTTTTAAAGTACATGTCATTGATAAAGCTAAATACTCAAAGGTTGTGTAATACAACAGATTAAGCATTGAGAAGAGTGAAATTATGCTGTTTTGAAAACTATGGCAGGTGAGATTTTCTGCCTAATTATATAAGAAGATTTCTCTAAAAATACACATTATTTCAATGACTTATTGGCTGTGAAATAAGTTAAGGGTATTTCAAATGGCTTGTCTGCAAAGAAAGGTGAGATGTAGGGAATCACAGAAAGTCGAGGGGAAAATAGGTCAATATATACATTGCTATATGGTGAAGTAAACCTTAGGCCAGCAACAATGGAGAGGACCTGACCCTTAGAAACTTACAAGTAAGCTGGAATCTTCAAAATTTCAAATCTTTATAAGTAAAATATTTATTAAAATGAATAACCAAGTGTTTTAATTGACATCAGAAGACCAAAACAATAAACCCTGAGAACATAGAAAAAAGATAAATAAAGATATGAGCAGAACTTAATACAAAAGAAAACGAATAAAATTGAGGTGATTTAGTAAGTCCAAAGAATCTTCTTTGAAAAGATTGAAAAGACACACTTTGATTAAGGAAAACAAAAACATAAGTAAAGAATATACAGAAAGAATCAGGACAATGTTATAGCAGAGAATATATGAAATGCCAGTAAATTTGAACATTTCTGTAAAGTGGACCATTTCCTAGCTCCTAAAATTTACCAAAACTGACACAAGAGGAAATCATTTAAGGTCATCATGACTGCCCTTGGCATTCTCGGAACGCCCTGGCATCAGGATGCAGCATCTGTAGTCCATGGTAACCTGCGGAGAGGGGGCGGGGCTGAGGGTGGTTGGAACTCTGCCCTCACTGAAGGAGTGGGTGTGGCCATCTCTGCTGTGACTGAACAAAGGGCAGGGGAGCAGGGGGCCCAGGGCAGGGCCCTCAGAGCACGGCAGGTCCAGTGGGCTGTCACAAGCATTTAGGCCCAGGCCAAAGGGCACCTTCTTTGTCTGCACAGCTGCCCAAACTCTCACCTTTCCACTCAGGCCGACCTCTTACTTGAAGTGTGTGTGGAACCTGTCCTCACAGTACACCTCGCTGCACAGCTAACCATAGGTCTGGGCATCGTAGCTTCCTGCCAGGTGACCGAAGTTCGCAGGCAGATGTGTCCCAGGGACACATGCAAAGAGGCTCCAGCCCGGGACACAGGCTGCCCACAGCCACTGCCCCAGATCGGGGGCCGCCAATCAGCCCTGTCGGAGTCCCCTTCCTCTAGAGGGAGTATTGGACCAACACTTGTAGAAAACGGTGTCCTCGTGGGCAACTCATTGTAGGGACACAAATAAATTTTGCCGACTTTCTCCTGAAGCTTATGAGCGTTCACACGTAAGCGTCTTACAAGGTCAGCTGTTTAGCTAAACATGAGCTCATGATCTAAATTTACACAATAATGGAGAAATCAGCTACAAGGGGAGACAATCAGCAAAAACTATCAATACCAGAATTAGATTCCGAAGGCCATCCATCAATTGTTGGAATAATCAGGTGCAAGGCAGAAAATATACATAAAACTGGAACTGAAACAAGGCACAAGGATATTTTCAAAGACTGGTAGGATCTCTTAAACATTTTTAAAGTACATGTCATTGATAAAGCTGAATACTCAAAGGTTGTGTAATACAACAGATTAAGCATTGAGAAGAGTGAAATTATGCTGTTTTGAAAACTATGGCAGGTGAGATTTTCTGCCTAATTATATAAGAAGATTTCTCTAAAAAATACACATTATTTCAATGACTTATTGGCTGTGAAATAAGTTAAGGGTATTTCAAATGGCTTGTCTTCAAAGAAAGGTGAGATGTAGGGAATCACAGAAAGTCGAGGGGAAAATAGGTCAATATATACATTGCTATATGTTGAACTAAACGTTCGGCCAGAAACAATGGAGAGCACCTGACCCTTAGAAACTTACAAGTAAGCTGGAATCTTCAAAAGTTCAAATCTTTATAAGTAAAATATTTATTAAAATGAATAACGAAGTATTTTAATTGACATCAGAAGATCAAAACAATAAACCCTGAGAACATAGAAAAAAGATAAATAAAGATATGAGCAGAACTTAATACAACAGAAAACGTATAAAATTGAGGTGATTTAGTAAGTCCAAAAAATCTTCTTTGAAAAGATTGAAAAGACACACTTTGATTAAGGAAAACAAAAACATAAGTAGAGAATATACAGAAAGAATCAGGACAATGTAATATCAGAGAATATATGAAATGCCAGTAAATTTGAACATTTCTGTAAAGTGGACCATTTCCTAGCTCCTAAAGTTTACCAAACCTGACACAAGAGGAAATCATTTAAGGTCATCATGTCTGCCCTTGGCATTCTCGGAACGCCCTGGCCTCAGGATGCAGCCTCTGTAGTCCATGGTAACCTGCGGAGAGGGGGAGGGGCTGAGGGTGGTTGGAACACTGCCCTCACTGAGGGAGTGGGTGTGGCCATCTCTGCTGTGATTGAACAAAGGGCAGGGGAGCAGGGGGCTCAGGGCAGGGCCCTCAGAGCACGGCAGGTCCAGTGGGGTGTCACAAGCATTTAGGCCCAGGCCAAAGGGCGCCTTCTTTGTCTTCACAGCTGCACAAACTCTCACCTTTCCACTCAGGCCGCCCTCTTACTTGAAGTGTGTGTGGAACCTGTCCGCGCAGTACACCTCGCTGCACAGCTAACCATAGGTCTGGGCATCGTAGCTTCCTGCCAGGTGACCAAAGTTCGCAGGCAGATGGGTCCCAAGGACACATGAAGAGAGGCACCTGCCCGGGCCACAGGATGCCCACTGCCCCTGCCCCAGATCGGGGGCCGCCAATCATCCCTGTCGGAGTCCCCTGCCTCTAGAGGGAGTATTGGACCAACACTTGTAGAAAACGGTGTCCTCGTGGGCAACTC